>NC_136062.1:493740287-494049276 GCF_964261635.1 Lissotriton helveticus | reverse complement strand
TGTCTCTGTGTCTGTGTGTGTCTGTCTCTGTGTCTGTGTGTGTATGTGTGTCTGTTTGTGTCTGTCTGTGTGTGTCTCCGTGTCTGTCTCTATGTCTGTGTGTGTGTATGTGTGTCTGTGTGTGTGCCTATGTGTCTGTCTGTGTATGTCTCTGTGTGTGTCTCTGTGTGTGTCTCTGTGTCTGTGTGTCTGTGTGTGTGTGTGCGCCTCTGTGTCTGTCTGTGTGTGTCTCTGTGTGTGTCTGTGTGTGTGTCTGTCTGTGTGTGTGTGTGTGTGTTTCTGTGTCCGTGTGTGCGTCTGTGTTTGTCTGTGTGTGTGTGTGCCTGTGTGGGTCTGTCTGTGTGTCTCTGTGTCTGTGTGTCTCTGTATCTCTGTGTGTGTCTCTGTATGTGTGTGTGTGTCTGTGTCTGTGTGTGTCTGTGTGTGTGTCTGTGTGTGTGTGTCTGTGTGTGTGTCTTTGCGTGTGTGTCTCTGTGTCTGTGTGTGTCTGTGTGTGTGTCTGTGTGTGTGTGTCTGTCTGTGTGTCTGTGTGTGTGATTTTGTGTGTGTGTGTCTGTGTCTCTGTGTTTCTGTGTGTGTGTGTCTGTTTCTGTGTGTGTATGTGTCTGTGTGTGTGTGTGTGTCTGTCTGTGTGTGTGTGTGTGTTTGTGTGTGTGTCTGTGTGTGC
Source organism: Lissotriton helveticus (assembly GCF_964261635.1). NCBI lineage: Eukaryota > Metazoa > Chordata > Amphibia > Caudata > Salamandridae > Lissotriton > Lissotriton helveticus. Next base: position 494,048,609 of record NC_136062.1, on the reverse strand, counting down.
GTGTTTCTGTGTCTGTGTGTGTCTCTGTATGTGTGTGTGTCTGTGTGTGTGTCTGTGTGTGTGTCTGTGTCTGTGTGTCTCTGTGTCTGTGTGTCTGTGTGTTTCTGTGTGTATGTGTCTTTGTGTCTGTGTGTGTCTGTGTGTGTGTGTCTCTTTGTCTGTGTGTGTGTCTGTGTGTGTGTCTCTGTATCTGTGTGTCTGTGTGTGTGTCTGTGTGTGTGTGTCGTTGTGTGTGTGTCTATGTGTCTGTGTGCCTCTGTGTCTGTGTGTCTCTGTGTCTGTGTGTGTGTGTGTCTGTGTGTGTCTCTGTGTCTGTGTGTTTCTGTGTGTCTCTGTGTCTGTGTGTGTGTGTCTGTTTGTGTGTGTCTGTGTGTTTCTGTGTGTCTCTGTGTCTGTGTGTGTCTGTGTGTGTGTCTGTTTGTGTGTGTCTCTGTGTGTGTCTCTGTGTCCGGTTGTGTCTGTGTGTGTGTTTGCCTCTGTGTCTGTCTGTGTGTGTTTCTGTGTGTGTGTCTGTGTGTGTGTGTGTGTGTGTGTGTGCCTCTGTGTCTGTCTGTGTGTTTCTCTGTGTCTGTGTCTGTGTGTGCCTCTGTGTCTGTCTGTGTGTGTCTCTGTGTCTGTGTGTGTGTCTGTGTGTCTGTGTAGGTGTGTGCATCTGTGTGTGTCTGTCTGTGTGTGTCTGTGTGTGTCTCTGTGTCTGTGTGTGTCTGTGTGTGTGTCTGTGTGTGTGTGTCTGTCTGTGTGTGTGATTTTGTGTGTGTGTGTCTGTGTCTCTGTGTTTCTGTGTGTGTGTGTCTGTTTCTGTGTGTGTATGTGTCTGTGTGTGTGTGTGTGTCTGTCTGTGTGTGTGTGTGTCTGTGTGTGTGTCTGTGTGTGCGTGTGTTTCTGTGTGTATGTGTCTTTGTGTCTGTGTGTGTCTGTGTGTGTGTGTCTCTTTGTCTGTGTGTGTGTCTGTGTGTGTGTATCTGTATCTGTGTGTCTGTGTGTGTGTCTGTGTGTGTGTGTCGTTGTGTGTGTGTCTATGTGTCTGTGTGCCTCTGTGTCTGTGTGTCTCTGTGTCTGTGTGTGTGTGTCTGTTTGTGTGTGTCTCTGTGTCTGTGTGTTTCTGTGTGTCTCTGTGTCTGTGTGTCTGTTTGTGTGTGTCTGTGTGTTTCTGTGTGTCTCTGTGTCTGTGTGTGTCTGTGTGTGTGTCTGTTTGTGTGTGTCTCTGTGTGTGTCTCTGTGTCCGGTTGTGTCTGTGTGTGTGTTTGCCTCTGTGTCTGTCTGTGTGTGTTTCTGTGTGTGTGTCTGTGTGTGTCTGTGTGTATGTGTGTGTGTGTGTGTGCCTCTGTGTCTGTCTGTGTGTTTCTCTGTGTCTGTGTCTGTGTGTGCCTCTGTGTCTGTCTGTGTGTGTTTCTGTGTGTGTGTCTGTGTGTGTCTGTGTGTGTGTGTGTGTGTGTGCCTCTGTGTCTGTCTGTGTGTTTCTCTGTGTCTGTGTCTGTGTGTGCCTCTGTGTCTGTCTGTGTGTGTCTCTGTGTCTGTGTGTGTGTCTGTGTGTCTGTGTAGGTGTGTGCATCTGTGTGTGTCTGTCTGTGTGTCTCTGTGTGTGTCTGTGACGGAAGCCTGAGGGTCACTGCTACCTGCCTATCCGCGGGTCCCTCTCTCATCTCCAGCTTTACCCAAGGAACGTTTAGTGCCTTCACTTTGTTTTTTGTAAATAAAGAATCTGTCCCATTAAGCAATAAACTCTATACCCAGGAAGAGTTATTAACGACAGATGTAACGACAGATGTAATATCACTCAGGCATTTGTTATGTCTTTCAATTAAAGTAAACCTTATCAAACCTCGCTGGGTGTCTCTGGACATACAAGAGGCTTGGACCACCCCTGCTGATTTACACACGGGAGGATAAACTGGCCTCTGGTTCAGACCCCACTGTTGGCATGCACCTGCGTGCACCTCTTATGGTGATGTGGGGCCCTTCCACCAGCACTGAGGGCCCAAGTAACTACAACCTCTTGCTGTGTGGCTCTCTAGTCCTAAAGACCTGCTCTGGGACAGACGCACAGCCCAGTGAATGCCCCTGGGGACCTGCCCTGGGACAGACACACAGCCCAGTGAATGCCCCTGGGGACCTGCCCTGGGACAGACACACAGCCCAGTGAATGCCCCTGGGGACCTGCCCTGGGACAGACACACAGCCCAGTGAATGCCCCTGGGGACCTGCTCTGGGACAGACACACAGCCCAGTGAATGCCCCTGGGGACCTGCCCTGGGACAGACGCACAGCCCAGTGAATGCCCCTGGGGACCTGCCCTGGGACAGACACACAGCCCAGTGAATGCCCCTGGGGACCTGCTCTGGGACAGACACACAGCCCAGTGAATGCCCCTGGGGACCTGCCCTGGGACAGACACACAGCCCAGTGAATGCCCCAGGGGACCTGCCCTGGGACAGACACACAGCCCAGTGAATGCCCCTGGGGACCTGCCCTGGGACAGACACACAGCCCAGTGAATGCCCCTGGGGACCTGCCCTGGGACAGACACACAGCCCAGTGAATGCCCCTGGGGACCTGCCCTGGGACAGACACACAGCCCAGTGAATGCCCCTGGGGACCTGCCCTGGGACAGATAGACAGCCCAGTGAATGCCCCTGGGGACCTGCCCTGGGACAGACACACAGCCCAGTGAATGCCCCTGGGGACCTGCCCTGGGACAGATACACAGCCCAGTTAATGCCCCTGGGAACCTGCCCTGGGACAGACACACAGCCCAGTGAATGCCCCTGGGGACCTGCCCTGGGACAGACACACAGCTCAGTGAATGCCCCTGGGGACCTGCCCGGGGACAGATAAACAGCCCAGTTAATGCCCCTGGGAACCTGCCCTGGGACAGACACACAGCCCAGTGAATGCCCCTGGGGACCTGCCCTGGGACAGACACACAGCCCAGTGAATGCCCCTGGGGACCTGCCCTGGGACAGACACACAGCCCAGTGAATGCCCCTGGGGACCTGCCCTGGGACAGACACTCAGCCCAATGAATGCCCCTGGGGACCTGCCCTGGGACAGACACACAGCCCAGTTAATGCCCCTGGGGACCTGCCTGAAATATGTGATGTTCTGCCCAACTGCTGTCCACTGATGATGTTAGGTGGTTTGCTAGAGTCCTCAGGGTACGTGGAACCCTTTGCGCATGCCTCTTGTCGGGGAGCCCTAACCATGGCCTCAACAGCAGTGAAAGGGGTACCCAGGATAGTTTAAAGCCCTGCAGTGGGCTGGCCGCGGTGCCCACTTACTGCGTGTAAGACCCCGTCACCTCTGATTGTACTCCAGAGGCCAGGCTCTGCTTCTGCCTGGTGCCCTCACCAGGTCTGGGATGGCATGGGAGGGGTCCTGCTTGATATTCTAGTTTGAGCCCCCTGGCTCCCAAACTCTGCCGCGGTCACGCTGTCTGACACGTCAAGCTCCATCCAACGAATGAGAGCATTCCTTCTGTCTTTTAATCTGCTCACAACATGCATTAATGGCTCCTCCAGGGCTAACTAACGCCTTATGTATGTATGTATGTATGTATGTATTGCGACTTATATAGCGCACGTATCACCCGAAGGCATCAAGGCGCTTACCTTGGGAACCCGTCCTGGCTTTTCCCTGTGAGATAACCCCTACTGGGTATCCCCAGGGTGAAAGCCAGGCATCCCGCAGCGGGTGGGCCGCCGTAGTGGAGATTAAGCAACTATTGCCCAGAGTTGCAGCGTGGGACCCCATGATTAGAATAGGCACCGAGGCGAGAATTATCGAGTCCGTGAACATTTTTGGGCTCAGGACCCTGCCGCATCGGGAATTGAACCCTGGTCCCGGGCCAGACCTCTGCATCAGGGTCTATCGCTCTAATCAGTGAGCCACACTCCTCCACACAAGGTGCAGGGTGGTATTGTTTGATATGGAGATAAATGTACCGACAAATGATTATGTTAGTGAGGAATGGGCTTCCTTGGAGGTAGGAAGGAGTCTGAATCCCCCTAAAATCAGCAGATGCCTTGTTGACCACACTGTGGTTCTCCCATCTCATTGACAGACATGGGAACCCCCAGGCTTCTGGCAGGAAACCTCACTTGACCCCACAGTCGCAGCCTCTTACCGGTGGTCCCAATGGCACAGGACCACCCGCTGTGCAGCATTGGAAGGCCTGCTTCTGAAGCTGGTCTTCACTGTTTGGTGCAAGAAATGTTCCTTGCAAGCACTATGCACTTGAATGAAACTCCAAGCACTTCAAGGACACCTATTTTTTTGCCTTAGAATTAAACCCCCTGCTTTAGGGTTTTGTTTCTAAAAAGCCCAAAAAAATGCAGCCCTGGCTGTCATGAGATGGTGACTTGGCCTGCAGCCAAACTCCTTGCCTGTGTTTGTTGAGAGTCGCAGTTTTGGCCAGAGTTCTCAACAAGAGCGACAAAGCATGTTTCGGTATGGTGGCCGGCATCTTCTGAGCCGGTTGAGGCTGTTCCGCCTTCACCTCAGCTAATTAGAGACCACCCCATACCTTTAATGAGGCCCTCAATAAGCAATTCATAGAATTACAGAACTCACTTTCATAATGCAATATAATCTATGTAGGAACTGGGGTCACCAGTTCCAGGGGGTAGCCTGGCTCGAGCAGGTAGGCACCCGAAAGCTTAGGTGTTAAGTGACTACACAGCACACGCATCCACTGAGACAATAAAATGCACGCAATGACTGACGCCACTCCAGTGAGTTTGATTAAAAATCAATACCTTTTATCTAAGATCAAGGTTCAGGAGTGGAAAATCACAGTATCGATTACTCATCAAAGCATTTCATCAGAGGGGAGTAAAGGGAGCAGTTCAATATCCAATTTAACACGTCGCAATAAACATTTCATTGAAGGATTAGCATGGACAACCAGCTCATCAGGCAAGGATGAGCATATCATGGAGCAAGAGTCCACATGTCATCAGGTAAGTAACCTGTTCAGTAGGCAAATCAATTAACGACTCACCAAGCAAGGGTGAACATTACATAAAACTCTTTAACAGGAATGAACTTTCCGAATAAGCATAAGTAATTAATTCATCTGCAACACCTCATTATAAGAGAAGAAGCATCTCATTAGATAAGAATAAAGCTACTTATGCAAGAGTAAAACATTTCCTTCAGCAGGAATAAGCAGTGCATTAAATGAGGATAAAACATTTCATTAAATGTAAAACATTTCATTAGCCGCAGCATTAGGTTGGAATAACTCTTTCCCGGTATCAGGAGTAAAACATTTCAGCAATCAGAGGTAACCCTTTCGGTAAACACTTTGCATAGAACTAGACACCTCCTTATGCCAGGATAAATGTCTCCTCAATCAGTAATACACCTTTCATGGCTCAACTAGAGGCTTTCAGGAAACCCTGCATTGGGCCGGAGTATGAACACTTCCCTGAGTAGGAGTAAAACAGGTCATCGAAGGTAAAACATGTCCTCAATCAGAGGGAACACCTCATTAGGTAAACATGACCATTTCATCATCAATGCAGCGCATTTCAATAATCATTTCCCTGCAGGAGTAAAGGGCGTAATTCCTTAATCAACTCAGCATACCGCAACAACCCTGTCAGGGAAGAAATGACGTTTCTTGACACCGCAGTAAACATGTCAGTAGGTAACTGTAGGCTTCCTTTAGCTTCTCATTAATCTGGAATAACCCATGCCTAAGGTGAGAAGGATTCATAAAGGGGGTGGTGATGGACAGAGTATCTGAATTAAGCAGAACACTCCTACCCAGTCAACAGATCAGGGCTTGATCCATCACCGTTTTTTAGCTCACTGCACCATCCCAGTTCAGAACCTGGCTACATGCAATTTAGTCTGACCCTGGCCCAGTGCATCATGGGAACAGGGCAGACCAAACTACCAAGCCAATTCTTTACTGGAAAGGAAACAAGCTTCCGGGGACCGGTTTCTGGCATTTCAGCCGTCGTCGGCCCGGCTTGCTTGACTCCTGATGGAGCAGTGAGCAAGGGACTCATGTCTGAGTATACCCTTCCACGCTTATGGTGGACAAAATGATTCAGAAAAGGGGGTGGTGATGAACAGAGTGTCTGAATTAAGCAGACCACTCTTACCCAGTCCAAAGATCAGGGCTTGATCCATCACCGTTATTTAGCTCACTGCCCCATCCCAGCTCAGAACCTGGCTATCATGGGAACAGGGCAGACCAAACTACCAAGCCAATTCTTTACTGGAAAGGAAACAAGCTTCCGGGGACCGGTTTCTGGCATTACAGGCGTCTTCGGCCCGGCTTGCTTGAATCCTGATGGTGCAGAAGGAGCATGTCGTTAGGTAAAATTAATACTTTCACTAGGCAAGAATCACCAATTCATCCAGCCAGAATAATCCTGACATTAGGTCATTTGAGGCAAGCCATAAACAGTGCCTACAGTAACATGAGCATGTCATCACATCAGAAATCAGTATGGCATTAAACCAGCATAGGACATTTCATTGGGAATAACCATTTCCACAGGTTCCCAACTAGTTCATGGCTCTGCCCTAGATATTCCCTTAGGCATTAGTAAACAATGCATGTAGGTAAAATGTGCATTTAATCAACCTTTCCTTAGGCAAACACAAACAGTTCATTAGGCAAGGGTAAATCATTGAACCCGCAGGGGGACTTCCCTCGTGGAACTCAGCTCCTGCTAGGAGGCAATTTGGCTAAAACAATTCCACAGCGAGGGACTACCTCCTCCTCAGACCAGTCACTAAATGAAGAATTTGGGGGTTCTGACTCAGTCAATAAGGGCTACTGCCCAGTGCTGAGGGGGACTTCAGTAAATAATTAGGGCCAATGGGGCCCCTCAGCAGTGTTCCCCAAGGGAAGGGCGAATTCAGGGCCTCCCCGGGGTTACCTGGCTTCTTTGGGCCTACACGGCCCCTTGCGCAGATTCTCAGGTGAGGTGGGAGGGCACCATCCCTTGGGTCAGCCCCACGCCGCCTTCCAGGCGATTCCAGGCCCTCCAGGAGCCCGCGTTAGCTGGTGGGGGCTCTCGGGCTCCTCCTGAGCCCTTATGCAGGTCTCCTTCCTGGTCCCGGGCCGGGGACCAATCAGCGGGCTTCTGTGTGGGGGCGCGCCGCGGCCACCAATTGCAGCACGGCCTGCGGGGCGTCCCAGCTCTTCTCCTTGTGATTGCGGCCATGGCGGGGCGTGGCCCGTGACGTGGCCAAGCGCCCCCGTCACGTGCTGAGGGAGGTGGTGGCGTCGGGCCTATCGTGGCCTCCTATAACACTACGGCAGCCCTCCCCTCACATCGGGGGCCGCTGCGACAAGGCAGGCAATAGCGGGAAGGCCCTCCTGGCGCACTGGGTAACAGCGCCTCTGCTTCACTCTTCTTCCGGGCCGGGCACGGCCCACGGCGACACGGCGGCGGTCCTCTCCTGGCATAGGGGGGTCGCCGGGGGCAAATGACGACAGTGTCAGTGCCTCTGCAGGGCAGCGCCGGTGAGTCCCCTGGTTGCGGCGGTGAGTCACCCGCTCACAGGCAGCGCTTCGCGGGCACAACAGCGCTTTAGGGGCAAAAGCGCTTCGCAGAGTTCCAACAGTCTCGGGCGCCACAGTGCTTCAGGCGCGAGGGGGGCACAGCGCTCAACGGGGCACAAACGCTTCACACAAGACTAGCGCCCAGGGACTTCGTGGCGCTTCCAAGGCAGTTTCAGCAATAGCGCTTCAGGAGCAACACAGCACGTCAGGCCACAATAGTCTGCAGAACCTCAGCGCTTCGAGGGGGCACAGTAGGAGAGCGCTGGGTAGGCAGGGAAGGCTGTTTAGCTGTCCAGGCAATGCACAGTTCTAGTGCTGGGAAGGGAGCACTTAACAGCTCAATTCAGGCAAGGTAGGACAGGCAGTTCATGCAGGACAGCGCAGGGGCCCAGGTTGAGAGAAAGGGGCGCAGAGTGGACACAGCCCTGTGCCTGGTGGATCCCCAGTGGTCCTGAATAGCGCAGTTAGACTTCTTGGCGCTGGATGGATTTGGCACCCTTGTGGATAGTTTCTTGTTTCTTGAAGGGGGGTTGAGTTGAGGGCTGCTGACAGGATTCCTCAGCAGGTCACTGTAGATGGTCCCTGGGTTCCCCTCCCGCCGGGCCAGATCAATGGGCTGGTTTAGTGTTCCTCACACAGCTTGGTGGGCAGCGCCTAAACCCTGTCACCCCCAGTGGAATAGGTTCCTGACTAGGCCCTACCGCCTAAATCTCCTGCGTGGGTTCCTCAGGTCAGTGATGCCTCAACTGACTGGAAAGTTTCCCTCTCTTTCTTTTTATAGGCCCAGGTCAGGTGACCTCCCTCTAAGGTGGCAAAAATAGGCTCCGCCCCTATTCTAGAAGGTGCCAGGAGCTTCCCTACTCTAACTGTGGGCAGGCAAGGCAGGCTGGAATGGCAACAATGTTTGGGGTCCCTACCAGCTCCTGGCAACTAGAATGCGCCTTAACAAAACCACGCTGCAGTAGCAGGGGCCTATGGCAGCCATTTTGAAGGTAGAGAGCACCTGCACCTAGCATTAATGTTAACATTACCCAGGGCATTTCAACCTCACAGGGCCTATACAACTTTGTTACAATGGGGTGACATCCTGGATTAGGGGAAGCAAAAAGCAAAAAATTTCCGGGAAAAGGGCCAAGTCCAACGATCTAGAATCCTAAAAATGAAATCAGCATCTATTTTTTACTATGACGAAAAATAAATGAAATTCCTGTTATTTTCTACACATTCAACATTTTTAAAACTTCATACAAGAATATCAAGTGCCTGAACTTCTTTGTGAAAAGGTAGCTCAAATTGTTCTTTTCACCAATGAATTATAGATAAAAATCAGGACAGCACATTCGAGAACCCGAGGTTTTAATTTATAAACAATCTAGAGATCACGTGTCAGGCAGTCTATAATGTTACATCAGGTCAACATATATTTCGGTCTACTCCAAGGTGATCTTCTTCAGGACATGGTGAATGAGCTTCTATTAGCAGATATATTTCAGTCTTAAATTACATGTTCCAGATATGTCTATTTTGATCCTGCCTGTTTTAAATTGATTAAAGAGATCTGCATTATAATCCATATTCTGCTCTGAGTAGACTGCTTTGCATTATCTTCATCCCTTTTCTGATCTACAAAGCCTAGGACATGCTTCAAAGTCGGCTCTTTTAATGTGTATCAGTTTCTCCAGGAAAACACTGAACCATTCTGCTACTAAATGGTGCAAATTCCTAACTTTGGTCATTAAAGATTATTTTGCACCATTAACTGTGAGTGCACAATGTTTTGAAATGAGTTAAAAGGGGCGCTATTGCTCTAGTGATCTTGAGAGTAGTGCAGCCCAGAATCTGTGATCCAAAGTGTCTGATATTATTGGGGTCACATAGTCATTCTGGTTGCTGTGACCTCGCAGTGGGAGGTGTCAGAAATCAGATTTGAATTTATAAGAATGGCTTTATATGTCCCATGTGTTGAGGGTTACAATAAACATGGGATCCCGCCTGTTGACAGCTGTGGTTTAATGGACCAAAATTCCTTATCTGACTAATGAACTGACTCCAACTTTCATTTCCACAGCCCACTGTACAGCAACATTTCATCCTGGACTGAAGAGGACTTCCGCTGGCAGGTGAAAAGTAAGGCGCGTCGACTCTGCTTTCTTAAGGTGCTTGTAGCAGACACACTGAATGGCCTCTGAATAGTTCCTTCTATTCCACAGAACATCTGGACACGTTTGGGGGGACACTCACCAGTGAGGCCCTTAAACTCTATCCCCTGAGTGACTTCTGCAAGCAGCCGACGGAAGAGCGATGCATTGAGAAAGCCTACACGACCATGGTATCAGACCTGAAGGCCACGTGCCCCAACTCAGACCTGGCCGGGCGAGCAGCAGGTGAGGGCACACTGGCAGGGCTGGCAGTCTGGCTAGGTCAAGTCTCATGTGCATCTAGCTGGCCTCTGTCTGGAGTGCCATACTCAGCAGAAAACACTCATCTGGAATGAGGCCCGAGTGACTGCCAGTGGCTGAGGGCCCGATTCACAGAACTAACTTAAGACAAAATCCTAAACTTACTACTTTTGGTATTCACAGAATGGATTTACGACTACTAACTTTACGTCCACACTCGGGCCGGAAATTCTGGCCCGGAGGTGGAGCTTCTGGCTTGGGGGCAGAGCTTGTGGCCCGGAGGCGGAGCTTCCGGTCTAGAGGTGGAGATTTCTGCCATGGCTATATCCCCACCTCCGAGCCAGAAGCTCCGCCTCCAAGCTGCAAGCTCTGCCTCCGAGCCGCAAGCTCCACCTCCGGGCCGCAAACTCCGCCCCAAGCCGGAAGCTCCACCTTCGGGCCAGAAGCTCTGCCTCCGGGCCAGAATTTTCAGCCAGAGTGTGGACGTAAAATTAGTAATCGTAAATCCATTCTGTGAATACCAAAAGTAGTACGTTTAGGATTTTGTCTTAAGTTAATTCTGTGAATCGGGCCCTGAGACTTTTGTAAGCATTCACCCATCACCTTTATAGGCTACACACTTCCTGCCACACATACATACACATGCACACACAACCAGGGATACATACGTCTAAATAAATCAGCAACCAATGGCCATATGTATCAAAAAAGAGTTTTGCGATTCTCAAATTGCGATTTTTAGCGAATTGCTATTAGAGAAGAGCAAAATGCAATGTATCTAGGATTCGCAAATAAGCAATACCTTCCCATTCATTCATATGGGTTAGGAGGCCCATAGAAATGAATGAGAATCGCAAATTGAGAATGCAATTTCAAGGTTGCAAGGGTGATAAATAGGACACCCAATTGCACCCCTGAAATATGCATGTGTGCACATTTTGCGCACATACATGCCCTAGGGGCATGTATGTGCGAAATATGGCAGTTTAAAAAAAAAATGTGAAGTGTTTTTTTAAAGAAAATCGCAATTTCATACCACCTTGAAGTTGGTGGTAATTTGCAATTCCTTAAGGCCAAATAGCAAATTTCTGGTGCTTCCAGAATTGCATTTAAGGAATCGCAATTTGCAAATCCTTAATTGCATTCACAAAATAGAGAATTGCAAATTTTGCGATTCTCCGTTTTGAGATGGCCTTTTGGGATGATACATCCCAAAAGGCTTATTCCCATTCGCAAATGGGCCGATTCTGAGAATCTGCCTGTTTGCAAACGAGAAAAAGGTTTAATACATATGGCCCCAAGTCTCGCTCTTTTCCCGGAAATGCTCCGACCATTTGGAACTCTTTACCTTGTGACCTTCGATGCAACCCTTCCTTCTCTAACTTCTAAAGAAACCTGAAACGACTCCTCATCAACAAATACTTTAACTCCTAGATTATTGACCTTGTTTAATGATCTCGTGTACAGGTCTAGTCCCGACGACCATAGGCCGTTTATCTGTTTTATGCTGTATATTAGATCCCCTCGAATTGCATCTGTTTTTTGTACTACTTTTATTTTCTTTGACGTTTAATATTTTCTATTTTGAATTCTCGCCCGTTTGTTTTCACATGTCTGTTTTATTGTATGTTCTGGTCATGATCTTGTAAAGCGCTCTGATACCTTCGGGTCTAGCAAGCGCTATATGAAACATGGCTATGCAGTCCACCAAAGTCATAAACACCTCTCTGTGATGCCTTCTGCACAACTGTGGCTGGCCCATGAGTCGGGGTGGAGATTGCAGACACTAATATTAACCAAAACTTGTGGCTTTCTAGAATTCGCCGAGACTTGGCTCAACAACTCTTGACAAAATGTCGCGGACAGACACCAACCTCACGTCTATTGTATGATAAGCCGTGATGGGGAAGACGGGGCTGGTGGAGAGATGTGTTTAGTGCGTGAAGCTTCCCTGTGGCGATTATCCTTCCTCCCAGAATTCATGCATTAAAATCCATCCATTCGATGTGTCGCACATCAGACTAAATACCGTCTATCGCCAACCTGGCGACACCAAGACGGTTTTTGAACAGTGCATGGAACAAACTGCCAATCAACGAAGGGCCTCATGTGGGATACTCTGTCAAAAGCATGTTGGCTATCCCGCCCGCTGTATGGTGAGCGCCATAGGCTACAATGCACGTGTGTTGCATCAGACGGCACGTCTGCCACATAGGTGACTGTGAGTCCCAGCCCCCTATCTCTAAATAAGGCCTTCATTCTTTTCGACTTGAAACATTTACCTAGGTTGAATTTAACCCGTTCGATCCATCCAAAGTCACGGTGGGCATGTGCCGAGGACGGCCGGGGGCCGTCCGAACCACACCCGCTCATTATTTCTCCCGCATCGCGGCGGAATTCGTGCTGCGGTCAACGGGTTTTAATATCTCTTCAAGAGATTCCAAGGGTGCAGTTGTCATCAAAGGCTGTATCCTGGATGTCAGCATCTTCATATTTTCTTATGATTAGAGACTAAATCAAGGTAGACTGGTTTTAAAGCTCCCAGGTTGTGTTTTCGTTAATTTTAAAGGAAAACAAAACCATAGGCCAGCCTGATTTAGAACATACTAGGGTCTGTGACACCAAAAATTCTGTGTAGGAACTGGGGTCACCAGTTCCCTGGGGGTAGCCTGGCACGAGCAGTTGGGCACCCGAAAGCTCAGGTGTTAAGTGACTACACAGCACACGCGTCCATTGAGACAATAAATGCACGCAAAGACTGAGACCACACCGGTAAGTTTTGATTCAAATCAATAAATTTGATCTAAGACCAAAATCAGGGCAATCAAAAATCACAGCAGTATTGACTTATTTCCTTCCCTTAGGAGCACATGTTTTACATTACCCGGCCATAAATACTTAAAAAAATAAATATTAAATATTAAATAACGGTAGGCCTGGCAACAGCCCTGCAAGAAATTTTCTTAAAAAGACATTTAAATAACATTCCATGAATTAGGAATAGTCGGATCTCTACATACCAGGCCACATCTTGTTAGACAAGAGGAAACATTTCACCAAGTAATTATAAACATTGCATCAGGGATGAATAACCTTCCAATAAGTAGAAGTGAACCATTACCTTAGGTAAAATTAATCAGGAATGAACATTTCATCAGACCAGAAATAATCATAACCCTCTGGGCCAGCACAAGGCAAGCGTGAATAATCCGTTCCCCAACATGGGCTATTTCCAACCAACGCAGGCCTCAAGGGAGTCCTGCAGGGCTCTGGCCCGGGTCCAGTACATTAACAGGGCAATTAGGGCCAACGGGGCCCAGCAACAGTCTTCCCCAGGGAAGGGGCGAACTCGGGCCTCCTCCGGCCTTCCGCCCTCCTCCCGGGGGGGGGGGGGTTACCTTGGTCTTCGGGCCTCTCCGGGCCCCTTGCGATGGTGTCTCGTAGTGGGGAGAGCCCTTGGTCTACCCCGAGCCCTCCGGTGAGGTGGTGACCTGTTCCCGGGTCCGTGATGACGCGGGCGGCCCGGGAACCAATCAGGTGCAAGGCACGAAAGGAGGCTCTGCCACAGCGGCCAATCAGCAGGCAGTACTGGAGGGCGCGGCAGCTTCTGCCTATCGCTGCGTGGCGCCTGATAGGGGCGTGGTCTGAGCCCCCGTCACGTGGGGCTGGTTGTCGGCTTCGTCAGGCCTAGCGTGGCCCGCTCTGGAGTAGCGGCGGCCTGACTGGAATTCACAGCGGCCGGCTTGCAGTTCGCGGCGGCTTTCCCCAAAGCTCCGGGGGCCGCCGCGAACGCTCGGCCGGGCACGGCCCACAACAGCACGGCGGCGGCCCTCTCCTGGCGTCGGGGGCCGCCGGAGCAGATGCCAGTCAGGAGGGGGGGGGGGTTTCAAAGTGCCCACGGCGCTCGATCTTTACAGCGCCTCGCGGGAAAGAGGAGCACCAGGAAGTTCCTCATGGGTTCGTCCCTACCAGCGCTCCACAGGACCCAGCAGGTGAGCGCTTGAGGTGAATTTACAGTGCCTCGAGGGACACAGCGCTCCAATGGGCAATAGCTCTTCAGCAGGCAATAGGGCTTCAGCAGGCAGGAGGCTGCAGGGGTCCGGCACTTCTCCAAGGCACAGAGGGGAGCGCTGGAGGGGGCACAATTCGGTTGCGCAGGACCAGCAGTCCAGCTGGCTAGGCAGTTCAGGATGCTAGCGCTAGAGAATGAGAGTGCGTAGCAGACAGTCCAGGCAAGACAGCAGAGGAGATGGGCAGGACAGCGCTGGGGCCACAGGGCAGACAGAGGGACAGAATTGGCACAGTACTGTACCTGGCTGATCCCCAGTAGTCCTGGTTAGCGCAGGGGAGTTCCTTCTTGGCGCTTGTTGGTTCTGGCTCCCTTTGGTTGAAGTTACTTGAAGAGAGGGGGGGGGTTTGAATTGAAGGCTTGTCAAGTTTCTTCAGCAGATCTCTTCAGGTGGTCCCTGGGCTCCCCTCCTGCCGGGCCAGATCAGTGGGCTAGTTCAGTGTTCCTCACACAGCTCGGTGGGCAGCGCCTAAACCCTGTAACCCCCAATGGTATAGGTTCCTGACTAGGCCCTACCGCCTAAGTCTCCTGCGTAGGGTTCCCCAGGTCAGTGATGCCCCAACTGCCTCAACCGACTAGAAAGTTTCCCTCCCTTCCTTTTATAGTGGCAGTTGGCAGTTGGTGACCACTCCCCTATTCTGGAAGGTTCCAGGAGCTTCCTCACTCTAGCTATGGGCAGGCTGGCATTGCTACAATGTTTAGGGATTCCAGCCAGCTCCTGGCTACTAGAGTGCGTCTATCAAGACCACGCTGCGGTAGCAGGGGTCAGTGGCAGCCATGTTGGGAGAAGAGAGCACCTGCACCTTAGCATTGATTAGCAATGGGAAGGTGCTCGGAGACCTAAGGCCAACCAGAAAGAAGGTGGGAAAAATGAGGCAAGGGCGAAAAAAATAGGGAAAGACCACCCTAAGGCTGACAGGTCTAACACTCAGATAGAAACAAACTTGCAGAGATGGACTCGAAAATCCTGCCTCTAATTTGTAACATTGACACCAGGTACAATAAATGCATTATTGAACTTCTGGGTTTTGCTTCTCTTAGGATCAAAATAAAAAGTCCGAAACCTTGGGGTTCACTGATCCATGAAATTATTTTTGAAGAAAGGAAAACTCCAATAACATTGGATGACTGCTGGAAATAAACTCCCTTAATCTGTGATTTAGATAAGTTGAGAACCATAAACAGACATTATAATTAAAATATTTTTAACACAATACCCTCCCACTTAAAATTGCTGATTGTCACTCCATGAAAAAACTCTTTGCAGTTGTGAGATCGGCCAAGAGTCCAGGATCCTATTCGAGAGTCTGTGATCTGTCTGAGTCGGCAGTTTTTTTAATTCTTTGATCATAAAGTCAGATCATTTCAACTCTCGTTGCAACATCGCAAACTCTATCTCCCTCAGAAGCCTGTGGCTGCCGCCATGAATGCCGCTGAGAGTCAAGTGCTGAAGGGGTTGTTGAGTTGTTGAGTACTTATCATGTTGTTCTTCCACACCACCTCCCTCAGAAGCATGTGGCAGCCACCATTGCTACCACCAAGAGTCACGTGGTAAAGTGCTGAAGGATCCCCACAGTCCCACCCTGAGAAGCCTGTGGCTGCCGCCACCATTGCTATCACCAAGAGTCACGTGGTAAAGTGCTGAAGGATCCCCACAGTCCCACCCTGAGAAGCCTGTGGCTGCCGCCACCATTGCTACCACCAAGAATCACGTGGTAAAGTGCTCAAGGATCCCCACAGTCCCACCCTGAGAAGCCAATGGCTGCCGCCACCATTGCTACCACCAAGAGTCATGTGGTAAAGTGCTGAAGAATCCCCACAGTCCCACCCTGAGAAGTCAATGGCTGCCGCCACCACTACCACCAAGAGTCACGTGGTAAAGTGCTCAAAGATCCCCACAGTCTCACCCTGAGAAGCCTGTGGCTGCCGCCACCGCTACCACCAAGAGTCATGTGGTAAAGTGCTGCAGGATCCCCACAGTCTCACCCTGAGAAGCCTGTGACTGCCGCCACTGCTTCGGTTGAGGCTGTAGCCGCCGCCATCGCCACCACCGAGAGTTGGGTGCTGAAGTGGTTGTTCTTGGCCCAGTTGGCAGAGCCCTAGTAGGACGGATCCTGGAACATCAGTCAAACACGCTCCGCCCCACAGCTGAGGACCACTGGCCCCTACGTCCATCTTACGCCCTCAGGCTATGATTGGTCAATGCATGCTTGGATGAATGAATGAATATTCAAACCTTGTGTGCAGTGAAATATCTCTTTCTGGGGCCCTGGGCATGCACCCTCAAGCATGTTGCAGGAGCTGTGAAACTCCTGTCTACACATCTGTATGCACAGTCTATGTGTACATTGTATGTCACACACAGGCTCCAGGACCTTCCCAAGCCTGACAATCTGTAGACAAACCAATGTTCATCTCCTCAGTAGGTTTTCAGCCTGGTTCTTTTTTCAGCCAATCAGAATGCAAACCTTCAACAAGATGAACCAAGATTCTTATACATTATAAACTTTCATTTATTAGATACCTTTAGTTTAGAACTTCAGAAAAGTGTAGGTATAGTGTAGTGTTTAGTAGAGTTCAACAAAATATCAATTTGTGACACTCTTGTGATTTGTTGAGCTTATACCCTGATTTTTTTCAGATCTCATGGTACCGCGCGTCCCTTCATTTACGGGTTCATTAAGACCCATGCAGCAGTGGTAGTACAGGTGTCCCCGGCAATTCCCACCACCTCCCAGTTGATCATACAGACATGCATAAAATGCAAAACTGGGTAATTATGCCAAGCATGGGGCAAAAATAAGGTGTTTGCGTATTTTTTTCCTATTTTTTACTCTGCTCTGTAAATTAGGCATAAGCCCATTGTAAGTGGCTGGCTCCAATGACCTTTGCTCTGAAGTGATTTTGCGGCTGATTGTAAACCTAAGTGTCCAAGTTAGCGATGCCTGGTCGCGATAGTACCAGGGCCTCCCACGCTACAAGGCGTGGACTGCGACAACACTCTGCCCTCTTAGCAAACTGCAACTCGGCTCATTCTTTTGTCAAGTTTGCTCTTCATTCAGACCTTTACTCTCCATAAAGGCTAGCAGTACAATCTAGAATGGAAAGTGAGCTGTTACCAGGGACGCAGTGTCTTGGCGCTATGCTTCAGGGCTGTACAAGCCTACTCAAATAAAAATCCTCAGGGAAGTCCCAAGACGAACGGAAGAGTTGCCACTTATTTTCAGAAGTTCAAGGGGCTGTCCAAGGACCCAAGAGAGGGGGGGGGGGATCTCATCCCATGACCAAGCAGCCACCACTGAAGGAGCACTGCCCCGTGTTTGGAAGCGACCGTCCCCCGGTACTAGCTGCCGGCTAGCAGCAGAATATGGACTATGAGCAATGTAGCAATTAAACATAGTGCAAATAAAAGCCGGTCTTCGACATTTGATCAGACTGTAGTAAAGGAGCGAAGCTCCCTTGGCCGCAGCGACTAGGCCCAATAATATCCCTGGAAGAGTTTAGGGTGGAATTTTATATCAATGAAAGATTGTGAAGGTGAATACTCATAAACCAGGAGATGCAAAGGTCCATCTGAGACCGTACAGTGAAATTGGTTACAGCAGAAGAAACAGGTTGGTAGAAGTTGAGGCAACTTTCTGGATGTTGTCCTTCAAAAAGATCAAAGTTGAAAATGACACCAAGATCCTGGGTTGACTTGGCTGGAAAAGAGAAGTCTCATGTAATGAGAACAGTCCTGGCGATCCTCCATAGTAGAGGTTCTTCTCTCTTTGTATATATTGTCCCTTTGATACTCTCGGGTCTGCCTTATCTCGACCAATTGATGTCATCACAGTCGAGGGGCGTCTTTCCTCACCTCATACGCCTCGCACAACTGCCTTTCCAGTAACCTGGTTTCGTTTGCCTGTTTATTCTGTACAATACTCTGATACCCCCAGGTCATATACGCGCTTTATAAAACTCTCAATAAATACATAAATAAACCCCCGTGCAGAATCACTTGTTCAAGCAGGTAGAGGGGTGCCAATGACCATCTCTTCCATGGTGTCAGCCTTCAATCTGAGGACTTTGGCAATCAATCAATCAATCAATCAAGGAATTTGTAGAGCGCGCTACTCACCCGTTAGGGTCTCAAGGCGTTGGGGGTGGGGGTGGTTGCTACTGCTCGAACAGCCAGGTCTTGAGTTGTTTCCTGAAGGCGAGGTGGTCCTGTGTCAGCCGGAGGTGGGTGGGGAGGGAGTTCCAGGTCTTGGCTTTGCAGATGCGTGGGACGGTGGCTAGGGCACGGCTGGCAGAGCGGAGCTGGCGGGTTGGTGTGTGGAAGGTGAGGCGGTTGTTGAGGTACATGGGGCCCACGTCGTAGAGAGCCTTGTGTGCGTGGGTGAGGAGTCTGAACGTGATCCTCTTGTTTACGGGGAGCCAGTGCAGATTCTTCAGATGGGCGGAGATGTGGCTGTGGCGGGGGATGTCCAGGATGAGTCTTGCCGAGGCATTCTGTATGCGCTGTGGTCGGTTCAGGAGCTTGACTGTGTTCCGGCATAGAGGGTGTTTCCGTAGTCTAGGCGGCTGGTGACGAGGGCCTGGGTGACAGTCTTCCTGGTTGCAGTGGGGATCCATCGGAAGATTTTTCGGAGTATGCGCAGGGTGTTGAAGCAGGACAAAGAGACGGCGTTGACTTCGTGAGGGAGGAGTCCAGGATGAATCCCAGGTTGTGAGCGTAGTCTGTGGGTTTGGGGGCGGTGCCCAGGGCAGGAGGCCACCAGGAGTCGTTCCATGCCGAGGGGGACGGTCCCAGGATGAGGACTTCCGTCTTGTCTGAGTTCAGTTTCAGGCGGCTGAGCTTCATCCATTCTGCGACGTCCTTCATTCCTTCCTGGAGGCTGGCTCTGGCGGTGTCCAGGTCATTGGTGAGGGAGAGGATCAGTTGTGTGTCGTCGGGGTAGGAGATGATGTTGAGGTTGTGTTTGCGTGCAATGGCCGCGAGGGGTCTCATGTAGACGTTGAAGAGGTTGGGCTGAGCGAGGATCCTTGTGGGACGCCGCAGATGACTTTGGTAGCCGTGGACCGGAACGGGGGGAGGCGGACTCTCTGGGTTCTGCCGGCGAGGAACGAGATGATCCAATCCAAGGCCGCGCCTTGGATGCCGGTGTCGCTGAGGCATCGTATCAGGGTGTGGTGGCATACCGTGTCGAAGGCTGCTGAGAGATCCAGGAGGATGAGTGCGGTGGTTTCCCCGTTGTCGAGCATCGACCTGATGTCGTCGGTAGCTGTGATGAGGGCGGTCTCGGTGCTGTGGTTTGCTCGGAAACCAGACTGTGACGGGTCGAGGGATCCGTTAGTCTCAAGGAAGGCGGAGAGTTGTTGGTTGACGGTCTTCTCAATGACTTTGGCGGGAAACGGGAGGAGCGAGATGGGTCGGAAGTTCTTGAGGACCGTGGGGTCCGCGGTGGGTTTTTTCAGGAGGGCGCCGAGTTCGGCATTCTTCCAGCTTTCCGGGAAGGTGGCTGATACGAAGGAGCTGTTGATGATGTCGCGGAGTTGGGGTGCGATGATGGAGTCGGCTTTGTTGAAGATGTGGTGTGGGCAAGGGTCGGTGGGGGAGCCGGAGTGAATGGTGTTCATCGTGCGGGCGGTGTCATCGGTGCTGACTGGGTTCCAGGTGCAGAGGTTGGCGGTTGAGTGTGCTGGTTCGGTGGTTGGGTAGTTGGTCTGTGCGCCGAAGCTGTCGTGTATGACGGCGATCTTGCGGTGAAAGAATGAGGCGAGTGAGTCGCAGAGGTCTTGCGAAGGTGTGATGTCGTTGTTGCAGGCGCTGGGGTTGGAGGGCTCTTTAACGATGCAGAAGAGTTCCTTGCTGTTGTGGGTGTTGTTGTCGAGGCACTGTTTGTAGGCGGTTCTCTTGGTGGTACGGATCAGTTGGTGGTGCTTGCGGGTGGCGTTCTTGAGGGCTGTCATGTTCTCTGTTGTCTGGTTCTGGCGCCAGGTTTTCTCCAGTGAGCGGCAGGTTTTCTTTGAGTTTCTGAGGTCGTCTGTGAACCAAGGGGCTTTCTTGCTGTGGGGTCCGCTGGGTAGTTTCTTCAGTGGTACGAGTTTGTCTGTGCAGTCGGCGAGCCA
This sequence comes from Lissotriton helveticus, assembly GCF_964261635.1. NCBI lineage: Eukaryota > Metazoa > Chordata > Amphibia > Caudata > Salamandridae > Lissotriton > Lissotriton helveticus. Next base: position 494,028,499 of record NC_136062.1, on the reverse strand, counting down.
TTGTGCGAGGTTGCGGGCTGCTTCGTTGGGGTCCGTGGTGGTGGTGGGGGGGTTCTGGCTGAGGGAGGTGGTGAGCTGGTCGGCGGTGATCTTGCTCCAGCTTCTGTGGGGGGCCTGTTGTGGGTGGTGGTGGGTGGTGGTTTTCTTGAAGGAAAAGTGGACGCAGCTGTGGTCAGTCCAGTGGAGTCCGGTGGAGTGGCTGAAGGAGATGTGCTTGCATGAGGAGAAGACGGGGTCAAGCGTGTGGCCGGCGTAGTGGGTGGGGGTGTTCACCAGTTGCTTGAGTCCGAGGTTGGCGAGGTTGGCCAGCAGGGTGGTGGTGTTGCTGTCATTGTTGTTCTCCATGTGGAAGTTGAGGTCTCCTAGGAGGATGTAGTCTGGGGAGGCGAGGGCGTGCGGGCTTACGAAGTCTGCGATGGTTTCGCTGAATTGACTGCGTGGTCCCAGAGGTCCTTAGATGAGGGTGCCTCTGAAGGTGTTCCTGGGCTCGGTGTGTATCTGGAAGTGCAGGTGTTCGGCGGCTGTGAGGGTGTCTTCCGAGTTGGTCGTGATGCGGATGCTGTTTTTGTTGACGATGGCGATGCCTCCTCCGGTTTGGTTGGTGCAGTCCTTCCGGGTGATCTTGTAGCTGTCCGGGATGGCTATGGCAATGTCGGGGGCTGAGGAGGCGTTCATCCAGGTTTCCCTGAGGAAGGCGATGTCCGGTGCTGTTGTGTCTAGGAGGTTCCACAGTTCGACTGCGTGTCGGTGGACGGAGCGGGTGTTGAGCAGGATGCACTTGTGGTGGTTCTTGCTGGTGGTAGGCTTGGTGGGTGTTGGCCCGGGATGAATGCAGGTGAATTTGCAATCTTGGAAGGTGAAGGGTCCGTGGGTGCGGTTCGGGGTGGCCAGGTGGCAGGTGGGGCTCCGGCCGGTGTTGAGTGCGCGGAGGGTGGCGGCGTCGTAGGTTCGTCGGGTACGTTGGCATCGTCGGGATCCAAGGTTCCTGGTGCTGGGCGTGGTCCAGGCATGGACGGACGTAGACGGGCTTGCCTTTGGCGCGCCTTGGGCGCGCAATCGGCGAGCCCGCTGCGCGTACGCGTGGATTCCGCCATAAGTGGTGTAGTGGGAGGGAGGAGCAGCTGGGAGGCGGGATCGGGGTGGCGAATAGGAGGAAGAGAGGGTACAGAAGGAAAAAAGGGGGGCGGGCTGTGGGGGAGCAGCGGTAGGGAGCGGGGAGCAGGGGAACAAGAGCTGGAACAGGCGGCAGAGAAGCACAAAAGTCGGAAAAATATAGGGGCACAACGGTCAGACAAATAAGCAAAAATTAGGCACAGAAGCAGGAAATAAACACAACCAAGAGGCACCTACACCCTGGGGGCAGCGGCGAACAGGCGACAGCAGCAGGGGGAACCGGCGTACTCAGAAGGAGCCACGCGGCGGGTGGACGACTGGCTCTGACAAGGTTAGGTCAGGACACAGCTCCCCGTCGCGTATCCACCGCCTAAATAGTCAGCGGGAGGGAGGAGCAGCTGGGAGGCGGGAGCGGGGTGGCGAATAGGAGGGGGAGAGGGTACAGCAGGAAAAAAGGGGCGTGCCGCGGGGAGCAGCGGCAGGGAGCGGGGAACAACAGCGGGAACAGGCGGCAGAGAAGCACAAAAGTCGGAAAAATACAGGGGCACAACGGTCAGACAAATAAGCAAAAATTAGGCACAGAAGGAGGAAATAAACACAACCAAGAGACACCTACGCCCTGGGGGCAGCGGCGAACAGGCGACAGCAGCAGGGGGAACCAGCACACTCAGGAGGAGGCACGCGGCGGGTGGAGCAACCGGCTCTGACAAGGTCAGGTCAGGTCACAGCTCCCCGTCGCGTATCCACCGCCTAAATAGTCAGCGGGAGGGAGGAGCAGGTGGGAGGCGGGAGCGGGGTGGCGAATAGGAGGGGGAGAGGGTACAGAAGGCAAAAAGTGGAGCAGGGCCACGGGGGAGCAGCGGCAGGGAGCGTGGAGCGGGGGAACAACAACGGGAACAGGCGGCAGAGAAGCACAAAAGTCGGAAAAATACAGGGGCACAACGTCAGACAAATAAGCAAAAATTAGGCACAGAAGCAGGAAATAAACACAACCAAGAGGCACCTACGCCCTGGGGGCAGCGGCGAACAGGTGACAGCAGGGGGAACCGGCACACTCAGGAGGAGGCACGCGGCAGGTGGAGCAACCGGCTCTGACCAGGTCAGGTCAGGTCACAGCTCCCCGTCACGTATCCACCGCCTAAATAGTTAGCGGGAGGGAGGAGCAGCTGGGAGGCGGGAGCGGGGTGGCGAATAGGAGGGGGAGAGGGTACAGAAGGAAAAAAGGGGGGCGGGCCACGGGGGAGCAGCGGCAGGGAGCGGGGAGCGGGGGAACAACAGCGGGAACAGGCGGCAGAGAAGCACAAAAGTCGGAAAAATACAGGGGCACAACGGTCAGACAAATAAGCAAAAATTAGGCACAGAAGCAGGAAATAAACACAACCAAGAGGCACCTACGCCCTGGGGGCAGCGGCGAACAGGCGACAGCAGCAGGGGGAACCGGCGCACTCAGGAGGGGCCACGGGGCGGGTGGAGCGACCGGCTCTGACAAGGTCAGGTCAGGTCACAGCTCCCCATCGCGTATCCACCGCCTAAATAGTCAGCGGGAGGGAGGAGCAGCTGGGAGGCGGGAGCGGGGTGGTGAATAGGAGGGGGGCAGGTACAGAAGGAAAAAAGAGGGGCGGGGCCGCGGGGGAGCAGTGGCAGGGAGCAGGGAGCGGGGGCGGGGGAACAACAGCGGGAACAGGCGGCAGAGTAGCACAAAAGTCGAAAAAAGACAGGGGCACAACAGTCAGACAAATAAGCAAAAATTAGGCACAGAAGGAGGAAATAAACACAACCAAGGGGCACCTACGCACTGGGGGCAGCGGCGAACAGGCGACAGCAGCAGGGGGAACCAGCGCACTCAGGAGGAGCCACACGGCGGGTGGAGAGACCGGCTCTGACAAGGTCAGGTCAGGTCACAGCACTCCATCGCGTATCCACCGCCTAAATAGTCAGCGGGAGGGAGGAGCAGCTGGGAGGCGGGAGCGGGGTGGCGAATAGGAGGGGGAGAGGGTACAGCAGGAAAAAAGGGGCGTGCCGCGGGGGAGCAGCGGCAGGGAGCGGGGAGCGGGGAACAACAGCGGGAACAGGCGGCAGAGAAGCACAAAAGTCGGAAAAATACAGGGGCACAACGGTCAGACAAATAAGCAAAAATTAGGCACAGAAGCAGGAAATAAACACAACCAAGAGGCACCTACACCCTGGGGGCAGCGACGAACAGGCGACAGCAGCAAGGGGAACCGGCGTACTCAGAAGGAGCCACGCGGCGGGTGGACGACCGGCTCTGACAAGGTTAGGTCAGGTCACAGCTCCCCGTCGCGTATCCACCGCCTAAATAGTCAGCGGGAGGGAGGAGCAGCTGGAAGGCGGAAGCGGGGTGGCGAATAGGAGGGGGAGAGGGTACAGAAGGAAAAAAGGGGTGCGGGCCGCGGGGGAGCAGCGGCAGGGAGCGGGAGAACAACAGCGGGAACAGGCGGCAGAGAAGCACAAAAGTCGGAAAAATACAGGGGCACAACGGTCAGACAAATAAGCTAAAATTAGGCACAGAACAGGAAATAAACACAACCAAGAGGCACCTACGCCCTGGGGGCAGCGGCGAACAGCTGACAGCAGCAAGGTGAACCGACACACTCAGGAGGAGATAAGCGGTGGGTTGAGCGACCTGCTCTGACTAGGACAGGTCAGGTCAAAGCTCCCCGTCGCAAATCCACCGCCTAAATAGTCAGCGGGAGGGAGGAGCAGGTGCGAGGCGGGAGCGGGGTGGCGAATAGGAGGGGGAGAGGGTACAGAAGGAAAAAAGTGGGGCAGGGCCACGGGGGAGCAGCGGCAGGGAGCGTGGAGCGGGGGAACAACAACGGGAACAGGCGGCAGAGAAGCACAAAAGTCGGAAAAATACAGGGGCACAACTCAGACAAATAAGCAAAAATTAGGCACAGAAGCAGGAAATAAACACAACCAAGAGGCACCTACGCCCTGGGGGCAGCGGCGAACAAGCGAAAGCAGCAGGGGGAACCGGTGCACTCAGGAGGAGGCACGCGGCAGGTGGAGCGACCGGCTCTGACCAGGTCAGGTCAGGTCACAGCTCCCCGTCACGTATCCACCGCCTAAATAGTTAGCGGGAGGGAGGAGCAGCTGGGAGGCTGGAGCGGGGTGGCGAATAGGAGGGGGAGAGGGTACAGAGGGAAAAAAGGGGGGCGGGCCACGGGGGAGCAGCGGCAGGGAGCGGGGGAACAACAGCAGGAACAGGCGGCAGAGAAGCACAAAAGTCGGAAAAATACAGGGGCACAACGGTCAGACAAATAAGCAAAAATTAGGCACAGAAGCAGGAAATAAACACAACCAAGAGGCACCTACGCCCTGGGGGCAGCGGCGAACAGGTGACAGCAGGGGGAACCGGCACACTCAGGAGGAGGCATGCGGCAGGTGGAGCAACCGGCTCTGACCAGGTCAGGTCAGGTCACAGCTCCCCGTCACGTATCCACCGCCTAAATAGTTAGCGGGAGGGAGGAGCAGCTGGGAGGCGGGAGCGGGGTGGCGAATAGGAGGGGGAAAGGGTACAGAAGGAAAAAAGAGGGGCGGGCCACGGGGGAGCAGCGGCAGGGAGCGGGGAGCGGGGGAACAACAGCGGGAACAGGCGGCAGAGAAGCACAAAAGTCGGAAAAATACAGGGGCACAACGGTCAGACAAATAAGCAAAAATTAGGCACAGAAGCAGGAATTAAACACAACCAAGAGGCACCTACGCCCTGGGGGCAGCGGCGAACAGGCGACAGCAGCAGGGGGAACCAGCGCACTCAGGAGGAGCCATGCGGCGGGTGGAGCGACCGGCTCTGACAAGGTCAGGTCAGGTCACAGCTCCCCATCGCGTATCCACCGCCTAAATAGTCAGCGGGAGGGAGGAGCAGCTGGGAGGCGGGAGCGGGGTGGTGAATAGGAGGGGGGAAGGTACAGAAGGAAAAAAGGTGGGCGGGGCCGCGGGGAGCAGTGGCAGGGAGGAGGGAGCGGGGGAACAACAGCGGGAACAGGCGGCAGAGTAGCACAAAAGTCGAAAAAAGACAGGGGCACAACAGTCAGACAAATAAGCAAAAATTAGGCACAGAAGCAGGAAATAAACACAACCAAGAGGCACCTACGCCCTGGGGGCAGCGGCGAACAGGCGACAGCAGCAGGGGGAACCGGCGCACTCAGGAGGGGCCACGGGGCGGGTGGAGCGACCGGCTCTGACAAGGTCAGGTCAGGTCACAGCTCCCCATCGCGTATCCACCGCCTAAATAGTCAGCGGGAGGGAGGAGCAGCTGGGAGGCGGGAGCGGGGTGGTGAATAGGAGGGGGGCAGGTACAGAAGGAAAAAAGAGGGGCGGGGCCGCGGGGGAGCAGTGGCAGGGAGCAGGGAGCGGGGGAACAACAGCGGGAACAGGCGGCAGAGTAGCACAAAAGTCGAAAAAAGACAGGGGCACAACAGTCAGACAAATAAGCAAAAATTAGGCACAGAAGGAGGAAATAAACACAACCAAGGGGCACCTACGCACTGGGGGCAGCGGCGAACAGGCGACAGCAGCAGGGGGAACCAGCGCACTCAGGAGGAGCCACACGGCGGGTGGAGCGACCGGCTCTGACAAGGTCAGGTCAGGTCACAGCACTCCATCGCGTATCCACCGCCTAAATAGTCAGCGGGAGGGAGGAGCAGCTGGGAGGCGGGAGCGGGGTGGCGAATAGGAGGGGGAGAGGGTACAGCAGGAAAAAAGGGGCGTGCCGCGGGGGAGCAGCGGCAGGGAGCGGGGAGCGGGGAACAACAGCGGGAACAGGCGGCAGAGAAGCACAAAAGTCGGAAAAATACAGGGGCACAACGGTCAGACAAATAAGCAAAAATTAGGCACATAAGGAGGAAATAAACACAACCAAGAGACACCTACGCCCTGGGGGCAGCGGCGAACAGGCGACAGCAGCAGGGGGAACCAGCACACTCAGGAGGAGGCACGCGGCGGGTGGAGCAACCGGCTCTGACAAGGTCAGGTCAGGTCACAGCTCCCCGTCGCGTATCCACCGCCTAAATAGTCAGCGGGAGGGAGGAGCAGCTGGGAGGCGGGAGCGGGGTGGCGAATAGGAGGGGGAGAGGGTACAGCAGGAAAAAAGGGGCGTGCCGCGGGGGAGCAGCGGCAGGGAGCGCGGAGCGGGGAACAACAGCGGGAACAGGCGGCAGAGAAGCACAAAAGTCGGAAAAATACAGGGGCACAACGGTCAGACAAATAAGCAAAAATTAGGCACAGAAGGAGGAAATAAACACGACCAAGAGACACCTACGCCCTGGGGGCAGCGGCGAACAGGCGACAGCAGCAGGGGGAACCAGCACACTCAGGAGGAGGCACGCGGCGGGTGGAGCAACCGGCTCTGACAAGGTCGGGTCAGGTCACAGCTCCCCGTCGCGTATCCACCGCCTAAATAGTCAGCGGGAGGGAGGACCAGCTGGGAGGCGGGAGCGGGGTGACGAATAGGAGGGGAGAGGGTACAGAAGGGTGGGCGGGGCCGCAGGAGAGCAGCGGCAGTGAGCGGGGGAACAACAGCGGGAACAGGCGGCAGAGAAGTACAAAACTCGGAAAAATACACGGGCACAACGGTCAGACAAATAAGCAAAAATAAGGCACAGAAGCAGGAAATAAACACAACCAAGAGGCACCTTCGCCCTGGGGGCAATGGCGAACAGGCGACATCAGCAGGGGGAACTGGCGCACTCAGGAGGAGCCACGCGGCGGGGGAGCGACCGGCTCTGGCATCCACTCTGCTGACCACAGCAGACAGTCAAGCCTTGAAGCTCTGCTGTCTACTATCAGTGTGGACAATAAATTGGGGTTCATCGGCATATATCAAGAGGTGACTCTCAAGGACAGGATACATGTTATCTGCATCGGGCAAAGCTCTGCAGAATCTTGCTCTACAGAGGTCAGTGGATTAAATTCAGACTTATGAAGCAGCATAAAATGACATGAGTGTGATTGGCCAGAAAAGAATCCGTCATTGGTGTAAAGTTAGTCAAGATGGCCGCCGCCGCCATATTTGTTTTCAGAGGAATCACTCCTGCTTCCTACCAAGAGGGCGGCGCCACTCCACCACAAAGCAATTCATTTACAGAGGTGGCAAGGATTAGAGCAATGCTGGTAGAATCAAAGCCCTCTTCTCAAACTTAGATGTGTAAAATAGGTCTTTTTCCCGTTGAAGTTAAAAGCTTATCCTGATGCCTAATGTGTTCTAAACTCAAGACATCAAGTTCTTTTCAAATAACATGTATTTTCTTTCTAATTGAAAGAGAAGCATCCAATGCCAAAGATGTTGTGATCTAGTTGAGATGATTTCAACCCCTTCCTTTCCTACTCAGCATTTCTGTCTGACTTCCCACACTTGTATAGTGCCTTTACCCCATGGGGTCTCTTAGCGCTGCACGTTCCTCATTCTGGATCTGTCAAGGGTGGAGATGAGCTGCAGCGGATCGCCCTGGATACTGGATTCAGATACTAGATAAGTCCGTTGTCTGGGAGCGGGGGAAGGCGTCCTCCGCCCCTGGAGTGATGGGTCCCTCCTGCCCCCTGGAGTGATGGGGCCCTCCTGCCCCCCTGGAGTGATGGGGCCCTCCTGCCCCCTGGAGTGATGGGGCCTCTGCCCCTTAGGTTTATGGGGCCCCTGCCCCCTAGAGTGATGGGGCCCTCCTGCCCCCTGGAGTGATGGGGCCTTCCTGCCCCCTGGAGTGATGGGGCCCTCCTGCCCCCTGGAGTGATGGGGCCCTCCTGCCCCCTGGAGTGGTGGGTCCCCTGCCCCCTGGAGTGATGGGGCCCTCCTGCCCCCTGGAGTGGTGGGTCCCCTGCCCCCTGGAGTGATGGGGCCAGGGCCCTCCTGTGGTGGTCTTTGAAAGATACAACAGCTCGGTATTCACTCGGTCTTCTGGTAAGAGTCGTTTGTACAAATCTCACATCGACCCAAAGCAGCGAGCGCCCGAGATCTGGCAGGAAGCAGCCAATGACTGTACACGTGCAAGTCCTCCTCTCCAGCTGGTTCCTCTGTGCCCCCCACTATAACCAGCCCCCACCAGTCCTGGTAATTCACTGTGCCTCTCCAGCACCAGCCCATCTAGACAGAGCTCTCTCTGGGGGCCTTGCTGCAACAACAACTGCATATTCCCTCCTGGAGAGCGGGCTGCAGCCTCTCCTCGCCCATGCCTGGTTATCCTGTATTTTCTGTGCAATAAGTGCTTGGTCTACGTCATAAGGGACAGGCTGTGTCCAGTTAGATGGTGTTCTACCAAGAATTGAGCTATACCTTGTACCTTCTTTCTCCATCTTCTCACTGTCTGTCACTCCAGGTTCTCTGTCACTGTGTCTTGTGCATCTCTCTCTTCGTTTTCTTGTTGACTTTTATCTCAATGTTATTTTATTCCTAGTTCTTTCTATTTTCTCATTCCGTATTCTCTCTCCTTTGTCCTTCCCATCCCCTCTAACTCTCTCACTTTGCTTCTTTCCTCTTCCTTTTCCTTCCGTTCTTTCATTTTCTTTTCACTTTGTTCCCTTACCTTCGCTTTCCTCCCCTTTCCTTTACCCCTTTATTCTCCCCTTTATCTTCCCTGGTCTGTCCTCTTCTGCATCCCATTCTATCTATATTCATTTATCTCTGATCGTCTCTCTTGATTGCTGTGATTCTGCGGGTTTTAAGCCCTGACTTTGCTCATTGGTGCCGCTGTGCTGTTTTCAGCCACCCTCTCCAGCCCAGTCTATCGCTACGTGGTGACGTACACGCCTTCACGCCCAGCACTCCCCTCATCCATCCTGCCCTATGACAGCTGGTTTTCTTACCACATACTGGATGTCTTCGCTTTATATGGCAGCCTGAACCTCGCCCAGACTGTGACAACAGTGGCTGATCGCGACTTCGAGAGGCTTGTGAGAAAATACCTCGTCCATTTCGCCAAGAATGGTAAGTTCATGGTGACCCCAAGAATGTTTGTTTCATGATGACCCCAAGAACGGAGAGTTCATATTGAACCCATGAATTATAGGTTTAAGGGAAATCCAAGAATGATAATTTTCTGATGACCCAAGAATGGTAAATTCGAGCTGAACCCAAGAATGGTAAGTTCATGGTGACCCCAAGAATATTTGTTTCATTGTGACCCATAGAATGGTGAGTTTATATTGAATCCATGAATTATAAGTTTATAGCATATCCGAGAATTATAATTTTCTGATGACCCAAGAATGGTAAATTCAAGGCGATCCCAAGAATGGTCAATTTGTAGTGAACCCAGAAATGGCTTGTGAGGAAGTACCTTGCCTTCGTCACCAGAAAGAGTAAGCTCATGGAGAAGCCAAGAATGGTAAATTGATGGTGACCGGTAGAATGGTAAGTTTGTGGTGGTCCCAAGAATGGTCATTTCATGGTGAACATAAGAATGGTGAGTTCATACTGAGCACATGAACTATAGGTTTAGGATGACCCCAAGAATGATAAATTCATGGTGACCGGTAGAATGGTCGTTGCCTGGTGGACCTCAGAATGGGGAGTCCATGATGAATCCAAGAATGGTAAGTCTTGGTGACCCGTAGAATGGCCGTTTCATGATGACCCCAAGAATGGTAAATTCATGGTGACCGGTAGAATGATGAGTCGATGATGAACCCAAGAATGATCGTTTCATGGTGAACTTAAGGATGATGAGTTCATGATGAACCCAAGAATTATAGGTCATGGTGACCCCAACAAAAGTCGTTTCATGGTGACCCGTAGAATGTTTTTTTCATGGTGAACCTCAGAATGTTGAGTCCATGATGAACCCAAGAATGGTAAGTCTTGGTGACCCGTAGATTGTCCGTTTCATGATGACCCCAATAATGGTAAATTCATGGGGACCCGTAGGATGGCCGTTTCATGATGACCTCAAGACTGATAAATTCATGGGGACTGGTAGAATGGTTGTTTCATGGTGGACCTCAGAATGGTGAGTCCATGATGAACCCAAGAATCAAAGGTCATGGTGCCCCCAACAAAAGTCATTTCATGGTGACCCGTAGAATGTTGTTTTCATGGTGAACCTCAGAATGGTGAGTCTATGATGAACCCAAGAATCGTAAGTCATGGTGACCCCAACAACAGTCGTTTCATGTTTACCCCAAGAACGGTCATTTCATGGTGGACATAAGAACGGCGATTTCCTATTTAACACATGAATTATAAGTTTATGGGCTGTCCAAGAATGATAAGTTTATGATGACCTCAAGAATGGTAAATTCAAGGTGAACCCAAGAATGATCAGTTTGTGTTTGGTGATGACGTGAGAAAGTACCTTGACTTCTTTACTAAGGGTGATGGGCAGAGAGCGGAGGGTGATGGGCAGAGAGTGGAGGGTGATGGGCAGAGAGCAGAGGGTGATGGGCAGAGAGTGGAGGGTGATGGGCAGAGAGCGGAGGGTGATGGGCAGAGAGCGGAGGGTGATGAACAGAGAGCGGAGGGTGATGGGCAGAGAGCAAAGGGTGATGGCAGAGATCTGAGGGTGAGGGCAGAGATTTGAGGGTGATGGGCAGAGATCTGAGGGTGATGGGCAGAGAGCAGAGAGTGATGGGCAGAGAGCGGAGGGTGATGGGCAGAGAGTAGCAGGAGATGGACAGAGCAGGGGTGATAGGCAGAGAGCGGAGGGTGATGGGCAGAGATCTGAGGGTGATGGGCAGAGAGCGGAGAGTGATGGGCAGAGAGCAGAGAGTGATGGGCAGAGATCTGAGGGTGATGGGCAGAGAGCAGAGAGTGATGGGCAGAGAGCGGAGGGTGATGGGCAGAGAGTAGCAGGAGATGGACAGAGCAGGGGTGATAGGCAGAGAGCGGAGGGTGATGGGCAGAGATCTGAGGGTGATGGGCAGAGAGCGGAGAGTGATGGGCAGAGATCTGAGGGTGATGGGCAGAGACCTGAGGGTGAGGGCAGAGAGCTCATGGTGATGGGCAGAGAGTTAGGTGCCAAGGCGGAGCTGCAGCATCTCTGTATGAACACACACTGACTGTCCCCTTCCCCTGCAGGTGCGATGCCCCCGGAGTGGCCGGCCTACCCCAATCACACAGCCCTACTCTCCACCTCACTGACTGTGGTGCCCGAGTACCACCCGGCCCGGTGTGCCCTCTGGAAGAAGAATGGGCTCTTCGCCTACGCCTGGATGAACTGAGCAGGTGACGCTGGGGAGAGGGAAGGGCTCAGAGGGGGAGAGGTTGGGGGTAGGGGCAATAGGGTAGAGTGCTAAGGAGTGAGACAGGAACCAAGGAGCAGGCCTGGGTGCAAGAGGCAGTATCCTGTGGCTTTGCTGAGATAAGGCCACAGCCTTGAATGATTTTATTTTATTTATATATAAAGTTTTATATAGCGCAAACTTGACCCCTAGGGATATCAGAGCGCTTTACAATTTGAGGGGAAGGAAGGTAACAGTTCAGTCCATGAGTCAAATGGGAATATAAAACAGACAGTGAATCAAATAGGGCTCACATAACAAGGCCAGTTGCAAATCCTAGGGATCAGCAAAAAATGGGCTAGTAACTGATAAATAGCGACATAGGAGGGGAGCAAATGGTTCAACAAGAAAAGAAGAAGAGAAAAGAAAAGAAACAAAAATACATGATTAGCATCCAGCTCTGGGCTTAAAGGAGTAAGTCCAATGCATTAGAACAGACGATCGCGCATCCTATTAAGGTAAGAACTTGTTCATGAGCAATCGTTTTACTTCCGATTTGAAAGCAACCTTGGAGGAGATTCTACGAATTTCCGGTGGAATAGAGTTCCAGATTTTCGGTGTAGAGCCGGAGAAAGCTCATTGGCATGCTCTCTTTTTGCGAAAGATCTGAGGTTTCAGGAGGAGAGAGTTAGCACTCCCAGAAGGTCGACCCTCTCCGGATAGTTCTAGCTTTTGCGCTAGATAGTTGGGGGTTTGAAGTGGAGGGCTTTGTGAGATAGGCAGGCGATCTTTAGCTGTATTCTTGGTTCGTAAGGCAGCCAGTTTAGATTTTTTTTTTTTTTTTCACAACAGATTTTATTGAATGATCAAGCAAGACAATGAGTGTGGTACCCCACAGTCAGGAGAAACCACCACGCAGGTGAAGACATTACATAGAACAGGATTGGAATCTGAATCAAATATACTGCAAATTACATTTAATCAAACCTACCCCCCACCCGTTCCCATTCCCAACACCCAACCACCCTCAACCTATCCCACCCCGTAACCCCTCCCTAACCCCGTGCACATGCGAAGAAGGAACAGCCGTAAATACGTATAGAGTGGTCGGTCTGGCACCAGACACAAGCCTACGCCAAGGGGGAGGCCTAGAGTTCTTCCTCGGGGTCAACTGGGGGGTCAAGTGGCAAGTCTCTATACTCGGCCCACCTTTTCCATATCCTAAAGTGTTTGCGGGGGCACCCACGTGCTTCAAAGATCGGGCGCTCCGGGCCCATACAAAAGTCTAGACCAGACTTCCAAACACACAGGGGGGGAGCCCGTTCGTCCTTCCACGCCCGCGCCAGGTCTCTCTTGGCCAGTACCAACCCCAACAGCAGTAGGTGGCGCTTATAGCGATTCCCTCCCACCCCCTCGAGAATATGAAGCAAACCTAATCGATGTGTTCGGGGCAGGTCCCATCCTAACACTTCAGACAAACAACTCCACACGCCTCTCCAAAAGCCAGCAAGCCTAGGACACAGCCACAGGGTATGGAGCAGTGAGCCAACCTCTACACCACAACGCAAGCATTCCGGCGATGCAATCAGTCCAGCTTTCCAGAGGCGTTCACGCGTAAAATAGGCCCTGTGGAGGATTTTAAATTGGATGAACCTGAGCCTCATCGCGATAGCCGTTCCCCGCGGGGATTCCAGGGCCTCTCGCCAGTCATCTTCGTCTAGGGGACCGACATCTGCCTCCCATGCCGTCCGCAGGGGAAGAAGGTCAGAGGCGCAGTGGGTGACCATCGTCTGGTAAATGCGGGACACTTTTTTGTCCCCAAGCTCCCCCATGAACAGCTTCGCTTCAATAGGGCTAAATTCGGGGAGCGATTCCAGGTCGGTAATGTACGGTGTGAGCGCATGCCGCAGCTGTAGGTAACGGAAGAACTGAGTCCGCGGCAAGTGGAACTCTTCACTTAGGGCCTGGAACGGCTTAAGAGCGGCACCAGACAGTACATCACCCAGCGACGAGATGCCGATCGCGTCCCAGCCACCAAAACCCGGCAAGGAGGCCAGGGCAGGCAATCTGCCATTACGCCACAGCGGCGTTTCCGCAGTCAGCCTACCCCACCAGCCCATGCGTCGCAATGCCTGACGCCAAACAAGGAAGACCGTCCTCGTAACACTAGGCAAGCCCCGTCGCAGCCGGGCAGAGTAGAGGAGCATATGAAGGGTATTATCGCCCATTAGTGCGCGCTCTAATGCATATGCCGGGTCGCCTCTATCACCATACCACCAGTCATTAAGGACGAGTAGGTGAGCTGCTTGGTAGTAGGACAGAAGGTCCGAGGTGGCGAGCCCTCCACAGTATGTAGAGAGGAAGCATGTGCGTAACGCCACCCTTGCCGAACCCCCGGCCCACAGGAATTGCCCCAAGACCGAGTTCACTCGCCGAAACCAGGAAGCTGGAACCGAGTGGGGATAATTTTGCAATTGGTATAGAAGGCGAGGAAGCGCCACCATCTTAAAGATGGCGGACCGGCCAAAGATGTTAAGAGGCATCCGGGACCATGTTTTAACGTCGGTCTGCACCCGTTCCCACACCGGCAGCACAGAACTCTCCCACGCGAGGGTCGCGGACTCAGACAGGAACACCCCTAGGTACTGCAGGCCATCAGTCGCCACTCGTAGGTCCAGCGTCCAGGGGTCCGACACTGCGCCACCACCCAGGACCCACAAGGTGGATTTGCTGAGGTTGAGGTATAAGCCTGAAACGTCGCCAAAGACCCGCATTATTTCCAAAACCCGCGGCCCAGAGCGACGCAGGTCCGTCAGGAAGAAAAGGACGTCATCCGCGTACAGCGCGATCCTATCAGATAGGCCCTGGGGCCATACAAATCCTCGGAGTTGCGCATCCATACGCACCCAGGCGGCCAACGGCTCCATAGCCAGGGCAAAAAGATAAGGGGAGAGAGGGCATCCCTGTCGGGTACCCCGGCCAACACGGAAGGTCTCCGACACAGCCCCGGCAACACGCACAGCGGCCGTGATGTCTGTATATAGTAGTTTAATATAGGATATAAAAACAGGGCCGAGGTTGAGACGGGGTAGGAGCGCAAATAGGTAAGTCCAGCTCACCGAGTCGAACGCCTTATTAATGTCGGCAAGCAACAGAGCAGCCTGCTCGCCCGTGGCTCCCATAGCCCCGATCGCAGCCCACGCACGCCGAATATTGTGGCGTGTAGCCCTGCCGGGCATGAAGCCCGATTGGTCGGGGTGTACCAGTTCCGCTATGCATGGAAGCAACCGATTTGCCAGGGCCTTAGCCAGTATCTTGGCTTCTATATTGAGGAGCGAGATGGGGCGATATGAGTCATGTCTATCAGGGGGCTTACCCGGCTTTGGAAAAACCACGATTTCAGCATGGCGCCAATCAGGCGGCAGCCTGCCCCGAGTACGCGCCGCTTCCAGAGCACACCGAAAATGGGGTCCCAATTGCGTGTAGAATTTTTTATAAAATTCACAGGGATAACCGCTCGGCCCGGGGGCCTTACCCGCATTGAGCTGTCCCAGGGCCTCCCCAAGTTCCTCCGCCGTGAGAGGAGCATCCAGAGATTCCCTGACGTCATCAGACACCATCTTAGGGGGCAGGTCATCGATGAACTTGGCGACATCCTCACCTGTCAGGTTATCACATGGGGCGTATTGCGCTCCAAAGTAGGTGGCGAAGCTCGCCGCTAGGCAGACAGGGTCAATAATAGCTGCGCCATCTTCCGCCAGAAGACCGGGCAGTGTGACAGGGTTGATGCTATATTGGCAGAGTCTATAGAGCATAGAACTCGACTTGTCACCCCACTGGCAAATCCTGCTCCGTGTGGCCAGCCACGCCTGCCTGGCCTCGTCCAGCAGGACCGACGCGTAGGACTGCTGCGCCTGGAGAAGCAGACGCACACCAATATCGTCTCCCCCCCCACGACTCCGCCGCTCCAATGTCTCCACCAGTGCCGCAGCTGCCACGATCGCCTCCCGACGTTCCCGATGAGCCGCAGCGGCCCAAGCGATATCCACCCCTCTCATCGTGGGCTTCAAAGCCTCCCACACCACGACCGCGTCGATATCATCAATAAGGTTTTCCCGCCAGTAGTGATCAATGGCTTCCCGAAGGTGCTTAACATAGCTAGGTTGCTGGAGATGCCACGAGGACATCCTCCATCGAAAGGGCTGGCGTGTCCTGAGAAGTTCTACGTCGATCGAAACCGGGGAATGATCCGACAGCCCCCTAGGCAAAATCTCCACCGCACGCACTCTGCACATGCACACTCGGGGAACAAACAAGTAGTCCAGGCGTGAAAAGGAACCATGTACTGCAGACACAAACGTATATTCACGTGAAGTAGGGTGCATATGTCGCCAAGCATCCATCCAGCCCAGGCCATCACACATCGCTCTCAGCTTAGTAGAGGGAGGGGAGAGGGGAAAAGGGGGGTCCAGCCCGCCTGGCCCTCGGCGCCCCTTGCGGTCCATGCAAGCATCCATCACCTCGTTCCAGTCACCCCCAACCACCGCTAGGGACTCCTGGACATCCCCCCATACCTGAAAAATCCTCTCAGCCAGGGCCCATTGCAGGGGGGGGGGCATAAACACTCCCAAGAACCACGGGCTCTGTACCCACCTTGCCCCTGACAAACAAATAGCGACCCTGCGGGTCCGCCCACGTCTTTTCATGTACGAATTGCGCCCTACGGTGGATCAGCACAGCTACCCCTCTGGACCCCCTAGTAAAGCCAGCATGGTACACCTGTTGATAGCCCAATCGCTGCAAGCTGAGTGCTTTCGACCCCATCATATGTGTCTCCTGAAGCAGAAGCACATCAGCAGCGGCCCTCTTCCCCCAGCGCAAGACCGCCCCACGTTTCACCTTGTCCAACATCCCCCTGACATTCCACGTGACTACTCGTAGGGACTCCACCGGGAGCCTGTGCGTAGTATCAACCATAGTCAGATGGAGTCCGCCAGGAAGGCCCCTCGTGTCCACACCACCCACCACTCAACAACAACCGCATTTTCATAGAAAGCATGTGCATCTCCCCCTTACCACCCAAACGCCCAAAAACTGCAGGGGCTGCTAATGCCAGTCCCTTTCCAACTCCCCAAACCCCCAACCCCCCTCCCCTACACCTCACAGAACCATGAAGCATCTGTCGCGGCATGGGCGATCCCAAGCCCAAAACAGAGGGCACAGGACCTACCATGCCAATGGATCCCAACTCCCTTAGGCCCATCCTTACAACCCCCCCCCCAAAAAACAAACTCCTACAAGGTAGGAGTGGGACAGCCCCCAATCGGCTGTACCCGAGCCAGTACCCACCACCCCACTCAACTTATACGAACACAGTGTCAAGAAGACATCAAGGCATCAGGAAGGTGTCCAAGTCGTCGGGCCACCGTCCCCATTCTACTCAGTCCCGGTAGCCACGCTACCCAGCCAGGAGCACAGAGTATCTGAAAGCAGCAATGTCACTTCCCGGACAGGTCAGAGTCCTCAGTTCTGCGGCCTCCCGGCGCACCAGCGGCAGAGGCCGAACGCTTCCGCGATCTAGACCTCCGGCGTCTCGTACTCTTGGTTCAGTTTAGAAATTTTAAGACTGAGGAGATGTGTGAATTTCGCTTGGTGCCAGTAACCAATCTGGCCACCGCATTTAATGATGCCGTTACTGGAGCCAAGGTATATTCGGGGAGGCCACAGAGCGTAGCACTGCCATAGTCAAGCCTCAGAAAAACAAGAGCTTGGACCACTTGCTTGAAGTCAGCTTGTGGTAGGAAAGGTTCAGGATTCCGGAGTATCCTCCTCAGGTGGTTAGCTCCCTTGCACACATTGCTGATATGAGTCTTTATATTCAAGTGCTTGTCCAGGGCGATTCCAAGAGTTCTCGCTGAGTCAATAAGGCGGGGGGAGCAGTTAAAGACTGTGAGTTGGTTCATCCAGAGGTCGAATTTAGGAGTGTGTTTCGGGGGAGAAATGAGGAGGAATTCTGTTTTGGAGGTGTTTAGCAGGAGGTGGTTCTCAGTTAACCAGTTTTGAGTAGTCAATAGGGTGGAGTTGAGTGAAGAGATGTTATCCGGGGAGGAGATTTTCAGATAGAGTTGGGTGTTGTTCGCATACATATGGAAGAGAATGTCCATGGAATTTAGTTTATTAGCTAATGGTTCCAGAAACAAGTTGAAGAGTATGGGAGGTAGTGTGGACCCTTAGGGAACCCCCATGGAAACTGTTGATGGCTGGGAGAGAGAGTGGTTCGCCTTCACTCTTTGGGATCTGTGGTGGAGGAAAGACGAGAACCATTGCAGCACCTGACCAGAGAGGCCCATCCTGTGCTCCAGAATGGCTAAGAGGTCGTTGTGATTGACAGTGTCAAACGCAGAGGGAAGGTCACGGAGGATAAGGAGGCAAGATTCATTTTGGGCAAGCATTTTAAAAATGTCATCCACGACGTGAGTGAGAGCTGATTCAATGCTGTGCCCACTATGAAAGCCAGATTGTTGTCGGTCCAGGAGATTGAAATTTTCGATGTGCGCACAGAGTTGCAACTGGACGCCTTTTTCTAGGAGTTTGGCTATTGTGGGGATGCGAGACATAGGGCAGAAGTTGTTAAGATCAGCACTGTCTGCGGTCATTTTTTTTTAATGTAAATGTAAATGTCGGAATTTGTAAAGCGCACTGCTACCTCCACCGGAGGTGTCCCGGCGCTGTCCGTATACCACTTAGGAACCCTTCCTGGCTTTCCTGGGAAATGTCCACTCCTGGGCACCCGCCAGGTGCAGCCAGGCATCCCAGCGTTTTTGGGGCCGTTGTGGAGACTAAGCAAGCTATTGCCCAGAGTTGCAGCGTGGGACCCATGATCAGAACAGGTACTAAGGCGAGAATATCCAGTCAGGGGAATTAATGAGTCGGAGACCCGCCGAGGCGGGAATTGAACCCTGGTCCCTGGCCAGAGCTCTGCATCAAGTTCTGCCTGCTCTAACCACTGAGCCACACTTCTCCACTAACTACTGAGCCACACTTCCCCACTTCTTCTTTAATATAGGTGTTACCTGTGCAGCTTTTAGGTTTTCTGGAATCATGCCTTGTGGCAAAGATAAATTGACGATCTTCTTCCAGATGGGAGAGACGACAGCCTTATTTTCTTTGAAGATAGAAGGCGGTAATGGGTTGATACACCGAAGAACCTTTATTGATGTCACTTTCATTGAAGGGGGTAAAGGTGTCCCAGGATGCATTGTTTCTGATACCCCAGTTACTCAGTTCGAACTTGTCTAGTAAGGCAGGGGCGCAGACCAATTGGGTAGCAGTCGAGCCCGCCTGGTTTCCAGATCCATGTTGATCAGTCTTGATTTCTCTGTAAAGAAGGCAGCCAGATCATCACATGAGGGAGGAATGACTTCAGAGTCAGATAGGTTAGGGGCTTCTACTGATTGTTGTTTGACTAGTTCAAAACGTTTCTTAGGGTGATTTGAAGCTTGGTTAAGTTGGGATCTGAAATAGTCCGCCTTAGCTCTCTTGATTAGCAACTCACGATCACTCAAGAAAGAATTGAGGCATGTTACTGCTTGGTCAGTAGGGTTCGACTAGTGAAGGTTGAAATCACCAAGGTAGATGTGGGACAGCACGTAATCCACATTGCCAGAGATGATTTCCATTAATTGTTTGATGAAGGGGAGGTTGTACTCAGGGGCGTGATAGAATTTGTGTAGTTTGCACACCAGATGATTGTTGCTAGAGATGTTGAGACAAAGGTATTCGCATGTTGATGGCGTAGAGGACTCTGAGAGGGAGACCGCAAGTGTGCTCCGATGTATACAAGCTAGGCCACCTCCCAGCTTCTTAGCTCTGTCTAGACGAATTATGTAATGGGTAGGGGGCACTAGGAGGTCCAGGATAGGAGTGGATGAGGGATTGAGCCAAGTTTAGTGAGGATGATGATGTCTATCTCATTGTGTTGGATGAGGTCGAAGATATCCGAGGCGTGTTTGCTGGCTGACCTGCAGTTGAGTAGTATGCATTTAAGTTGTACCGGTGTATGGGGGGAGGAGTCTGAATGATATTCACTCATGTTCGGTTGTCATTGTTTATAACTCTGAGGTTGTGGGGGGGTTTCTGTTCAGATTAGGGTGAATGGCTTGAATTAGTCACTTCGGAATCTTGTTGGTGTCTGCGCTAAGCGAGTAAGACTTGAGAAGGTCATCGACTTCGTTGGGCGCAAGATAGGACATCGAACTTCTGGGGCGAGAGGGTGCGTTTGGTAGGGGTACGGTTTTAGAGATAGTGGGGGGAGAGAGTTGGTCAAGGCGAGCTCTAACACTGGCGCTAGCAGGGGCTCTGGGCAGATTCGTACAAGAGAGGAGGGAGCTTCTCAAGGGGAGATATTCAAGTGAGAGGGTCTTTCAAATCGTGGAGTTCGAGGGTGAGAAGGTGCAGCAGGAGGGAAATATCGTCCATGCATGCCACCAAGTCTGGGTGTTGGGAAAGGGGTGGAAGTTGAGTGGGGAGATCTGGCGAGGAGGGAGGATATCATTGTGTGTCACAGGGGTCAGAGGCAGTAATGGGAGGTCCCAGAAGGGGGGGTGTTGGTCACTGAGTACTTGCGGTGTTCCAGGATGCATTGACAGGGAGGTTGGTAAAGGTGCGAGGGTTACTGGCTGCAAAATGTGTGGATTGGTCAATTCAACACCCGGCAGGGACGAAGGACGGGTGGTGGGCTAGGAGGGAGGTGAATTTGAGGAGAAACTGGGAGCCTCGCTTCGGGGTACCCTTGTGGTGACTAGTGCTAGTTCTTGTTGTAAAGAGGTTATATTGTTAGTCACAGAGTTTTTGATATTCACAAAGAGTTTGTTGAACAGCTCTAGGTTTCGATTGGATAATTGAGTGAGAACGATCCCGTTGTTGTAAACAGTAATGGTGAGATCGGCTTTGAAGATAGGAGAGGAGGTAACGGAAAGACTAAATCCAGGAGGTGTTTTCCTTATCTGTTTGACCTGGGAAAAGGATATAAGGGTTTTTCTCCATTGGGCTCTTCTGTTCATGAAGAAGATTAGGTCATTCAGGATGTTCCCATTAGACATACAGAAATAAGTATCCGATATAAGTCTTTCCGAATGATACTTCCAAGCTCTAGAACCTACTTGAATGTAACCTTGATTTGCGGGTGCTTCCTTGAGCAAAGAGCTTGAATGTAAGATGAACTATGGTAAACTTAGAGACTGTCAGATGTTTGTGGGGTCCATCCAATTTGCTTTGGACCCCCTCCAGAAGATGATTCCTCTTGCATAGTCTGTGTGTCTCTCAGCCTTGCTGGACCTGAGGGATACGAACTTTAACATCACCCAATTCTCTGACCCTCTTTCGGTTCCTCCACTGTGCTGTTGGGGGCCTCCAGTTCCAGGTTCTGCCGTTCAGGTTGAAGTCTGCACCCCGTGTGTTTACAAATGCCCTAGCTTCCCAGGTGAGGTCCTTCCGTTAGCATCCTTACATCGGTGAAAGGATAGTTTCTACAGGGCACATCTCTGTGGTGGATGCTGCCACAGCCTGTTGTTACCATCTGTTGAGACGTGACAGGTTTCTTATTAGCTTGTCCAAGTCACACCTGGTGCAGAACAAGGGTTTTCAGTTCATAGGTGCCCTGAGACTTCAGCTACCAAACAGAGGCACCAAACTGAGCCTTCATTTGTGGTACCTTCTCCTCCAGAGAACAGTGCTCACAAATGGCTGCAGGTAGAGGGTGGTGTGGTGGCATGCCAGTCTCTCTCCTTAGACACTAGGGGGCATATGTACAAGCCCCTATCCCCACCACAGCATCACTTTTATCGATGTTGTGGTGGCGATAGGGGCTTAGCCTTATTTATACGGCAGCGTTAAGCCACTTAATGTGGCTTAAATCTGCTTTGTACATAATGCCCCCTTTCAAACTATACGTAGCATGAAAGAGTTGGGCAGGGGGTGTTATGGTGTGCGTTCCACTGCAACACCCTTTCATTTTGACACTGCCACCTATGTCCAAGGGTAGCGTACATAAGAGGCAGCGCCAAAATTAGGACCAGGTAAATCCTGGTCTTAACTTGGCGAGACGAGGAAAAATGCATTATTTCTCCTCATTTTTGCTTTTTCCATGTGTGCTGCCTTGTGCACCACACATGGAAAAAGCAAAATGCCATGGTTTGTGTATGTACAGGAAGGTGTCCCTTCCTGTACATAAACAATCCTTTTTATTTTAATTCCATTTTGTAACTTCCATGTGTGATTCTTCATGCAGCACACATGAAAGTGACAGAATGGCATTTTAGTTTCTTTATGTGCAGGAAGGGAGACCTTCTTGCACATAACCAAACCTCTCCTGCATGCAGACACCCTTGCTCTATGGTGCAAGGGAGCCTGCGTTGGTGCTAATTTAGTAAACTTAGCGCTATCGCAGGGAGAAACACAAGGCTGCACCACATTGTTGTAAATACAGTGCTGCCTTGCATTTCAGAAGTGGCGGAGCTCAGCGTTAAGCCTAGGAGGCTAACTCCACGCTCCACCACTTCCTTGTACATATCCCCCCATATTGTCATCTCTGGAACTTACAGGTGCCAATAGCGTTTTATCTTTTCGCAGGCAGCAATGATTTGTGTGAGTTGGTAAATGCACGAAAAGCAACACAAAGTGCTTCAAAGTCTGCTCGCTTCTCGATGGGTGGTAGTGCAGCTTCAAAAGGGAGATGGCCACCAGCTCCCACCTTGGAGTGCGTAGGAGCAGTCGGCCCACTGCTTTTTGAATTATCTGTAGTCTACACATAGCCCTAGTGGTCCTAAATAAGGCACATTCTCATAGCACACACATGGCGTGGTCATAGCTTCGATTAAAGTGTCCTGGGCGACACTTGGAAGGATACATAAGATCTCTTGCAGACTTCTGAACAGACTGAACCAACAGGCTGTAAGTTTCTTGCCCTGTGATTCAATGTTAGCTGATCATCGAAGCAAAACCCTAAATTTTTAACTCGAGTTTGTGGGCGAGACAGAGGTCCGGGACACTCTGCCCAGACTCAGAGGCCCACAAGGAACAAGAACAATGCTTCCACCTTCAGCTCTCCTACATCACACAACATATTAAAAGTACAAATATAAAAGATACAGTTATATCTGTGTGTGTGTATATAACTTAATGATACACACAATGTTTAGCAGGTAGGTGTCACAAAGAGACGGTGAAGTGCCAGTGAATCCTGAGGGTGATCCGTGGTGTGCATGTGTGATTTACCAAAGAACAAAAACTGTTGACTGTTTAACAGTAAGACTTTGGAATCACTGACAAAATATCGAAGATCAGAATATCGACCTACAGAAATATCGCAGCAAGAATATCAAAATCAAAACATCGAGAAAAAAAATTTCGATGTAAAAAATATCGTTGTTAAAAATATTGTTTTTTTAAGTAAAATAATTTAAATAATACATGTAATTAAAATAAACATAGTTAAAAATATTTTAAAATGTTGAAAAATTAAGTAATATATCATTTTAAAATACATTAAACATATACATATAATATATATACATATTATTGTGTTAATAATTAGTTTAATAACTAATTGTTTAAAAAAATCTTGTAAATTATAAATACATTTATACACATAAAACAATAATACAAATTAAAATTAAATAAATATATGTGACAAATTAAAAAAAGTAAAAATATTTGTAATCTTTTTAAAATTAAATTATTCACTACATCAGCTAAAATAATTTAAAAAAAATTAGACAGCAGAGGGAATAAAATGACTATTCCAACTCTAAACAGTGCAACAGTAGTGAAAATGTTGGATAGCGTAGTGGTTAAAATTACTATTCCAACTCCAGTGATTGGGACAGTAGGGAAAGTGTTCGATAGCGTAGGGGTAAAAATTACTATTCCCACTCCAGGGAGTGCAACAGTAGGGAAAGTGTTGGATAGCGTGGGGTTAAAATCAATATTCCCACTCCAGTAAGTGCAAAAGTAGGGAAAGTGTTGGATAGCGTAGGGGTAAAAATTACTCTTCCCACTCCACTGAGTGAAACAGTAGGGAAAGTGTTGGATATTGTAGGGGTTACAATTACTATTCCAACTCCAGTGCATGTAACTGTGTGGAAAATGTAGAATAACGTAGGGGTTAAATTAACATACTTATCAAATAAATAATTTTTTCAAAATAAATAACATATTAATAATTAATTAACAAAAAAGTATTAATACATACCAATAGAATTAAATATTTACCTAAATAAGATTAAATTACTTCCCACACTATTCCCCCTTTAACACACAACACTCTACACATAAAAACCACATTGAAACTAATTAGCAATTAATCAATTAATAAAAATTAATTACCTATTAATAATTAAAATTAATTAACAATAACAATAAATAAAACATATTATTTAATTAATTTAATTACTTGCCCCCCTATTCCCCTATAAACCCACAACCCACGACACATAAAAAATCATATAATTTAATTATCAATTAATCAATTAACAAAATGTAATTACCCATTAATAATTAACAATAGATTAATTACCAATAACAAACACAAATTAATAATAAATTAATAATAATTATTATAACTATAGATTAACCAATTAATATAAATAATTGCCAATTAATAATTAACAATAATTTAATAATCAATAACAATAAATAAAACATATTAATTAATTAATTATAATTAAACTACTTCACACACTATTCCCCTTTAAACCCACAACCCGCTCTGATATCAAAACGCAAAATGTACTTAAAAAAATTACTAATTTCTAAACATTTAATACATATATTTAAATATTTATGAAAATACATTAAAAAAGTTAAACATACATATAAAATGCATCCTTAAAACAATTTTTTTCTTCGATATTATTGACAACTATATTTTTGCTAACGATATTACTAACTTCGATATAAAAAAAACGCCCAGAGCCGCCCAATGTTATGGGCGACCCCGAAGGCGTACTGGCTGTCAGTATAAATATTAAAAACCAGTCCCTGGCTCAACTCACAGGCTCGAATAAGGGCGACTAGCTCAGCTGCTTGGGCAGACTGATAGGGAACTTGTGATGTCTCAACAATCGTGTGCAGCGTAGTATTGCATATGCTGCAGTGGTGGTGCCATCTAGTAATTTGAAACAAGAGCCATCAACATATAGTTCCCCTTGGGGGTCAGATAAGGGAACATCAGTCAAGTCTTCCCGTCCCTTCGTCTCCTCCTCCGTCCGAAAAATGCAGTCATGCATGTCAATTTCCTCATTCTCAGAAGGGAGGGGTAGTAACGTGGCTGGATTCAGAGTGGCACAGCGTTTGATCGTGATATGCTTTTGGAAGAGCGTCAACTCGTAACCGGTCAGACGTGCACTGGTGAGGTGCTGTTTCCTTGTCTTATTCAAAAGTGTATCCTCAGCATGACTGTGAGGTCAGTATCAAGTTCGAGTCCTGCCAATTGTGGTATTCAGACAGCCGCAACCGCTTTTAGACAGCTCTGAAGGGCATGCGTGACAGGGTCAAGCACAGCAGGGAAATAAGCACACACCCGTTGCTTATCTCCAAATTTTTGTGTTAAAACAGAAAGCGCACAACCGCCCAACTCATGGACATACAACACAAAGCACTTATTATAGTTGGGGTGATTGTGGCAGCGTCACCCCGATCCGCTCGCTCGCCTGAGCCTCCTGACAGAAAATCAATGTTGTGCTGTTGTGCTTATGCCCTGAGATATTTTAAGATGTTTTAATTGTGACTGATTTAAAAATACGAACTTTTTAAAATTTGACCTGTGACACTCGATATTGCACACATTTATTTATACACTCACTGCTGGTGGTTCATTGGCATTTTCGAGCCGCTTTTCAGGCCGTTACTCGCGATTTCTCCTGAGCCCTGATTTGGAAAGGGTGGGAGGACACCACTTCCTGGTTGAATACCGCTTGGCGGTTAGCGCTCTAGCGGCTCACTAGCTCGGGGCTATTTAGGCGGAGCCTGACATCGGCGCGATGCGGTAAGGGTGATTGTGGCAGCGTCACCCCGATCCGCTCGCTCGCCTGAGCCTCCTGACAGAAAATCAATGTTGTGCTGTTGTGCTTATGCCCTGAGATATTTTAAGATGTTTTAATTGTGACTGATTTAAAAATACGAACTTTTTAAAATTTGACCTGTGACACTCGATATTGCACACATTTACTTATACACTCACTGCTGGTGGTTCATTGGCATTTTCGAGCCGCTTTTCAGGCCGTTACTCGCGATTTCTCCTGAGCCCTGATTTGGAAAGGGTGGGAGGACACCACTTCCTGGTTGAATACCGCTTGGCGGTTAGCGCTCTAGCGGCTCACTAGCTCGGGGCTATTTAGGCGGAGCCTGACATCGGCGCGATGCGGTAAGGGTGATTGTGGCAGCGTCACCCCGATCCGCTCGCTCGCCTGAGCCTCTTGACAGAAAATCAATGTTGTGCTGTTGTGCTTATGCCCTGAGATATTTTAAGATGTTTTAATTGTGACTGATTTAAAAATACGAACTTTTTAAAATTTGACCTGTGACACTCGATATTGCACACATTTACTTATACACTCACTGCTGGTGGTTCATTGGCATTTTCGAGCCGCTTTTCAGGCCGTTACTCGCGATTTCTCCTGAGCCCTGATTTGGAAAGGGTGGGAGGACACCACTTCCTGGTTGAATACCGCTTGGCGGTTAGCGCTCTAGCGGCTCACTAGCTCGGGGCTATTTAGCCCTCGCCCCTCTGTGAACGCGCAGCGGAGCCGAAGAGTAGCCAAAGAGTGGCCCGTCTGTGCCCGTCCGTGCCAGACCGGGCCTGGGGCCTGTTATTCTGCCCTTTCGTCATGGAATCTTTGCGAGACATACGACTCAGGTACACCTCTCAAGCTTTATTAAATCTGCAGCCCCAGGGGGTGGAGAGATGTATTAATGCCTGCTGGCCAAGTCCTGATGGACCTTTCTCATGCGCTATATGTAGGTTTCAGGCTACACATACATCAATTATCAGGGGCCATGTTCGGGAGAATGCACCCATGCTGACAGGCTGGAAAAGTTTCCTACTAAATGTTCGTTCCCTACCACAACATCACTTACAAATATGGGACCTTATCCACACTCTTAAACCTGAAATCAGCTTCCTTACTGAAACGTGGCTAAAACCGCATACTACTCCTGTCATTACATTGGGGATTCCCACTGGATATAAAATTTTAAGACAGGATCGTCTTGAGAAAACTGGTGGTGGCATTGCCATCATACATAAAGAACATCTCAAAGTCATTGTCATCGAACAGATTAGTCGGCCTGCGATGGAAGTTATGATTTTTAACATTGTGATAGGACCTAAGGAGCACTGGAAAGGTGCCTTAGTTTATCGTCCCCCTGGACCCAATGCTGGCTTCACCTTAGCGTTAGTGGAAATACTGGCACAACACATGAAAGTTGGAGAAAAGTTCATTTTATTGGGTGACTTTAACTTTCATGTGGACCACATAGATCATCCAGAAACAAAGACCTTAATATCTGACCTAGCTCTATTGGGTCTTGAGCTGCAGAATAGTGGGCCCACTCATAGAGGCGGCCACACACTGGACCTAATATTTACCAATTGTACATCAATATACTGTCATCGTCCAAATACAGTTAATTGGTCAGACCACAGTATGCTTGAATTCACCTTTAAAAATTTGAATAAACCAAACAAACCCCCAACTGTACCGACCATTAAACGAAGGCCCTGGCATAAGATCACTTTAGAAACAGTGAAAGAAACATGGAGTGAGCCTGTAATATCGGATTCTGATGACATTGGGTCAGCTTTGTCTAAATTTGATGCCACTCTACTTGACATGCTGAATCACTTGGCCCCACAAAAAATAATTAAACAACCTTCTGCGGCCAAGAGAGAGGTATGGTACACAGAATCTTTAAAATTAGAAAAGCAAGGGTGTAGGAAGCTGGAAAACTCTGGAGGAAAACTCATACCAATGAAAATAAGATCAACTACCAAAAAGCCATGTCTACCTATTATAAAAACATTAAGCAGGCAAGAAAGAACAGCATTATTGCACAGTTAGCTGAAGCTGGCAATTCCTCCAGAGAGCTCTATAAAATCCTGGATACCTTCACTAAACCAACTGCATGTGAAAGTCCAGACGAATTTACACAAACTTTGTGTAATAACATCTCTCAATTTTTCGAGGATAAA
The DNA here is from genome assembly GCF_964261635.1 of Lissotriton helveticus. NCBI lineage: Eukaryota > Metazoa > Chordata > Amphibia > Caudata > Salamandridae > Lissotriton > Lissotriton helveticus. The sequence continues at coordinate 494,000,970 of NC_136062.1, read as the reverse complement.
ATTGAGATTATTTATAAAAAAATCATCACTGCTCAATGCCCCGGGGATCTGGAGCATTCCAGCATGACCTACCCCGATACTTCTAGAGGCACCCTACTTACCTTCCCTGACATTAGTTATAGTGATACCCAGACACTAATAAATAATATGAAAACAGGATCCCCTCTTGATCTGATACCAGCTAAGCTAATTGTCACTTTGAATAATATATTTTGTACTACAATCCAAAAGATTCTAAACCTCTCCTTTAAAGAAGGTCAGCTCCCTCAGCAGTGGAAGGAAGCAGTTGTGAACCCAATACGGAAGAACACGGCCTTACCATGGACAGAACTCTCCAACCTCCGCCCCATCTCTCTCTTGCCCTTCTTAAGTAAATTAGCCGAGAAGCATGTAAACATCCATGTTTCCAGGTTCATAGAGGCGACAGGGGGCCTGGACCCATCACAATCTGGGTTCAGACCCAACTACAGCACAGAGTCGGCACTCCTCTCCGTGACCGATAACATCAAAATGTCACAGGATAGAGGAGGATCGATGATTCTGGTGCTGTTAGACCTGTCGGCCGCTTTTGATACTGTGTCTCATGAGATTCTTCTCGGCCGATTACAGAGAGTGGGTATTGGAGGATTGGCACTATCCTGGTTGGAGAGTTTTCTCTCCGGCCGCTCACAATCTGTCAGTGTGGGACCCTATCGTTCCATCTCGAGGGTACTCACTAAGGGGGTGCCACAGGGCTCATGCCTAAGCCCCACATTGTTTAATGTGTATGTGGCCCCCCTTGCAGAGATTGTGAGAAGGTTTGGGTTCACTCCAGTGTCATACGCTGATGACACCCAGCTGCTTTTTCCTTTCAACTCTCTTACACCTGAAGTGAAGAACAATTTTGCCGAGGGCATGAGAGCAGTATCCAACTGGATGGCTACTAATTGCCTCCAGTGTAATGTCGGGAAGACCGAACTAATGCTTTTTGGGAAAGCCAGCATGCTCTGGTCACCCGACTGGTGGCCTTTAGAACTAGGCCCTGTCCCATGCCCAAAGCTAGTTGTTAAGAACTTGGGGGTGAAACTTGATCAGAATCTGAGTTTAAAGGAACATGCTAACTTCGTCACAGGAGCTTGTTTTAGAACAATTGGCCAGTTAAGGCGAGTCTTCCCTCTGCTGCCTGACATCCACAGGAAGACTCTTGTGCAAACCCTGGTGATAAGCCGTTTGGACTACTGCAACGGCCTCCTCATATCAGCAAATGAGGAGGCGCTTAATCGTTTGCAGGTAGTCCAAAATACGGCCGCCAGATTGATTCTAAATGCTCCTGCAAGAACCCCGTCCAAACCTCTGCTAAGACATCTCCACTGGCTGCCAATACGACAACGTGTTAAATTTAAAATCTGTTGCTTAGTGCACAAATGCCTTTATGGGCAAGGCCCCAGATATCTGGCACAAAAACTTCAGATATACAAACCTGAACGCCTTTTACGTTCCAGCAACCAATGTCTACTGGAAATCCCCACCATAAAAAAAGTCAGACAAGGTGGACGTGCTCTTTCCTTTATAGGCCCTACCATCTGAAACAAGCTTCCATCCAACCTGAGACACAATGATAATCATCTGTGTTTCAGGAAAACATTAAAAACTCTTCTGTTTCAGGAAGTATAACCCACCCTGTGGTACCACACGTAGTCAACATTTCCTCAGTACCGATGCGAGCAAAGCGCGGAGATACCTCATAGGTCGATTCTGGCGCGATATAAGCAATTAAATAAATAAATAAATAAATAATAGAGCTGAACAAAGAACAGTTTTGAATTGCTCGAAAGACTGCTGACTCTCTGGCATCCAAGGCAGGGGCTAATCCACATCTTTAAGTGTTAGTGCCAGTAGGGGCTTAACAAGCAGTGGGTATCTGGGTATCCACTGCCTGCAATAGGAAGTGATACCTATGAAAGCAGGCACATCTTTCTGAGTTTGCGGAACAGGCATTTTCACAATGGTATGGATGCGTTCAGGTGTCAATCTCCTGCCCTTCTTCTACAGTAGGTGACTGAAATAGGTGACTTTCAGTCGACAATACTGGAATTTGGAAAGGGATACCTTATGACCATGGTCAGCTAAGTGGAGCAACAGTTTAACCATACTGTCTCTGCAACCCTGTTTTGTGTCCGAGGCAATGAGCAGGTCGTTAACATACTGGAGTAATACATTACCTGTGGGAAGCGACAAAGAATCCAACTGACTTTTCGACGCCTGACTATAGATACTTGGACTCTCTCTATAGCCTTGAGGAGTGCAACAGAATCTAAAGCTCCTGCTGCCAAGTATGGTGAACCTGAACATATACCTGCTGTCAGGATGAATTGAGATACTGAAAAAGACATTTTTCAAGTCAATGACTGAAAAGAATTTAGCAGAAGAAGGAATCATCGTCAATAGAGTTGTAATGTCAGGGACCACTGGAAACTGGGGAATAGCTATTTTGTTAGCTTCACACAAATCAATCACAAAGCGATAAACATCTTTATGATACTCAGAGGGACCCGAAGGTGTTCGTTTGAGGATCAGAAGAATGCAACTGTTATAAACATTACTAGTTGTCTCTTCAACCACTCCTTTCTCAATCAAATCCTGCACAATTTGCATCAAAGCTCGACTACCTGCCTGCGGTATCTTATACTGAGGAATGCGAGGTAGAATTGCATCTTCCTTGACACGAATCGAAACAGGTGATGTATGCAACAAACCCACATCTATGTCGCCCGTTGCCCACAGTGTGGGTGGCTCATCTCTAAATTCAACAGGGAGAGGTGCATCTTTAAACAAGCACTGCTTAGCACACACAACATCCATTGACATATAGACACCCTCCGGGGAGCAATATGAATATGAATATAAAGGCATTTGTATAGGTCACAGCTACTCAGTCGAGTGACCCGGTGCATCAAAAGGGCCCCTGGCATAGACCCGCCCAAGAAGGACACATATAACGCACATGAAGGACGCATATAAGGAAACCTAAAAGTGCTAAAGAAGTCCTCACAGTTTTTGGTTAAAAAGCAGGGTTTTAAGATGCTTTCTGAAAATGGTAAAATGCGTCACTGCTCTCAGAGAGGCGGGGAGCTCATTCCAGGTCTGAGCACCTAGAAGCTGAAAGGAGGAGCCCCTAGACAGCACAAGGGAAATTTTGGGTCCCTTCGCTAGCTTCATTGAGGAGGATCTCAGCAATCTGGAAGGGACATATGAGAGATCCTTCTCTAGATATATTGTGGCATGCAATTTCTTCAATAGATCCAGGTCCATCAAATTTTCTCCACAATTAGACATCAGCAGAATAGGCGTATCCACAGTAAAGGAACCATCAGTAAATGCAAGGAAATGGGGCTCACAACTGGTACACCAGAAAATCCTACTGAAATGTTCTTATTGCCAGACAGAGCCGCCCAAGGGACCAGGGAACGAGAAATAGAACTGCTCGTAGTACCTGTATCCACCAAAAACTCCTTAGTCTAACCATGCACGTCTGCACTATTATACGGACCTCTTTGGTCTATAGGTATCAACACTGGTCCCTCACCCTGCCCCCAAACGTCCTAGCTGTAAGACATCCCTGTCACTTCATCCGTATCATAGTCATTGTGGTAGTACTGTATGCCAGAGGGTCATCAAAGTAGTTCTGATCAGTTCGGCCCTCCGATGTCTCAGCTACCTGAGTTCTGCCCTGGCCACTATCTGGACGACCTCATCCACGAGACCCATGTCCTTTTGGGACTGCCCCCTTCTGCAGAAAGCACAGGACACTCGCTGCACCAGTATCCCTCCTCCTTACAGTACGCACATTGGTTTGGTCTTACCCGCAGGCGTAGTATTCCTGCCAGTACGAGGAAGCTGTCGGGTCATACCACCACGTTCTCTACCATTTCCCCGATAAAGCCTGTTGCAACAACACCTTCGTCTGCAATTCTTTATGCTTTTTCTCCACCTTCTCCTCATTTTCCCTGTGCTAATAATACTGGGCCATATTCAAGATAACAGAAGGTGAAGATGTGGACCAGGTACTCTTAGAACCCTGTAATCGTGTTGCAATCTCTGGGAAGAAATTCAACATAAATCTACTAACAAATAAATGCACACCACCTTCAATCGACAAGTTCTGTCCACTAAAATCCAGAAACTCACTTTCAAACCGGGGAAAAAATTAGACGCACTCTCATCTTTCTTCTGCTGACAAGCCGATAGCTTGTTCCAATCAATCTTTCCGGGTGGAATAAGGGAATGCATATTTGTAATATGTAATATTTCGGCCAGGCAAAGAAAGTATCTCTACCTTAGGCTTTTCAACAGACTTCCTCTCCTGGTCCCCTGCTTTAATCTGATCCCAGGTACCACCCAATTCTACAACGTGATCTTGTTTGTGCACCTGTCTCCAAATAACAATGGGCACCAACAAACCAAAGAACATTTCAATATCCGTGAGCATCATCACTGTCGATCAAGCGCCCCCAGTCAATTCTTTATAACATGCAGTCGGATTCTTCCTTGGATCAGGTAACTGGGTCTTAAGGGACAACAAAACTTCACTCTTTTTCCACGGGGTATAAACCCACTGTTCTTGGAAACGGGCCGCTACCCCATATCTACTAACGACATCATGCTGATCCGGTTGCTCTGGTATTTCAGGGTGATATATGGGATACACTTCCCTCATTAGGTACTGGGACACCAGGGTGAGGCTCTTCTCCAGTAGCCTTCCCTGATAAGCAACCAATGTTGCAACGTCACCAAAGAAATGAGCAGGCTCCATATCAGTAACATACACATGATCCCTAATATCGTAGATAACCTCCAGTGCTACACCCTTGAAATGCTGCTACCAAAGACCAATCAAAGTAGCTGATATGTGCTTAAGGGCATGTTGCTGTACGAAAGGCTTATAATCTTTGATCACACCCCACATATATTCTACACTGTGACTGGGGTTATGAGCCCACTGTGCTGCCTGATTAGCCACCACTCTTTTCTCTGCATCTCCCACATCAGGTCGGACCAATGTCCGCCCCTTGCTCTCTTTAAATTTTGTCCATTCCCTATTGCCCGGGCCACGCATCGGTGTCTCACTACTCAGTCGGGGAATGGAGGAACACAGTGTGTGTAGCAACAGAGGGAGCAGGCACTAACGTCATTGTCAGTTGTGTTGTGGGTGTAAGGGTTGGAGAGAGGGATGCAGAAGCAATAGGTGTTGCAGGGTTACTAACAGTCACAGTTGCCACAAATTGCAAAGACAAAGAAAGAACAGGAGGTGCTCTGGCCTAGGCAGTCCAATCAACAGGAACAGAAGCAGAAACAGAAACAGCAGAGATGGACGAACCGGGTAGCTGAGCCAGTTGGGCAGGGGCAGGATATATCCTCCGCGGGGCACACCGAGGTGTCTAGCAGTTCCTCCACAAAAGTGTCAATTTCTTCCCGGTGACATATGATTTATCACTATTCAGCCGAAATCTCCTATCTGCATGCTCTATTCCGATCTCCTGCATCTCTCTATCATGTGCAAGACCTTTCTGAGTCAATGTTTGCATCCTTCCCTCTGGGCCTCTTTTTCAGCTTTCATTTGCTTCTGTTAAGCCTCTTTTTGCCATGTTCTGAGGGAATCAAACATCAACTGCCGACTCCTTTTCGCAAACAACTTCTCCTGTAAAAAATAAAAAAAATTCTTAGTTCATCAAAAGTGCCCGTCAAAAGCCACTGTAACTCGGCATTGTCCCTCGTATATTTGTGCCATAATGTACTAAACATAATAGGGGCGATGCCATGTTTTACGTATATTTCCAGAGGCGCTGGCTGACTTTCTTCTAGTTGAGCATCAGCAGAAAAATAACGACAACAGGAAACCCAAAATTTACTATTCCCCGGGCATTTTCAACCTGGTGCTCAGAGGTCAAATGAATTTATTCTCCACTGCTGACTCTTCGGACCAAACGGCAAGATCCAAGGGTTTAGCCGTCTGGACCCCAGTCTGGATGATCACTGGGCGAGGCACCGCCCGGTCAGACAGACGGGGCAGCTGCGAGTTCAGGACTCTCATGCAGCGATCCCTGGTCTGCCCATCCGATATGACATGGCCCGGCCTCCCCACCCATCATTGGGAAAGGATGGGTCATCCGATGGAGTACCTGTTCGGGCACCAACTGAAGGAAGTGACCAGATATGGGTCACCCGGGTCACTTGCGACCACCTCTCAGCCTTCCATACAAACAAAGAGTCGATCAGACAGTAGAGAATACAAACCAAGTAAGCTTTATTCAGGATACACTCGAGAGGAGTCCGGTCTGACCAGCCTCCTTGTATTGCTGTAGAGGGAATGACTTCAGCAGGCATGGTAATACAACAAGTACAGTTCAAAACCAATAAAGACCCGCCCTGACTGGAAATTTCCAGTTGGTAGCTGGTGAACAAAGGAGATACATAAGGATGGGTTTTAATCCTGAGACCGGGTACATGCTATCTTAACATCAAGGTCATTCCTGCCTGCACCCGCCGCTCTATGGCTGGGAGCAAGCCTATCTAGGGGGAAGGTATGTACAGAGAAAGACAGTGTATTCATTAGTACAGCGAAGCTCAACCTAGGAGAAATTATTAAGATTGCAGCTGCTTTCAGCTGGGCAGAACATGAGAGAGACAGAAGTTAATTTCGATCATGACTTAAAATGGCGGCTGAAAATAAAATGATGCAGTGAATGCTATCTTAAGGCATACAATGCATGGATAGCTCAGCTAAAACATTTTTATTTCAACAACATGATCTAAGTCAGACATTACTAAACTTAAATCAGAAATTCCAACTTCTGCTAAGATGTAGAATATAAGCACTGCCACTTGACCACTTGTCAGGAGGGGTCCTTCAGCCAAATTATCATCAAAGATTCTGCCAAAGACGGTCGCACCTGCTTCCGCACACTTCAGACTTCACAGATGATGCATCTCATTTGAAGACTGAAGCTGAGAATGCCAAGTTCCAGAAGAAAACTGACTGCTACCGCAGTGGGTGTTTGCCCTTCACGGGGAACACGGTTTTCATGTCTCCATTGATAAGGACAACCTTTGCTGTCAACAAGGTATGCAGTGCGTCTCTTCTCCCTAAGAAACTCTAGATTGCAAGAAGCTCTGCATTTCATGCTCTCATAGTACAGCGCATAGAAGTAGATGTTAGTTTCTAGTTAATATTTGAATACCATTTTAATAATGCTGGAAATGTTTATTTTGTTCTCTTCATTTATAACATATCTTTTTGCTGTTTTTATAATGCTTTGTGTAGTTGTGTGAGATTTGCTAAGTAACATATTGTTCCTATAGTGATAAATACTTTTAACGTAAAGTCATCATTCTTCTTAGTACAGCGTGTGTGACACCGTGAATAATGAAATAAGGTTTTGTCACTGTTTCCGCGGGAACCTGATCCGTTTATGGGATTGGCAACCCAAAAAGAATACCTTTGTATCAATTACACATCGTGTAGTGTTCTATGGGGGTACAACAACTTGTCTTTCACATTCATTGTGGGTGCATTGAACCAAGTTCACCCGAGACACCCTTGGGTGGGAAAGCACCCTTTGTAGAGTTACGCTAAAGCCATAACTTATGCAACAAGATGTGTGTGTGTGATCCACGTACCCTGTTGATGATATACGTTGGTGCTACAGTTGTGTGTCTGATCCACGTACCCTGTTGATGATGTACGCTGGAGCTACAGTTGTGTGTCTGATCCATGTACCCTGTTGATGATGTGCGCTGGTGCTACAGTTGTGTGTCTGATCCATGTACCCTGTTGATGATGTGCGCTGGAGCTACAGTTGTGTGTCTGATCCACGTACCCTGTTGATGATGTACGCTGGAGCTACAGTTGTGTGCCTGATCCACGTACCCTGTTGATGATGTGCGCTGGTGCTAGTTGTGTGTCTGATCCATGTACCCTGTTGATGATGTGCACTGGTGCTAGTTGTCTGTCTGATCCACGTACCCTGGTGATGATGTGCGCTGGTGCTAGTTGTGTGTCTGATCCATGTACCCTGTTGATGATGTACGCTGGTGCTAGTTGTGTGTCTGATCCATGTACCCTGTTGATGATGTACGCTGGTGCTAGTTGTGTGTCTAGTCCATGTACCCTGTTGATGATGTACGCTGGTGCTAGTTGTGTGTCTGATCCATGTACCCTGTTGATGATGTGCACTGGTGCTAGTTGTGTGTCTGATCCATGTACCCTGTTGATGATGTGCACTGGTGCTAGTTGTGTGTCTGATCCATGTACCCTGTTGATGATGTGCGCTGGTGCTACAGTTGTGTGTCTGATCCATGTACCCTGTTGATGATGTGCCTGGTGCTAGTTGTGTGTCTGATCCATGTACCCTGTTGATGATGTGCGCTGGTGCTACAGTTGTGTGTCTGATAAACGTACCCCGTTGATGATGTGACTGGTGCTGCAGTTGTGTGTAATCAACATACCCAGATGATGAGTGGAGAAGTGTGGCTCAAATGGTTAGAGCGGCAGACCCTGATGCAGAGGTCTGGCCCGGGACCAGGGTTCACTACCCGCCTTGGCGGGTCTTGGGCTCAATTTCCTCGGACCTGATAATTCTCGCCTCGGTGCCTATTCTAATCATGGGTCCCACTCTGTGACTCTGGGCAATAGCTTGCTTAATCTCCACAACGGCCCCAAAAGCGCTGGGATGCCTGGTTTCACCCTGGGGGTGACCAGGAGTGGACACTCACAGGGAAAACCAGGAAGGGTTCCTAAGCGGTATACGGACAGCGCCGTGACACTACCTCAGGGAAGTAGCTGTGCGCTCTATAAATACCGGTACATTTACATTTACATTTACATGATTTAAGCAGATGCTGCAGCTGTTTGGTAATAACACATTCCTAAGTGCTTCTTATGTTCTTCTTTCAGCCACTGCAACAAGCCTTCAACAAGACCTGGGACACCGTTTTTCACCGCTGAATAATTTGGGATTGAGTTGGGGGCAGAGCTTAAAGACTCATGAGTGGGCTGGAGGACTGAGGCATAGCCTCTCAGGGCTGTAGGGGGGCGGGGGGGCCAATGAGCTAGGGAAGGGGCGGGGCCAATGAGCTAGGGAGGGGTGGGGTCAATGAGCTAGGAAGGGGTGGGGTCAATGAGCTAGGGAAGGGGTGGGGTCAATGAGCTAGGGAAGGGGTGGCGTCAATGAGCTAGGGAAGGGGTGGGGTCAATGAGCTAGGGAAGGGGTGGGGTCAATGAGCTAGGGAAGGGGCGGGGACTAAGGGAGGGATGGGGCTGGGGAGACCAAGCTATGAATGGAGTGATGAGGGGGGCTGGGGTAGGTAGAGAATAAGGGATTAAGGTAGGGAGTACTTTGAGGGACGGCTGGATTGCACCATGAATTGAGGTGCAGCGCGGGCAGGGTATGGGGTTCGACAGTGAGAAGGGTCCCGGATGCTTCAGGATTGAGGGTGATGGATCAGCGATTAAGGAGGGGACACAGATGAAAACAAACATGTGTTGGAAACTGGGCCTGGACCCGGAGAGCTTGGGGTTGGAAGGGGCAGAGGTACTGAAGTGGACTTCGTTTGAAGCAGTGATTTTGGAGGCAGCACTCGATTGGCTCAGGGACTGGGCGGAGTCTGAAGGAGGCGGGGAGTGAAGTAGAGACAAAGGAGAGTGGATGAGGCAAGTAGAGAGAGGCAGTGAAAGGGCATTTGAGGGGCTACAGGAATGAGGTTTAAATTGAGGTAAATGCAGACACGGGTGAGAGATGAGGATTAATGTACTGTAGGGTTTATATGGAGGGCATGTACTGTGCGCCTCTGTACCGGGGCGTCAAAAATATCACCCTGAGGCCTTCTGAACCTGTGCATCGGAGATATCACACGGAGGATCCCCTCTGTACTTGTGCACTTTGGATAGCACCCTGTCGCTCGCGCTGCTTCTGTACCTGTGCACCTCAGACTCTCACTGCTTCTGTGCCTGGGTACCATGGATATCACCCTGTGTGCTCTCGCGGCTTCCGTATCTGTGACCCTTGGACTCTCACTGCTACTGTATCTGTGTCCCTTGGAATCTCACTGCTTCTGTACCTGTGTCCCTTGGACTCCTGCTGCAACTGTACCTGTGCACCCAGGATATCCCCCCATGGACTGCTTCCGTACCTGTGCCCATGAGAATCCACCCCATGGACTCTTTCTGCTTTTGTACCAATGCACCTGGGATATCACCCATGGACTCTGCTGCTTCTGTGCTTGGTATCCAGGATCTCCTCTTATGGATACTCTCACCTCCGGTACCTGTGCACCTTGGCTAACCCGCCCTCCCCATGGACACCCGCTACTTCTGTACCTGTGCACCTTTGATATCACTGCCTGGGACTTTTCCTGACCCAGGGATAAAGCACCATCGCTAGTCCCAGCATGTAAAGCACCATCGCTAGTCCCAGCGTGCAAAGCACCAAAGCTAGAGTGTCCAGTTTCAGCTTGTCCCAGCGTGCAAACAACCATAGCTAGAGTGTCCAGTTTCAGCTTGTCCCAGCATGTAAAGCACAATAGCTAGGGTGTCCAGTTTTTACATAGTGCATGTAAAGTACAGTAGCTAGGGTGTCCAGTTTTCAGCTAGTCCCTGCATATAAAGTACCATGGCTAGGGTGTCCAGTTTGCAGAAAGTTTCAGCTTGTAAGCACCATAGCTAGAGTGTCCAGTTTGCAGGAAGTGCCATCATGTAAAGCACAATAGTGCGGGTGTCCAGTTTTCAGCTAGCCCCAACATGTAAACTACGACTACTAGGGTGTCCAGATTTGAGCTAGTCCCTGCACACAAAGTACCATAGCTAGGGTGTCCAGTTTTTCGAACGTCCCAGCATGTAAAGCGCCATAGATGGAGTGTCCAGTTTTCAGCTAGTCCTAGTGTGTAATGTTCCATTGCTAAGAGGCTCACTTTTCCGCTAGCCCCAGCGTGTAATGCACCATAGCTAGGGTGTCCAGTTTTCCAGCTAGCCCTGGCGTGTAAAGTACCATAGCTAGGGTGTCCAGTTTTTTAGGTTGTCCCAGCGTGTAAAGTACCATAGCTAAGATGTCCAGTTTTCACACTGTCCTAGTGTGTAAAGCACCACAGCCAGGGTGTCCAGTTTTCAACTAGCTCCAGTGTGTGAAGCACCATAAATAGGGTGTCCAGTTTTTAGACACTCCCATCATGTAAGGCACCATAGGTAGGCGGGGAAACAATATCAAATCTGTCGCTTTGAATGTAAATCAGAATCTGATGAATGGCTTGTAAGTAAAAGTCGCTTGGCACGCTCAGTGGCTCCCTTCGTGGCTCCCTTCCAGCTGGGTGCTTTGCGAGGAGCAGTGGGCATTTTCTTTAATTGGTGTAGCAACCTTCCACCCCCCTGGCCTGCAGTCTCTCTTGCCACTCCCCTTACTGCTTTATTTTCTGCCTCCAGCTGCTATGAATCCAGTTTGCTCAAAGCCAAATTCAATAGTGGTGCCTCCCCCACTTGCATTACTGACAATCCGTTTGTTTGCTTCCCAGTACAATGATAGTGCCTCTCACTCGTAGCTGTATAGTTCCAGCCGCTCTGTCCCTTTAATTTAATCACGTGTCACTGCACCTTTAAATCCGGCGCTCTGTGCCGCTCGTCCGTTTAAGTTTTTTGGGTGTCTGTGCCTTTAAATCTGGAGCACCAGACTCCTTGTGCTCACCCGCCGTGTCCCTTTAATTGTTGGACCCTGCACCTTTAATTTCAGTGATCTGATGGTCTTTGTGCGCTTGCCTCAAGTCCAGATTTCACCGCTGGCTCGGGTCCTCTAAGGAGGTGCCGGTGAGCCCACTCTTCTGCCCGCATTGATTCTGGTTGAGCGGGGGTTCATCGCTGGCTCGGGTCCTCTAAGGAGGTGCAGGGAGCCCACTGTTCTGCCCGCATTGATTCTGGTTGAGCGGGGGTTCCCCGCTGGCTCGGGTCCTCTAAGGAGGTGCAGGGTGTCCACTCTTCTGCCTGCATTGATTCTGGGCAAGCAGGGGTTCATCGCTGTCTTGGGTCCTCTAAGGAGGTGCAGGTGAGCCCTTCTGCCCGCATTGATTCGGTTTGAGCGGGGGTTCACCGTTGGCTTGGGTCCTCTAAGGAGGTGCAGGTGAGCCCACTCTTCTGCCCGCATTGATTCTGGTCGAGCGGGGGTTCATCGCTGGCCCGGGTCCTCTAAGGAGGTGCAGGGAGCCCACTCTTCTGCCCGTATTGATTCTAGTCGAGCCTGGGTTCATCGCTGGCTCGGGTTCTCTAAGGAGGTGCCGGTGAGCCCACTCTTCTGCCCGCATTGATTCGGGTTGAGCGGGGGTTCACCGCTGGCTCGGGTCCTCTAAGGAGGTGCAGGTGAGCCCACTCTTCTGCCCGCATTGGTTCTGGTCGAGCGGAGGTTCATCGCTGGCTCGGGTCCTCTCAGGAGGTGCCGTGAGCCCACTCTTCTGCCCGCATTGATTCTGGTTGAGCGGGGGTTTACCGCTGGCTTGGGTCCTCTAAGGAGGTGCAGGTGAGCCCACTCTTCTGCCCACATTTATTCTGGTCGAGCGGGGGTTCATCGCTGGCTCAGGTCCTCTAAGGAGGTGCAGGGAGCACACTCTTCTGCCCGCATTGATTCGGGTTGAGCGGGGGTTGACCGCTGGCCCCGGTCCTCTAAGGAGGTGCCAGTGAGCCCGCTCTTCTGCCCGCATTGATTCTGGTCGAGCGGAGGTTCATCGCTGGCTCGGGTCCTCTCAGGAGGTGCCGTGAGCCCACTCTTCTGCCCGCATTGATTCTGGTTGAGCGGGGGTTCACCGCTGGCTTGGGTCCTCTAAGGAGGTGCAGGTGAGCCCACTCTTCTGCCCACATTTATTCTGGTCGAGCGGGGGTTCATCGCTGGCTCAGGTCCTCTAAGGAGGTGCAGGGAGCACACTCTTCTGCCCGCATTGATTCGGGTTGAGCGGGGGTTGACCGCTGGCCCCGGTCCTCTAAGGAGGTGCCAGTGAGCCCGCTCTTCTGCCCGCATTGATTCTGGTCGAGCGGAGGTTCATCGCTGGCTCGGGTCCTCTCAGGAGGTGCCGTGAGCCCACTCTTCTGCCCGCATTGATTCTGGTTGAGCGGGGGTTCACCGCTGGCTTGGGTCCTCTAAGGAGGTGCAGGTGAGCCCACTCTTCTGCCCACATTTATTCTGGTCGAGCGGGGGTTCATCGCTGGCTCAGGTCCTCTAAGGAGGTGCAGGGAGCACACTCTTCTGCCCGCATTGATTCGGGTTGAACGGGGGTTCACCGCTGGCCCGGGTCCTCTAAGGAGGTGCAGGTGAGCCCACTCTTCTGCCCGCATTGGTTCTGGTCGAGTGGAGGTTCATCGCTGGCTCGGGTCCTCTCAGGAGGTGCCGTGAGCCCACTCTTCTGCCCGCATTGATTCTGGTTGAGCGGGGGTTCACCGCTGGCTTGGGTCCTCTAAGGAGGTGCAGGTGAGCCCACTCTTCTGCCCACATTTATTCTGGTTGAGCGGGGGTTCACCGCTGGCCCGGGTCCTCTAAGGAGGTGCCAGTGAGCCCGCTCTTCTGCCCGCATTGATTCTGGTTGAGCGGGAGACCTCTCTGTCCCACTAGATGTTTGCTGCTGCTGCTGGCCTAATCCTGCCGCTCGCGGCTCCAGCGTTCGCCACCCGACGCTTGCATCAATGCCATCAGAAGCAGCGGGCAGTCTTGCTTGCCCCTGCTGCTGATTTTCTTTTGCCCCGTAATTGCTGCTAGCGGGTGCTGCGTCCTTGTAGGTCTTCGTAGATGCTGCAGCTGCCGTGCAGGTTCATGGGTGGTGCAGGCTCCTCCCCCTTGGCAGTGCTCTGCCGACGACACAGTTTAGTTCAGCTTCTCGGCGACACGATGCTGGACGCTTCTTTGGTCGACCTTTGGCCACGTCTGTGGCCATGCTCCCTCCTTCATGATTGTGTGATTTGAATGTATACGGTTTGCGCACTGCTATGACCTCTTGTTTTTCCGTGCATTTTCAAGCCCTTTTGCTGCCACGCCCCTCGGGGACCGCCCACATGGGTGGGGCGTTAGCCACCGTCCCTCTAGGTTTGGTTACACCTCTCGGTCCGGCAGGACGAGTAAGTGGCCTCTTGCTCAGCATTTGGCACCGCCTCCTCATATCCTACATATCTTTAAATTTAGAGCTTCCATTCGACCATCATCAAACCTTCTACCTGTAGGGATTGTTTCAGACAATGTAATCAGCCATGGATCCCAAAATTTCCAGTCATTGCAACAACTCAGGGACTTCTGCAAAGGAAGAGGCGAGACGCAGGGAGAGTGTCGGCTCCAAAACTCATGAGTAGACCGTACCCACTAGCAAAGGGACATATGTTATGTTATGTTATGTTATAGGGGTGTCTTGTAGAGGGGACCGGAAACACAGACAGACTAAAGGCCATAAAGCCAGGTCTTCAGACCCTTCCTGAAGGACAACAGATTGTCTAATTTCCTAAGAGAAAGGGGCAGCTTATTCCAAAGCTGAGGTGCCAGTAATCTGTAGGAGCGGCCCCCAAAACGGGCGCGCTTAGTAGCTGGAACGATGGCCAGAGCTTGTGTGGCAGAGCGTAGAGATCTGGAAGGGAAATAGAATTGGACAAGTTTCCTTAGATTGACAGCACCAATACCATGCAAGGATTTAAAGGCCTTGGTTAGAGTCTTAAAGAGTATACGCTTCCTCACTGGGAGCCAGTGGAGCGAGTCAAGGAGGGCTGAGGTGTGAGTCCTACGACTGAGGCCAAAGATGGCCCTGGCAGCAGAATTCTGAACAGTTTGCAGGCGAGCTAGAAGGTACTCTGGGAGCCCTAGATAGAGAACATTGGCATAGTCGAGCCTAGAGCCGATCGGTGCCTGGACTGTGATTCTCCTGTGAGAAAGGGAGAGGAAAGGAAGACATTTCCTGAGCGTACGCAGCAGGGCAAAACATTGGCCAACTAGACTGAGAATCTGGGGCTTAAAAGTTAATCCATTGAGTTATATATAGAGTTTCGCCACCCGTTGAGAGAGGACCCTCTGTTGGCACATTCCGTAAAGCTCCCTCCCGCAGATGTGGTCATTCCTCAGTGTATGGAGAGTTAGGCCGAGTCTCCCTAAAAAGATCATCTTCTGGTTTCAATCCCTGCACCAGAGCTGGGGTCTATGCAATGCTTACGTCACAACCCTGGGAGAAAGATTTCCAATCATTATCAATTTGTGACGAATGAACGAGTCTTTGGCTGCGAGAATTTCTGTTTTAGTTACTTCTGTTTATAGTGTATTCACATTATGAATTGATTGTGTTTTCACAATCTTGTTAATTTCCTTTCATCATTCAGGTCTATACAGAACCAACATGCGAATTCCTTTGTTTTCTCCTTTTTTCTCAGTGGTGTGCAGTTGCTGCTGCAATGTTGTAGTTTACAGTCAGGATACTTCTGTTCCTTTTCATGTTTTTGTGGTGTGGTTGGGGATTTATGTGTTTGATATGATTCTTTCCAGGAGCTTTGTCGTCAATGTTTTCACATTTTTTGAATTGATTATGGGGTCTTTGCTTTGCCTTTGGATGTTGTTTAGTGTAGGAAATTCAACAGTGATCTGACCAGTCAGGAGTTACATTGGGGCATATTTACGAGGGGAGTTGCGTCGCTGTTGCACCACGCAAGTGGTGTGAAAGTGACGCAAGTCCTAAATGAGATTTATAAAGCCGCACAATGCCAATTTGCATGGCCCTGAGCGACTTCATAAATCGGGAGTAAATCAACGCCCCGCAAATTGCTGTGTTACCTTTCTCTGCACCAGGGAGGCGTTCCATGGGCGTTCCATGGGAACAGGCGCTGCATTGATGTTCCCGTGCAACTCCCATGGTTTCTGACGCATTTCCAAAGTTACCAGAACTGGGAATGCACCAAAAAGATATTCCTCCAAAGGTGAGGCATAGCAACGAGAAATATCTTTATTTCTACTCACTAGTTCCCCTTTCTATGTGTGCTGCATTCTGCACTTGGAAAGAGGAAAAAGCCTCTGAGGATTGTTTTTGTGCAGGAAGGCGCCCCTTTGTGCACAAAACAGTCCTGCATTCAAAGGAGGCGCCCTTGCACCAGGGTGCAAGCGTGCCTGCAATGGCGCTAGGCTTCTAAAAGGGCGCCAGCGCGGGGAAAAAGGCAGGAAGGCGCTGTATTGCCTTAAATATTGTGCATTCCTGGCCTTTCCCTGTCACGCAGCGCAGTGCAGCGCAACACAACACAGCGCAGTGCAGTGACTTGCTGCGCTGCGTGACAAGTTCGTAAATCGGCCTCTTTGTTCTTACTTATTGTTTGGAATGCTAAAATTGATAAACACTGATTGTATTTTTAAATCTGAAACATAATAAGTGTGTTAGACCTGTCAGCCCTAGGGTGGCCTTTCCCTGTTTTTTTCCGCCCTTGCCTCATTTTTCCCACCTTCTTTTTGTTGGCCCTTAGGTCTTCGGGCACCTTTATATGGCTAATCCATGTTAGGGTGCAGGTGCTCTCTACTCCAAACATGGCTGCCACTGGCCCCTGCTATTGCAGCGTGGTCTTTTAGTGTAGCACCCTAGCTGCCAGGAGCTGGCTGGATCCCCATACATTGTTGCAATGCCAACCTGCCATCCCCTGCCCATAGGTAGAGTGGGGAAGCTCCTGGAACCTTCCAGAAGAAAGGCGGAGCTTATTTTTGCCGCCTTAGAGAGTGGTCACCTGACCTGGGCATACTTAAGCAAGGGAGGGAACTTTTTTTAGTCAGGTGGGGCATCACTGACCTGGGGAACCCACGCAGGAGATTTAGGCGGGAGGGCCTAGTCAGGAACTTATGTCACTGGGAGTGACAGGATTTAGGTGCTGCCTCTTAAGCTGAGTGAGGTATCCTAGACTAGGCCCCTGATCTGGCCCAGCGATAGGGAACCCCAGGGTCCATCTTCAGTGACCTGAGGAAACTCATCCAGCCTCCAACTCAAGCCCCCCCCCCTCTTTCCAAGAAATCACCTCATAAGGGCGCAGAAACATCCAAGCGCCGAGAAGACTACTTGCCCTTCAACCAGAGACTGCTGGGGGATCAACCAGGTACTGGACTGCTCTGACCTCCATCTTGCCTGCATTACTTGCTGCATAGCTTGGAAAACGCTGTAAACTGTTCCCCTGTCAGGCGCTGTATCAGAGACCTGCTGAGGGTGCCCCCCATTGTCCTGCCCATGACGAGCGCTGTGACTGGCCCAAGCGCTAGATCGCCCATGTGTCTGCCCCCTTAGCGCTTTGAGAACTGAGCGCGCTAGCCAGGGTGACTCACCGCCACGGAGCCGTTTGCGCCTTCCTGAAGCGCCTAGGAATCTCCACTTGTGGCCGCGGCTTCAGCGCCAGCATTGTGTCCGCCCTCGGCGGCCCCCGTGTGCCAGGAGAGGGCCGCCGGAATCCTCCACAGGCCGCACTAGGCCTGAAGTCATTCACCTTCCAGGGCCCCGACGCTCCGGTGAAGCCTACGCCGTCATCTTGCCTCCCTCGGCGGCCCCCGTATGCCAGGAGAGGGCCGCCGTACCAAGCACACTAGGCCGCGCTGGGCCTGAAGCCATCCCCGGCCCGTATCACGTGACGGGGAGCGCCGCCGCGTCACCGGCCATGCCCCCACCAAAGCCGCGCAGCCATTGGCCGCCCACACCGTGCCTTCTGCACCGAGGCCCGGCACCCGGGGAAACCCCGACTCATCGTGGAGGGGGCCGCAGAGCACGAGAGCCCCCTCCAAACTGCCCCCCAAACGCTGGTCCTGCCTCGCCCCTGGCGCTGGTGCTCCACAGCTGCCCCTGCACCGCTCTGGGCCGAGTGAGGCCCCGGGAGGGCTGGAGCCCCTCCCCTCGCCCCAGAGTCCACGCAAGGGCCCTTCAGGGCCGAAGACAGCAGGTAACCCCCGGGGAGGAGGGCGGAAGGCCGGACAAGGCCCGAGTTCGCCCCTCCCCCGTGGAGAACTGAGACTGGGCCCCGTTGGCCCCAATAATAATAATAATAATAATCCACATTTGTAAAGCGCACAATCACCCGTAAGGGTCTCTAGGCGCTGGGGGCCGTCGGGAAGATTAAGCAAGCTATTGCCCAGAGTCACATGGTGCTGGGCTAACCTGCCGCCGGAGCCGGGGATGGAACCCTGATCCCCAGATTCCAGCGTCAGTCGCCCTGGCCGCGGCGCCACACCTCTCCTGAGCCTCTCATGACTGTGAGGCCTCGGCTAAACTTCAAGGTTACTCAATACAGATTGACTGTGCATGCCTGAAGTCAGGCTCATTCTATATTAACTGTGCATGTCTGATTACCTGTTTTAAGCCTGCTAATTGAGCTGTGGATTATTGCCCTGTACTGAATTTCTTGCCGGGCGGGCTTCTGTGAGTATCTATGGGGATGTGGTATGATACTGATTGATTTACCCCTTCGCTATTTCAATGAAATGGTTACCTGTATTGAACTGTTTATATTTGCAGGATGAAATGTTCAGGACTGCTTCCTGAAATGCCCGCTCATGGTTCATGAAAGTACCCCCTTAGCCTGCTGAAGAGTGTATTGCCACTGGCTGTGTTATTTGACGATTTGCTACTTTTGCTCACTTGATAAAAATGCTTTAATGAAATATTATAGGAAATGTTGATGAATTGATTACCCTGATTTGAATTCTATATAAAAGATATTGATTGCTAATCAAAAGTACTGGTGTGGTCTCCATTATTGCGCCCATTTCTTGTCTCAGTGGATGAGTGTGTTGAGTAGCTGCTTTACACGTAAGCCCCTGGTTGCCTTCCTGCTCGAGCCAAGCTACCACCCGGAGAACTGGTGGTCCCAGTTCTTACAGAGTGTTACTCCGCTTTTAAAATTTGATGAATAAATCAAGACTTTTTTACTGTTGTTGATTCAAAAGTTCTTCCTAGGCCAACCCGTGTTTCACGACTAACATTCCTCTTCATCAGGACCAAAGACATATACTTAGTAAATGCTGTTAAAATGCACAGCATCAATGGGAAAGGTACACGTAAGGAGAATTAGATCATACAGTAAAGAATCACAGTCAAATATGAACAGAAACAAGAAGAAAAATTGAAAAACAACCAAATGTTAAGGTAATTAATATGACATGATTTACTGAAAATACAAAAACCAGAACTGAACAGAGAAGATATCATGAATACATGAAACACCGCAACAAAATAAGTGGCAAACGGAAAACGTGGTCAAAAGAACAGAAAGAGTATAGAAAATAAGATATTATTTATCCAGATATATAATAAATGTGGGGGAAGATCTAAAAGGAAGTGCCGCAGCGCGGCACCGCAAACCCTTTGGCTGCGCCACGCTGCGGCACTTCCAAAGCACAAGGATGCAACATATTTACAAGAATATGTCGCATTCCTGTGCTCTCCCCTGCACTGGAGCACAAACTGCAGCCATGCGCTGGTGCAGGCACCCTCGCACCATGGTGCAAGGATCCCTGCATTGTGGGTAGATTGTTTTTGTGCAGGAAGGGGCACCTTTCTGCACTAAAAACAATCACTACAGGCATTTTCCTCTTTCAATGCATGCTGTAGAATGCAACACACATTGTGCCTCGCTACGCCACCTCTAGGGTGGTGTAGCATTCAGACACATCTCCAGATTCACTATTTCTCATAAATCTGGAGATGTGTCTTGTTGACCCACAGCAACACCCATGGAATGCCCCTTCAACACAAAGTGCTGCGTGTGAAGGGGCAGTATTGACAAGGAGAGGAAAAGTCACGCAGGGGGGCTTTTCCTCTCTTGTAAATATAGAGGAGCCCCTTGCACCACCAGCACGTCACAAAAAGTGACATACTGTTGGCGCAGGGGGCTTGTAAATCTGCACCACAGTGTCTAAGCGACACATATAGGATCCGGCAGCACCGCCTGCTTTGCCACGAAAACCGAATAAACGTGAGAATAAGTGATAACACGTACAACATGCATTTGAATGGAGATCGGCCAAAGACCCTCAAAAGCAACGGAGTTAATGGAACTGGAACTTTGGGAAGCGTGCACCAAACGTGTAGAAAGTTTGATGAAGTACAATAGAGCTCAACATCAATCGATAGCAAGATTGTACCAAACATGGGAATCTTTAAACGTTTACACAGTAACAAAAGAAGATACAGGGGGTTATTTATGAGTCCTTGCAACAGTTTTGCGCCGCAGTTGCTTCACTGTTTGTGCTGCTGCGGCAGCGTAAACATGCGCCACCTTGTGACATATTTACAAGGTGACGCGTCTAGGCAGATGTGTCACCTTGTAAAGCCCTGCGCTACACTCTACCTGCGTCAGGTATAATGTAAGCAGGGTGGGCGTTCCATTGCAACAGAGCCCCATAGAAGTGTTGCAGTGAAATCTATGAGATTTTACTGCAACGCTTCTATGCCGCCACTGTGTCAAAACCTTACGCCTGCCTCATGGCAGGCAAATAGATGACGCAGGCTATTATACATGGGGCTTGCCTCATGTGAAAGGAACATTGCTGGAGTTGCGTCACGCTTCCGATACAACTTCAGCAATGCACCACTTTTGCGCTGACAGATAAATCAGTAATACTGAAATATCTGCCATTCCTTGCGACAGGAGGCGTCATACTGTATAACTGACGCATCATTGGTGTCGCAAGGAGGGCGCACTGAGAAGTGTCGCATCGCTGCTTTCACGCAGCGATGCGCCACTTCTCGTAAATGAGGCCCACAGTACACAGTATTTTTGGTAATATTCCTAAGTCTGTGAAAAGGACGGCAGCCTTAAAAGCAGTTTATATTGTAACCGATGAACACTACAGAGGTGGATAATCGTCAGTGATGGTATTAGCCCCAAAGTGCGACACTCGCAAAGTAAGAAGATATATTTCATATTCTAGCGATCATGGGATGTATTTAGACTTCGCAAATTCTGAAAACAGTAAAACGATAAACCCTATGTAGGGACTGTGTCTGAGAGACCAATAAATCTCAGTTGAAATTCACTACCTTATAAAGTAAAGACCCCAATGGCACCCCCATTGTGCTAAAATATTCGCAGACGGGTGATTGGATGAAGAATGGTCAGAGACTCCTTACAAACGCCCTATCGGTAAATGTTTGAACATCAATAACCCACACTCAATCTGGAGAATCTTTGAATAAGTAAAGGGCTCTCGAGACACAATTATCCCACTCAAAGTGACTGCAGAGTCCAAATCATTAACGCAATGTGCGATCCGTCCACTTGGCTCTAGAAATGAATTGTGTCTCTAAAATCAATTAAAACACTGTAGGACACCTCAGGGTAGCAGTGCGTTTATAAGTACAAATAACATCACTTTAGAAACCAAAAGGCAGCTGCCACTGCGCTCTTATCACTTGAAGTGCAAAGCTATCCTTATTGAAATAGCAGGGGGGTCTCTGCTCTTATTAAGTCTATACTACTTCAGTGTTGATACGTATTACAGAGTGTATTAATGCACAAGCTACAAAACATGTCCGAAAACCTATTAGCAAGCATTAGAAGGGCAGCAAAGCAAAGAGCTACTCTGGATTTAGACCGGTACGGGCCCACAGGTCACATTTTTCTGCAACATCCTCAAAAAGGGCCTGCCCACCGAAATACAAAGCGGATTGGACAGCGTAGTAGGGTTAGACACCAAACCCTGGCTGAGTATACAGGCCCACATGTTACAATATTATAAAAAGAGACAGGAGAAGGACAGGGAAAAGCAGGAGCAAGCCCCGCAGACACCGCCAAATTGGTCCAACACAAATTGAAAAAGACCGCCCTTGAGGGGGCAGCATTGGCCGCTAGCCTAGAAATGGCACTAGCCTTGAAGGGGGCTCCACCGCAAAACCCCAGAGGGTTTCAACCTGGTTCTAACGGCAGAGGTCAGGCAGGTTGGCAGCAGCCGAACCTCAGAGGTTGTTATTATTGCCATCGAATGGCCACATGGCTGACCGATGCTGCTTAAAAGCTTATCACGAGCAGAGATCGATGAATTTAGGTCAGGCTCCACAGAATTCCCATCCTCAAAACCAAGCCCAAGGTAACCTGAATGCAACATATGTTCAACCGCAGGGAGGGAGGACAGCCACTGCCCCACCGCAGCAGCGATAAGGTGGTTGGTCAAACAGCAGCAACAGACAGGGAACCCAGCCCAACAAGGACCTCAGCAGGGTGGGGCAACTGACTAGGGAGGCAATGCCTTTCACACAATCGCAAAACCCACCTAGGCATTAAATTCAAACCTCCAATGCACACCATACACGTGACGCACACTTCACCACACATTTAAAAAAACTAAAGACTACTAAGACAACATTAGCATTAGGAATTCCAAGCCTTTACTTGCGTTCTGGAAACTCAGGGCTGCTGTACGTTGCGTCAATCGTGAATCCGCACTAGACTCTGCCATTCAGGTCCCCGCAGGAGCCTAGACCCCACTTTGCTGCTGATCCCCCAGGGTGGGGATGGTTGGCCACACCCTGGGGGAGGGCATTCTGTCGAGGGTGCAGGGTGGCTCCCCATCCAGTGCATGAAAGCAGGAACCCAGGCCCCTCACCCAAGTCCTATTTGGACGGGTTCTTATGACCAGACCAAAAAGACCCCATTCTCAGGCCTCTTGACTGGGACCCAAATTCGTTCATGGCATGTGGTCCTAAGAATTTTCAAGAGTAGTGATGCATACCCTCTTGAACTTATATTCCGAAATTGTCCAATGCTTAATCTGAGTGCGTGCAGTTTGGCTTGGTGCCCTGCCCAATCGGCACCTGAGTAAGACACAGCTTGGGCGAATTGTCGCCCCAACCAAACACACAGCTAGAGTCACCTATTTGGCTATTATCCAATTATAACTAGTTCATCCATGTATTCCCTTGTAATCCAATTCTGTGAACACTTTGATGCGACTTTTTTTCAACATTTTCTCTCCACACACGGAATGGATTTGCCAATTTTCAAGTTTTCTCATGTTTAAGCTGGGCCATCCAAACCTCTTGCACAAAACACGAAAGAAGCAGTTTCGTCTGGGGCAGGGTTGTTTATTTGAAATTGTGTGCATGATCAAAGTCAGTTGCAATCCTGTATGTGAAAGGGTCATTCGAAACGTAGCCAGTCAGAGGGCTGACAAGCAGTGCTGGGCTGTGGGGATTCAGGACCAGTGAACCATCGGGGGAAGGGGGCGGGGTCAAATATCAAGAGACTGTCTGATGGGTCGCAGAAGAGACAGTAACCCCTGATGAAGGGCGCCAGTGGCCCGAAATGCTTAGGGGTTTTAAAATAAACAACACTGCCCCAGATGAAACGTGGATTAACTAGTTATAATTGGATAACACCTAATAGGCGACTTTAGCAGTGCGTTTGGTTGGGGTGACAATTCACCCCAGTTGTGAAAATGTGGTCCTAAGGCAATATTCCAGTGACGTGGTGCTTATACCACTATTTTAGTATATGGTTTTACACGCCCCTAGGGCTCTACTGTATTTTGTGCAACTTATTGTATGATAATTGAATATCTTGTATTGTGCTTATGCCTCTGACCTCATAAAGAGTTCAGAGGATTGTGTTAGTGATAAATACATATATTTTTATACATAACCTGTGTGGTGTCCTTTCACTTGGTATTAAAGGGGTTACATATGGTAAAACAGCTGGCTTCACATGCCCCCTTGAGTTTAGCCTAAGACTGCTTTGTCCATGCTACCACTAGGATAGCTGGTCTATAAGGTTGACTTTACAACCATCACCATAAAGGTTGTTTGGACTGGTGCATGGTGCCCACTAGAATAGTGGACATCACAAATCAGGCCAACTTCTCACAATTTGTTCCAGTGGTTGTTGGCCTCCAGAATGGTCCACCTGAGATCATTCGGGGTGCGGTGTTTTTCTATGAAATGGGAGCTCATTTTAGTTGGGCAGCATTGGCAGCGGATGTTGCGGCGGTGTTGGGCCATCCATGTCTTCGGAGGCCTGGTAGACACGCGTAATATAACAAAGTTGGCAGAAAATCAGATAAATGCAATTTTTTGAACCGCAGTTCGTGGAGTTTTTCTGAATCCAAGTATGAGTATCATCAAATGGATTTCTTTTGAGGATCCAGCCAGTTGACAGACGCCACAAGAGCCACACGGAAAGTCGCTAGCTACTAGAGACAAGTCCCAGAGAGTTCTCTGTTCCTGTTTGGGCTTTGCCCAAGCTCTTGTATCTACCAAAAGGTCACGTGAGTTGGGAGTGCGCTTGAAGGCGAAGCACCGTGTGTCGATATCCGCACCCTGTCCTGATTGAAGGTTGCACCAGTCTTGCGTATGATTTTCTTGATCCGATTTGAGTTGGGCGTGAATGTAGTGATGCATGTAATCACATCTTCCTCCTGTCTGGTCCTGGGTTCCAATAAGCCTTCTCTGTGTTTTTTTCTCTCTCAAGGGCCCTCTTTACTACCAACGGTGGGTAGTTACAATCTTCTAAATTCTCGCTCAATGCTGTAGCTTGATTTTCGTAATCTCTGATGTCACTACAATTGCAACGCAGGCATAAGAACTGCCCAAAGGGAAGGCTATCACAAAGAGCTTTGGAGAGGTGACTGTCAGAGTAGTAAATTATTACAATCCGGCTTCTTTTTGAAAGTGGTAGCGAGATGCCCGTTGCTAGCTGTGATGAGGAGATTAGGAATGTATTTTTGCTGTCTGAAATCTTCCTGGTAAATCTTAGAAACGGATTGAGGGAATTAATTCACGTGTACAAGGCTTTACATGTGGTGAGATCACCGCTCGAGAAGATGATGATGCCATCTACGTAGCGTTGCGATGATGTTGGCACGAAAAGGATTATTGCCAGTAGAGGTATGGAGGCGTTCAAAGTCTGCCATGTAAAGGCAGGCCAGACTGAGGGTGAAGGTACTACCCATCGATGTTCCCGGTTTCGGATGGAATAGCTGGTCCTGAAATTGGAAGAAATTCTCTCTCAAAGCTATAGTCGCGCATTCAATTGTAAAGCTCACTGGTGTTGGGGATGTCCATGTTTCGGTCAAAAGGCAGGCCTAGACTACTGCAATGGATGCCGTCTGTGGAAAATGTGTGTATAACGCTTCCCCGTCAAGGGTCATCAGGAGGTTGATATTTTCTATGTTGTTCCTTTTCTGCAATGAAGCTCCGGACATCTCTAGTGTATTTTAGGAAAGACAGAATTTTCTTGAACACTGGCTTAGCAAAACAAAAATATCACATTTCCAGGGGGGCTGTAGAAGAGAACCAAAACCCGAAACTATGGGTGTACCCGGAGGTGGGGACACCCCTTTGTGTATCTTGGGCATAACGTAAAGGTATGGTATCTTAGGGGTGGTGTTCACAAGGAATTCTGCCTTGTTCCGAGAGATCCAACCTTGAGATCCAGCGGAATTTACAAGGGTTTTTATTCTAGATAGGGGAGTCACTGTAGGGTCCATGGCGATCTGGCGATAGAATCTCTTGTTGGCAAATTGACGGAGACACTCAAGATTGTAGCCCGTAGTGTCGAGGATCACGATGGCTCCACCCTGGTCTGCTGGCTTTATTCTGAAGGAATCATCATTGGACAAAGTCCTTACTGCCGTCTTTTCCTGGGAATAATTTCAAAAAGGGGGTGGTGATGGACAGAGTATCTGAGTTAATCAGAACACTCCTACCCAGTCAACAGATCAGGGCTTGATCCATCACCGTTTTTTAGCTCACTGCACCATCCCAGTTCAGAACCTGGCTATATGCAAATTAGTCTGTCCCTGGCCCAGTGCATCATGGGAACAGGGCAGACCAAACTACCAAACCAATTCTTCACTGGAAAGGAAACAAGCTTCCGGGGACCGGTTTCTGGCATTACAGCCGTCTTCGGGCCGGCTTGCTTGAATCCTGATGGTGCAGTGAGCAAGGGACTCATGTCTGAGCATACCCTTCCACACTCATGGTGGCCAAAATAATTTCAAAAAGGGGGTGGTGATGGACAGAGTATCTGAGTTAATCAGAACACTCCTACCCAGTCAACAGATCAGGGCTTGATCCATCACCGTTTTTTAGCTCACTGCACCATCCCAGTTCAGAACCTGGCTATATGCAAATTAGTCTGTCCCTGGCCCAGTGCATCATGGGAACAGGGCAGACCAAACTACCAAACCAATTCTTCACTGGAAAGGAAACAAGCTTCCGGGGACCGGTTTCTGGCATTACAGCCGTCTTCGGCCCGGCTTGCTTGAATCCTGATGGTGCAGTGAGCAAGGGACTCATGTCTGAGCATACCCTTCCACACTCATGGTGGCCAAAATAATTTCAAAAAGGGGTATACTCAGATGTGAGTCCCTTGCTCATTGCACCATCAGGATTCAACCAAGCCGGGCCGACGACGGCTGAAATGCCAGAAACCGGTCCCCGGAAGCTTGTTTCCTTCCCAGTGTAAGAATTGGCTTGGTAGTTTGGTTTACACTGTTCCCATCATGCACTGGGACAGGAACAGACTAATTTGCATATAGCCAGGTTCTGAACTGGGATGGTGGAGTGAGCTAAAAAACGGTGTTGGATCTAGCCTTGATCTCTTCACTGGGTGAGAGTATTCTGCTTAATTCAGAAACCCTGTCCATCACCACCCCTTGTTGTTAAATATTTTGTCCTCCCTAAGCGTGGAAGGGTATACTCAGATGTGAGTCCCTTGCTCATTGCACCATCAGGATTCAAGCAAGCCGGGCCGACGTCGGCTGAAATGCCAGAAACCGGTCCCCGGAAGCTTGTTTCCTTCCCAGTGTAAGAATTGGCTTGCTAGTTTGGTTTGCCCTGTTCCCATCATGCACTGGGACAGGAACAGACTAATTTGCATATAGCCAGGTTCTGAACTGGGATGGTGCAGTGAGCTAAAAAACGGTGTTGGATCTAGCCCTGATCTCTTGACTGGGTGAGAGTATTCTGCTTAATTCAGAAACTCTGTCCATCAGCACCCCTTGTTGTTAAGTCTTTTCCTGGGACATCATATTGCGGAAGAGCCTGCAGTCATCCAATCTGCCCACCTCTTTGAGAACCGCTTGTTCAAAGGTGAGGATTTCACAGGGTGTCATCCCATTGATGGGGGTGCATCTTGAGGGAGCACGTAGACCCAAATCATCAGTTTCAGGTGGAGTCATGTCCTGAAAGTAAGCTCTAAGTTTGAGTTTTCTGAAAAAAACATGTAATTCTTAAGTCAAGCGGAAAAAAATTGTCCTCACGTGGTGTGGGTACCAAGCCAAATTCTTTAGTGAGTACATTATTTCCAGAGGATTAACCGCTCTGTACTAAAGATTTACCACTAACTTTGTGGGTTTGTCCTGCTTCAAAGCAGCATTTGTGGTTGCATTTGGGTTCAAGTGGTTCTTCCCACTTTACTCGTTTGTTTCCCCCCTCTTCTTTTTCCTCTGCCCCCGCCTAAACCTCTGCCTAAAAAAGGGGGTGGGTGAAGTTTTGTTGGTAAAATGGATGTGGTGGTTGTTGGAATACCTAGAAGTGGGGATACCATAGGGGTTGTGGCCCTGGATAATGGCCAGTGGGGTAACCATACATTGTTGGTGGTATGCGCCTCCTATGCTATTGCGGCACCCTCAATTGTCCCCACTAGATGAGCTACTGGGTCCCTGTTTGCGACGGTGGAGTATGGACCCATCGTCTGAGGAACCACTCCATCCTGGGGTTGATAGTCCTCCCCAATGTAAGAGTATACCTTTTTCTTTTCACAGTTTTTGATGTCCTTTTGGAGTTTTCTTATTTTTTGTTGCATTAGGTAACCTTTGTGTTTCCCCATTTCAGAATGAATCTCCGCTAGGCGTGCTTTAACGCTAGAGATGTTGATTCTCGCCTTTAGAGAGTTTTCTGCTATGGAGATCCTGATAATTAGGGCATCTGAGAGGCGCTTGCCCGTGTTAACAGTAGCGTGTGCATTCCAGGCTACATGGGACCATTCGCATTAAACTCCATGTCTTCCAAAAAGATGCCGGGAGCTATGGCGGCAAGTGAGATGTTGAGTGCAATGTTGGCTCTGAAGTATTCGGTCACGATTGTCCCGTGCAGGGAGAACTTCACCTGCTGTTTTTTCAAAGCTGCCACTGGTTTCCAATCCCCACTGCAACTGCTAGCAGTGCTGCTGCCATCGCCCCTAATGAGGGCGCTCACAGAATTTCACCTACAATGGCATCATAATAGCTGAGCCCTTGGGTGTCCATGTTGGAAAAGTGTGTTTATCTAATATATCAGCACAGCAATGGTGAGCAAAAAGAGAGAATGTGGGGGACCTCAACAAAGGTTACCCTTGACTCAAACTAGAGAGTTTAGTAGTATGTTCCTAGTACAAATGGGGAAGTG
The DNA here is from genome assembly GCF_964261635.1 of Lissotriton helveticus. NCBI lineage: Eukaryota > Metazoa > Chordata > Amphibia > Caudata > Salamandridae > Lissotriton > Lissotriton helveticus. The sequence continues at coordinate 493,972,611 of NC_136062.1, read as the reverse complement.
ACGGGGAGAAAAGAGGAAGGGAGTTCTTTAAAGTCTTTCTTAAATAACAAAATAAAAATAATGCAATGACTATGCTATAAGTAAACGTATAATGTAACCGTAAAGGTCGCAGGCGCCCTGGGAGGAGGGAGGGTGGATATGAATCTGCAACACCACGTGCCACATGCCACAAACAGATGCTTACAGGGAAAGTAACATTCCATTGAAGCGGAATACCTTGCCGCCTATCTGCCTTCTGCTGCAAAAATAACTTTGAGCACAGCGATCTTTGACTGGCCGCCTCCCGCCTCCCGCTGCCCGGCTCTGTTGCCATCTGAGTCCCGCAGCCGAGTGGAGCGCGGTGCGAGGGGGCCCCACTGAACTACATCACCCAGCAGTCAAAGCGGCGCACGCCGCGCCATCTACGCGCCAGGAGGCGCTCAAATAGCACGACACCCCGGTCGAGGGGGGGAAATCCATTGAAGCGGAATACCTTGCCGCCTATCTGCCTTCTGCTGCAAAAATAACTTTGAGCACAGCGATCTTTGACTGGCCACCTCCCGCTGCCCGGCTCTGTTGCCATCTGAGTCCCGCAGCCGAGTGGAGCGCGGTGCGAGGGGGCCCCACTGAACTACATCACCCAGCAGTCAAAGCGGCGCACGCCGCGCCATCTACGCGCCAGGAGGCGCTCAAATAGCACGACACCCCGGTCGAGGGGGGGAAATCCATTGAAGCGGAATACCTTGCCGCCTATCTGCCTTCTGCTGCAAAAATAACTTTGAGCACAGCGATCTTTGACTGGCCGCCTCCCGCCTCCCGCTGCCCGGCTCTGTTGCCATCTGAGTCCCGCAGCCGAGTGGAGCGCGGTGCGAGGGGGCCCCACTGAACTACATCACCCAGCAGTCAAAGCGGCGCACGCCGCGCCATCTACGCGCCAGGAGGCGCTCAAATAGCACGACACCCCGGTCGAGGGGGGGAAATCCATTGAAGCGGAATACCTTGCCGCCTATCTGCCTTCTGCTGCAAAAATAACTTTGAGCACAGCGATCTTTGACTGGCCGCCTCCCGCCTCCCGCTGCCCGGCTCTGTTGCCATCTGAGTCCCGCAGCCGAGTGGAGCGCGGTGCGAGGGGGCCCCACGGAACTACATCACCCAGCAGTCAAAGCGGCGCACGCCGCGCCATCTACGCGCCAGGAGGCGCTCAAATAGCACGACACCCCGGTCGAGGGGGGGAAATCCATTGAAGCGGAATACCTTGCCGCCTATCTGCCTTCTGCTGCAAAAATAACTTTGAGCACAGCGATCTTTGACTGGCCGCCTCCCGCTGCCCGGCTCTGTTGCCATCTGAGTCCCGCAGCCGAGTGGAGCGCGGTGCGAGGGGGCCCCACTGAACTACATCACCCAGCAGTCAAAGCGGCGCACGCCGCGCCATCTACGCGCCAGGAGGCGCTCAAATAGCACGACACCCCGGTCGAGGGGGGGAAATCCATTGAAGCGGAATACCTTGCCGCCTATCTGCCTTCTGCTGCAAAAATAACTTTGAGCACAGCGATCTTTGACTGGCCGCCTCCCGCCTCCCGCTGCCCGGCTCTGTTGCCATCTGAGTCCCGCAGCCGAGTGGAGCGCGGTGCGAGGGGGCCCCACTGAACTACATCACCCAGCAGTCAAAGCGGCGCACGCCGCGCCATCTACGCGCCAGGAGGCGCTCAAATAGCACGACACCCCGGTCGAGGGGGGGAAATCCATTGAAGCGGAATACCTTGCCGCCTATCTGCCTTCTGCTGCAAAAATAACTTTGAGCACAGCGATCTTTGACTGGCCGCCTCCCGCCTCCCGCTGCCCGGCTCTGTTGCCATCTGAGTCCCGCAGCCGAGTGGAGCGCGGTGCGAGGGGGCCCCACTGAACTACATCACCCAGCAGTCAAAGCGGCGCACGCCGCGCCATCTACGCGCCAGGAGGCGCTCAAATAGCACGACACCCCGGTCGAGGGGGGGAAATCCATTGAAGCGGAATACCTTGCCGCCTATCTGCCTTCTGCTGCAAAAATAACTTTGAGCACAGCGATCTTTGACTGGCCGCCTCCCGCCTCCCGCTGCCCGGCTCTGTTGCCATCTGAGTCCCGCAGCCGAGTGGAGCGCGGTGCGAGGGGGCCCCACGGAACTACATCACCCAGCAGTCAAAGCGGCGCACGCCGCGCCATCTACGCGCCAGGAGGCGCTCAAATAGCACGACACCCCGGTCGAGGGGGGGAAATCCATTGAAGCGGAATACCTTGCCGCCTATCTGCCTTCTGCTGCAAAAATAACTTTGAGCACAGCGATCTTTGACTGGCCGCCTCCCGCTGCCCGGCTCTGTTGCCATCTGAGTCCCGCAGCCGAGTGGAGCGCGGTGCGAGGGGGCCCCACTGAACTACATCACCCAGCAGTCAAAGCGGCGCACGCCGCGCCATCTACGCGCCAGGAGGCGCTCAAATAGCACGACACCCCGGTCGAGGGGGGGAAATCCATTGAAGCGGAATACCTTGCCACCTATCTGCCTTCTGCTGCAAAAATAACTTTGAGCACAGCGATCTTTGACTGGCCGCCTCCCGCCTCCCGCTGCCCGGCTCTGTTGCCATCTGAGTCCCGCAGCCGAGTGGAGCGCGGTGCGAGGGGGCCCCACTGAACTACATCACCCAGCAGTCAAAGCGGCGCACGCCGCGCCATCTACGCGCCAGGAGGCGCTCAAATAGCACGACACCCCGGTCGAGGGGGGGAAATCCATTGAAGCGGAATACCTTGCCGCCTATCTGCCTTCTGCTGCAAAAATAACTTTGAGCACAGCGATCTTTGACTGGCCGCCTCCCGCCTCCCGCTGCCCGGCTCTGTTGCCATCTGAGTCCCGCAGCCGAGTGGAGCGCGGTGCGAGGGGGCCCCACTGAACTACATCACCCAGCAGTCAAAGCGGCGCACGCCGCGCCATCTACGCGCCAGGAGGCGCTCAAATAGCACGACACCCCGGTCGAGGGGGGGAAATCCATTGAAGCGGAATACCTTGCCGCCTATCTGCCTTCTGCTGCAAAAATAACTTTGAGCACAGCGATCTTTGACTGGCCGCCTCCCGCCTCCCGCTGCCCGGCTCTGTTGCCATCTGAGTCCCGCAGCCGAGTGGAGCGCGGTGCGAGGGGGCCCCACTGAACTACATCACCCAGCAGTCAAAGCGGCGCACGCCGCGCCATCTACGCGCCAGGAGGCGCTCAAATAGCACGACACCCCCGTCTCGCGGGACGCCGGGCGAAGCCCGGGCCAAGGGCGGGCCCGTTTCAGCCCGTTCCAGACTGTGAGAGACTAGACTGGGCCACGGTATTTGTGTTTTTCTCTTGACCATTTGTATTATAGTCTCTCCTTGCTAATAATTGCGGTAAACTACACCTACATCCTCGTTTACTGCGAGCTCAGTCTCTTTGCTCCACTAATACTGCTTAGCCTGAAACGCATAGCGTTCGATCATGAATAGAGCCACCAGGAAGAGAAAGACAGAAAAAACTACTGATAAAATTACTGATATAACTGGTCCCATTGACTTATTTTTAAACAAGACCAATGCAGTTATCGATAATACCATTCAATTGATAGAACGAAGGGTGTCACATGAATTGGAGGCTGCTAGAAGAAGATCCTCAATGGGTCCCCTTGCTTCAGCACTAACTCCAATTCATAAGGGGCCGATCATTCCCTTGTTGAATCAAGTAAGTGCACTAGTTCACACAGTTCCAAACACCGTGGACTTGTCAGCAACACAAATGTCATCAGGGTCTGATTCGGTGGATGACTTAGAAAAAACACCGGATTTACAACTCCTACACAACCAAGACACAGCTTTGGAACCTAATTCAACGGGTGAAAGGGAGGGCGCCATACCTAAGAGGCTAAGTAGCGGGTTGATCATACAGGAGATTACATCTGCTCCACCAAATATCGTCAATCCTTGCAACCCGAATAAGAATAGTAATACTATTGTAGTCCAGCAAATCCATCCTTCCACCGATAGAGTGGTTCTTAACACGCTTCCACAGAATACTGAACCACTGGGGAATCTAGATGCAATAGGCGCTGTAGGTGGTATACATAAACCATGTACCACATGTGTGTCACTGCATGATTTTCTTACAAACAGCTTGGGGGAATTGTTAAAATACCATCTGCAACCCTTGGAAAAAAGCATAAGTATTATTGAAAAACAACTTGCAAAACTAAATACTCCTGCATTTATTCAGAAGTCACTGGGTACCCTAGATATGGGGGAGGGGAAATCCAAAGAGCCAAGTAAATCGGCTCAACCGCTCACTTTACCAGCGGCGTGTCCAAAGTCCCTTGCACAAGACAGAGAAGCAAACCCCAAGACTAATAAGAGTGCCAGTTCAAACTCACAAAATACACCTAAACCCCCGATTGTAGAGGGGAAGGGCCAATCTGATATCATCAGCGGTAATGTGCAACCCACCCCGGCCCTTGTGGCCCTAAATACCCAGTTAGCTAATTTTAAGGAGACCTTACATACATCACAAAAAACCCAGCCTCCCCAACCTCAGGGAAAAGAGAGAAAGGGCACTAGGTTCAGGCGCCCGTTTCATCTGCCACCTGAGGCTACCCCTTACACTGTTGTCCTAACAGGGGTGCCAGAATTGACAGATGGTTCGGACGAGCCCCCGTGGTCATTGAGGAACAAAGTTCTGCAATGGTTAAGTCAAAACAGACCTCTCCAGTCATTACACCACAGCAGAATAAATTCTGTGAGAAGAGTGTACTGGATTGGGGATACGAAAAAAAGTCTACAGGGTGACTGTGTTATAGTCAACTGCGACGATCCTGCCATGGTTGACTATATTTCTTCTTGGCCAGCGCTCGAAAAAAGGGGGGGGATTGACGTACAGCGTCTTTCCTTCTTCTATCCACCTTTAAACATCCCCAATTATGCTGACACAACTGGCTGGGATGAAGTGCAAGACTGGCCTTGGACGTAGGTGGGGCACTCCAATAGAAACAGGAATAGCAATAATTATTGGACCAGAGGCTGGGATTCTCGCCCCTGGTACCATAGTAGAGGAAACCCAAACCCTGATTTCTGGAGGGGGGCTCCTACAAGGAACAGATACGACTGTTTAGATATGGTCGATTGACCAACAAAGGTCATTCCCGGGGTATCAGTAACCTCAACCCCCTCAATTAAGATCCATGACGTCCTTACCCAGGTAGAAAGCACTAATCCCGTGGCGATAGAGAGTTTACAAGATCATGCTACGGGGGGGCGGAAACCTGTCAGGCCTACACTTAACAGAACAACCTAGTATGCCATCAAAGGAGCGTGGACTTGGGACCACAGCTGAAACTACCTGTATGTATGCACACCAAAGTACAGCAGATAATATTCTAACTCATAATGAGATTGGAATTCTGCCCGTGGGTATTGTCCCATTAACTAGTCAGGAAGAATCGAGCCCACGTAATGAGGGAAAAAGTTTGCTAAAAATAACATCCTGGAATATTGCCGGGCTGGCTAAAAAAGCGCGGGACCTGTTATTCCTAACTTTCATGGAAAGGCAGGACATAATCTGCCTGCAGGAGTGCTGGGATTTAGATGAGACCCATATTGAGGGTTTTAGTACTTTCTATGTCCCTTCGATTCAGGGCACCCGAGGCAGAGGCTCGGGGGGACTGTGCATTTTCACCTCTAATCTCTGTAATATAGAAAAGAGTACATATGAGGTTAGTGGACCGAAGGCAGGGGTAGGGAGCCTACTACAAGGTCTGTTTATTAAATTAAATGGGCGTTCTTTCTTTCTGATAAACATCTATAACAATGCGCCAAAAGTGGAGGTCAGAATCTTAATAGCGGAGTTGGACTCACTGCTAAAGAGAGGTGGGCAGGGGGCAGACTGCTTCCTCATAGCAGGGGATTTTAATTGCCACTTATGCCCCTATAGTCAAACAAAAAACTGTGGCATCTTTGACTTAAGGGGGGATCCGGCCACGCACTTCGAACACTCCATAGTGGGCAACCTGCTAAATCAACTTATGCACGATTGGGATTTGGCCTTCGCCAATGAACTCTGCGAGCCATCTGTAGCATTTCAGACAACCTTCTTTGGTCGTGGGGCAGGCACTGTAATCGACTTTATTTTAGTCTCGAACAGGAATCAGGGCTGGGTGGTGGGTTTTGATACGGAGGATTTAGCAATAAGCGATCATTTTCCTATCAGCACTTCCCTTAGCCTAGGGAATTTGGGAACACAAAAAACAAGTACGATGAATATACTTCATGGTCGCTCAGTGGCGCTGGCCAGAAAAAACGGCTACGCCATAAAATGGGCAAAAATTGATCCCACAAACTTCCTGAAAGACTTGGTTCAGAAAGAAATGAGCCAGTTTGCCATCTGCTTAGAATCAAGCACCAACCCCGAGCAAATAATACAGGCGTATGACGGGATTACCGCCACAATAAACGCCAAGTTAATCAAAAAACAAAAGTTAGGGGAGGCAAAAAGATTACATGGCTGGTTCAATCGAGCCTGCACTAAAGCACACAAAGCCCTTTTACAGGCCTTAAAAACAGTCCCAAGGGATAGCGGCCGAGTTAAGGAGGCTAGGCAAGTATACAAGCAGACCCTACGAACTAGACAGATAGACCTCAAAAACGCAGCTTGGGAAGCCCTGATAAAGGCAAGCGCCCTAAGGGATAACACAATGTTCTGGAAAGAAATCAATGCCCCCTTCTTCTCGGACAGGAAGGAAGACTCCTTGGAAATAGGTATTCCAGAAGATACCTGGGTTAACTACTTCACCTCCCTCTATAAGAAAGAATCACTTGCATCGATCCCACAAGATGAGTTGGATGCGGGGCGAGAGGTTCTTCCACCGCTTCATAGAAATTTCCCACTAAAAGTAATGTTTACCCCTGCAGATGTGGAACAAGCGATCTGCCAGAGTGCTAGTTTAAAGGCCCCTGGACCTGATGGAGTTCCCATTGATCTATTTAAGGGGAACGTAGATCTCTGGGCCCCTCTACTAGCTAATGTTATGAACGCTTACACTAATTTAGGTTTTCCCAATACATGGCACGAAGCAATAGTCATCCCAATATTTAAAAAAGGGGACAGACAAGACCCAAAATGTTATCGTCCCATCTCCCTGCTAGATAACTTAATGAAAGTAGCAGGGAGGGTCCTCTTAACTAAATTACAAGCCTGGTCCGAGAGTAATGGGATACTCTCAAAATTCCAATATGGATTTAAGTCCGGTTTGGGAACTGTAGAGCAGGGTCTAAACCTGTCCCTTATAATGAACAAATATATTGGAGTAAAAAAAGGGAACCTTTTCCTAACATTCGTCGATTTAACCTCGGCGTTCGATTGCCTAGATCATGGAATGTTGTGGAAAACCCTGGCCACAATGGGGATAGATAAAAACATTTTAAGTTTTATTCAGGAGTTGTACAGAGACGCAGGCGCCACGGTGAGATTTGGCAAAAATGGCGAGCAAACCAGAAAATTTCCCATAGCAAAGGGTGTTCGCCAAGGCTGCATACTCGCGCCATTTCTATTCAACTTATATATTAACGAGGTAGCAGTATCGTTGATTGCTCTGGAGGTGAACTACCCTAAGATAAATGGTCTCTCAGTCCCATTATTGCTATACGCCGATGATGCGGTGATTATGGCCCGCACTCAGCGGGGACTCCAAAAGGCGCTAATGGGTTTTGCAACCTTCATGAGCTCTAGAGGCCTAAAAATAAATGTGGGGAAAACTTTTACGATGTCTTGTACCACCAGTAAAAAAGTTCCTGACTGCAAAACCTTCGTTAATGATTCAAAGATAGCTATGTCTAAAACGTTTTCTTATTTGGGCATTATTTTTAATAATAGGGGGACATGGTCCTCAGCGATCACCTCCCGGAACCTGGCCTTTGCACGCTCGATAGGGGCAGTTAAACAATTTGCTAAAAAACTCGGCGGGAAACCGGTAGACACACTACTTAAGATCTATGCAGCAAAATGTGTGTCTACAGCGGTTTATGGGGCGGGGATCTGGGGACTTGCGGATAGCTCACAAATACAAAGGGTGGAAAATGCTTTTTTGAGGTATCTTTTAGCAGTCCCGCGTTCCACATCCACCACCATATGCCACAACGAACTTGATAGACCCCATATCAGTGATTTGATAAAGATAGCGCCAGTCATGTTATGGTACAAGATTTGGACATGTGAGGACATGACTTTCAATAGGGAAGTAATTTATGATTGCTTGGAGCAAGCCGAGGGCTCCAAGCAGCCATGGTTGGCCTATGTTAAGAAATTTTTGAATTCTATCGGCCAACCAGAGTTATTTCCAAACCCAACATCATGTGCCCTAATCTCAAAAAAAGCATTAAAAGAGACATGCCTTGGTTTACTGGAGGAGAGGAGATATTACCTGGATGGGAACAAGTCTACCATCGTAGCCCATCGTCAGATCCTCCATGATCATGGCCTTCATCCCTATTTGGCGCCAAATTTTTCATGTTATCACAGAATGCTTTTAGCACGAATGAGGACGGAATCTTTCTTTAGGCTAACAACGTTCCCTGCGCCAAATGATTGGTCCGGGAAACTGATAAAATGTCCGTGTGATGGAGTAGCCATCCAGTCTAACATACACTGTATCCTCTTCTGTCAGTATTATCAGTGGGGGAGGAAAAAATACCTGTTACCACTGTTAAAGTTATGGGGTTTGAGAAGTTGTAAATCTGCCCTTCATAGATTGTACTTGCTTCAAGATGAGCTTACCATTGTAGTGGTGATAAAATTTTTGTCGTTCATTATAAAATGTAGAGGAACCATGAGAAATGATTAGGAGTGTGAGGGTTTGTATGAGTATTATCTTGTGCCTAATAACATCATATAATACATAAATATGTTATATTTACCTCAACTGTTCCATCAACTTAATGAATTTACCTTCCTATCAAATGAATTTTATGCAAAGTTTTTAATGGCTTTTAAGATTAGACTAATTGATAAGTGTAATGAAGTGCATATTTTTGTAGTGTTTTTTAAACCACCAAGTTTTTATTGTTGTGTTTTGATTGTATTTTGTATTTATGCCTGCTTTTATGGTGTTTGTCAAATACCGAATAAAGCTATCTTTGAATTGAATTGAATTGAAGTAACATTCCATTCGATGGGATTTATATGCAGAGCATGTGTATCTACAGCCAGACTGTAAAGCAGTCCCTCCTTCGAGGCGGTGGCTTTCTTGTGGGTGTTGCAGTGGTTTGGAAAAGAGTACGTAGAACTGCCTGTCCTACTTTGGCTTATTGGCCTGCTAGAATAACCATAGTAGTATTTAGTGAAAGTGTGTGGTTGTGGACCATGTAGCTTCTTTACAAATGTCAGCTATGGAGAGATTTCCTAAAAAGGCCATGCAGTAAGTGGGCATAATCCTATCCCAGAACTCCTTAGTATGCCATCACAAAGATGGATACTTCTGAAAAAAAACGTGTCCGCCTCAGTGTAGCCCACCTTAGGGGTGGTACTAGCCTGGAGCTGGCACGCCAATTAGCTAATTTTCCCACCTGTCCAGGTGCCAAAGGGGTCCTGGACAAAGGGGGGCAGCTTCCTCTCCTGTGAGGGGAGCCAGATTCACATTTCAAAGGCATCAGCTCTTTGAAGCTTGCCGGCCTAGGAATCAGCAGGTCATCCTGTGGGAAGGGGTTGTTACATCCTCTTCCTGGACATGCTTTTGTTTTGTGCCTCTGGATAGCAGAGGCTCTCACACTAGGAGGTCGGAACAGTGCCTCGGGTGGCAGGCTGGCATAAACCAGTCAAAGAGCACACCAGAGGTTGGTATGTTTTCTGGGGGCATCTCTAAGGTGCCTGCTGGGTACATGTATTGGTAAATTCATCACTGGAAACATTGTCAATACGAGATGTTTGATACCAAACATTCCTATTTTCAGTGCAGCCATCGCGTAGCTGGGGGACTCGTTTTCACCAGTGCCATCCATTATGTTTTAAAATGGCTCCCCTGACCACTTGCACTGACCAGTACAGGGGCATATCTGCTCATGAAGGTATGCCCTCACATGTAATATTCAGCACCCTACTTTACAGCTTTCAGGCATGCTGTAGGGGTGACTTACAAATATCACATGCAGTATTAGGGGAGATGGGACACAGGGATGTGTGACAAGTTGTATTTTCACCTTTGTCTGCACCAAGACACGCAGCCTGCAATGGCAGCCTTCATGTGCTTGATTAGGGGTGGCACAATTTGTGCTGCTTCCCTTAGGGACCTTCTTTAGTATCTCAGGCCCTAGGTACCAGGGGTACCATTTACTAGGGACTTGGAGGGTGCTAAAGGTTTTGCCAATTGGGGAAACATTTCAACAGTTTTGGGAAAGAGCTCCGGCACTGGGGACCTGGTCAGCAGGAAGCCAGTGCACTTCCAATCGAAATCACGAGTCAACAGGCAAAAAGTGAGGGTTACCATGTATAAAAGGGCTACTTTCCTACATAACCTCCCCGCCCCAAACAAAAGAGGATGAAAACAATCTTTCCCTAGAGAGTCGTCTTCTTCCAAGTGGAAGAACCTGGAAAGGCCATCTGCATTGGCATGGTCAGTCACTGGTCTGTGTTCCACTGTAAACTCTATTCCCTCTAGGGAGATGGACGACCTTAACTGTCTGGAGTTTTCACCTTTCATTTGCTTTGGGCATCTGAGAGGCCTGTGGTCAGTCTGAAGGAAGTGAGAGCCAAACAAGAATAGCCCCAGCTTATTCAGGAACCAATCCACAGCAAACGCTTGGCTCTCAATGGCACTCCAACACTGCTCTCTGGGGAGAAACCTCCTGCTAATGCGAATAACTGGCTTAGATATCTCGTTTACAATAGGCTTTCCTGAAAATCCAAGGGAAACATTTCTAGAGCCTGAGAGCGGAGCCCCTGGAACTTCGGCGTGGCTGATGGTGGTCCTACTTGCCCCTGTATCAATCAGAAACTTTCTGTCTTTCCCTAATACTTGACTATGAACATAGGGACCCTCTTGATCTACAGGTATCTCGATGAGAGGCAAGCCTACCTCCCTCTCTAGGCTGTTTCATGAATATGGCTGATACTCTGGATACTCGGACTGTGCATACTGGTACATCTGCTGTGTAACATGTTGTGTTGCAGCGATAGGCTGCGGTGCTGGAACTGTCTGTTGTGCATTCTGTGGCTGAGAAGTCTGTGAAACTTGTTCTTGTCTAGGCGGACGTGGTCTTTCTTTAGTCTTACCAGTAGCTATATTGTGTTTCAGAACTGCACACTCGTTTATATAATGACCTGGCTGTTTACAATAATTGCATGTCCCTTTAACGGGAACTGCAGGATGACTGGCTTGATTCGTACCCCTCTTCTGACTGTCTTGAGGAACAGATTGTGCAACTAGTACTTTCATTTTCGTGTCTTTCATACGTTTTCTTTCATGATCTTGCTCTTCTCTGATTCTATTCTGGTGGTACTGGAGCATCTGTAACATCTGGGACGGAGTATTAGCTTGCCATGTACTTTCGACTTTCAAAACTCGATTCTTAACTTGTGGACTTGAATTCTCGACTAATTTAGTAACAAAAAGATGAGGGTATGACTCGCTACTCGTTTTCAATCCACTGTTTATAATAAAACACTTTTCAAATCTAGAATAAAAATCACTAGTGTCTTCGTCTTGTTTCTGTTTACAGGCTGAGATTGCATCCCAGTCTTCCTTTTTAGTGGCTAATAATCTAGGCAAAACTTGTATTAACAGTTCTGGTAATTCTTTACATTTCTCTCCTAGACAGGTACCTGGTACTCGTATCTTATCTTCAGCTTCTAGAACTGCCCAATCGATCTTTTTCTCTCCCACCTCCCAATCTTTTTCCTTGAGTTTCTCGTATACCCCTGCGGGCAATAAGACTTTTAGCATTTTAATAATATCTGGATACGTGTATTCTCCCATACGGAGCATGTCTTTTAATTCTCGGTGGAACCCTGCTGGATCTTTGTCGTGACAAGGAATTAGTTTCTTCATCTCTAAGAGTTCCATCTTTGTAATCGGGGTGTAAACAAACACTCGTTGCATTTCACCATCTGTTGTCCTGACTGGGTGTACTTCTCGTAACGGATTCTGTCTATCTATGTAAAACGGTTTACTTTCTGGAGGTGAGACATGAACAAAATGTGGGTTCAAGAACGTTCTATATTTGTGGCGCTGTTCTAGAATAACACTAATTAAATCGGTACCTAGACCTTTCCATCTATACTGGAGTAACTCGTTCAGGACATCGTGTAACGGACCTGGATCAGAATGTTGACCCTCATACAGAGTAATGAGGTGCTGGATCATATACATACCCACCAGTCGTTGCTCGGCTGGGGGCAATTTCAGAAACATTTGTGCCACTATTTCGTCCGGAAAAGTGGTAGAATCAGTAGTCCATCGGACTGCTGATCGGACTAGTTCTTGTTCATGCATAGTACTTAACTCACTGTAACCGATTCGTGATTTCAAAATGTGATCGGTAGCTTGAAATACTTGTTCTAGAGAACCTTGTTCTGGTGCTGGATGATGAAAAACTGTCTTGTGTTCTAGACATAAATGGCGATCTGGAAATCTAGATTTTCCTACATACGCTATTCTAGTGGGATTCTCGTCGTCTACCTCTTCGGTAGAGTCATTTTCTTTCTCGCTTACTTGTGCTGCTTTACGTTGTTCGTGTAACTTTAGTATTTCTTTACGGATTTTCTTGTACATACTCTCTATACTACTGATAGTCTTGTGCTTACCCTCGGCTATATTATCACTCCACCTTGTCAGGATTCTCATTTCGGCCGGATCTTTAGTCGGGTAGTCTTGTTCTCTTATTAGACAATTAATCAGAAACTTTAATATCATGAGCTGGATTTCAGCTTTCCTTTGAGACATGGCTTCGCCAATACTTTCTGGATCATTCCCTGTACGGATGAAACGATATATTCTGTCTAGATCTTCTTTCATATCTGGTAGGGTGTCTAAATACCCGGTCACCCGTCTTACACGGATGGAATATATTACTGTACTATCATCACCTGCAACCGGATCATAGCGGCATTCAGTAAGAGCTCGTCGGATATCTGCAACGGACTTAAATTTGGGCGTACGTTGTAACGCACATTCATGTAACTCGGCCAACGTTCTACGTTGGTGTGGTGGTGGGGTACCAGGAGGACCTCCTCCTGCGGCCCCTAAACTGGAATCGTCGACTGATACTCGTCGTACCGGTGCGGTGGGAAATTGTAATGTAGGCTGGACCGGGGGTACCGTAGCGGGTACTGCAAAGGGTGCCCCGGTGTCTGGGGGAGCAGGAATTGCCTGATTTACAGGGACTGGCGGAACAGGATTTGCATATTCCGGGACTGTGTCGTCCAAATAGGACGAGATGAAAATATCAGCTGCGGTCGGTTTGTGACGTAGCTTAGTCGGAACTAATGGTGGCGGAAAATTACTGGATGCCTCCGGGGTCGCTTTTGGCAAGCCCTCGGCAAGAAGAGGATACATACCCTTAATAAGGGCATGCCTCTGTCTGTCTGACTGTTCGGTTTTAACTCGTTCACCTATCTCGATTAGTTCCCTTTCTTGGGCTCGTTCTAAAGATTCTCTACTTAATTCTGACTTTCTGATTTCTTTTTCGGTTCTCTTATGAGATTCTTTGCGCCATAACTCGATGGCATCTTTCTGTGACTGTCTGGCTTTCTTTTTCCATAATGCTTCTTCTACTCGCATGATGCACTCGGCATTCCATGTGCCTGATACAGGCCATCTATACTTTTCCTCTAACTGTTTGGTATACTCTACCCATAAATCTAGATATAATATGGCACTTATGCCATGCTTTTGATACATAAAATGACCTGGACTGTCCCTAGGCGGGACAGGAACTGCTGCTTCTAGCAGACCTTTTCTGGTTTTCAACTGACGTAATTTCGAGAATAAAGGCATGACTGAACTGTAACTTAGACACAATACGTAATTACAATACACAATGAACACGATAATTACTCCACATTCATACCACGACATTAAAATACATGAAGAACATTTAGAATAACAGTTCGAACAGAATATTACCTGGAATACTGAAAACAGAATACATGAATTTTCTCGAGAAACAGAACTGACTAGAACAGAGACTAGATGCACTGCTAAAACAGTACGAAACTCACCGGTCTCATAAAGAGACACGTTAGGACCCGCATCCACCAAAGTGGACACTTCGTTTTGGGTCTGTGTACCACCAACCCACGGACCAGAGTCAATTAGATTGACCCTGTCTAGATACTACCCCAGCAATGGTACTCACCGGGCAGCAAGAACGGAAGGCCTCGGACTGGACTGGACTGCTTCGACGCCGGACGGACGAACTTCGGACTTCTGTTACGAGTGGGCCTCCGGATACCTCGGACCTTGGACTCTCGGCTTGGGCTCTGGTCGGGACTCGCCGCGTTCCTCCACCGCCTCGTCTGGATGCTGGACCGCCACCTCCGTCTCCTCCGTGGGCCTGAGGGATACTTGAAGCAGAAATATCTGCCGGTGCGCAGAAGAGTTCCGTCACGGCTGCAGAGGGTCAGGGGGCCGGCGTGGCTTCACCGGCGCGTGGGGAAAGGGCAAGTCCCTATTCGGGCGCCATTATGTGGTATATAAATAAATAATACCGGATCTAGGTTTTACTGGACATAGCAATAACAGATAGCTCAATAAATAAGAGTCAAGATTCGAGGTAGTAGGAGTTTGCAGGTTTAATACAGCATAAAGGACAGGAACAGGACAACCTGCACAGGAATAGGATGACAGGGCCCGGCAGGGGGGGCAGGGAATGAGCTGGCGTGGCCCGGCAGCTGCCGGGGCTGGATCTGGGATGAGCGCGCTAACTTTAATAACAGTACACAAGCATATATGCTAAAACAGTTGCATTACAGTGAATACAATAGGCGGAGCAGTGGGTGTGGTCAATAGCAGTCGCGAAAGATAAGGGTGAAAGTGGGTGTAACAAGAGGCGTGTACATAGAAATGTGATGTAAACGTAACAGAATATGTCATAAATGGGGCGGAAACATGGAGGGGGCTACCTAAGGAGCCGGGACCTCTGACCTAATGGTGCGCGCAAACTGACAATGACGTGTTACTAGGAGAAGCTGGGGGCTATGAACTCTGTGCTAGGAGCAGAGACTGAAGTCTGGAAAGTCAGGGCGACATGTACCTAAACCCTATCTAGTATCTAATGTTTAGAGGACATGTTGATATAAACTAAGAGTCAGGAGGGGAGAGGCTAACAGACTCTAAGACTGGAGCATGCATTATTCTACATGTAGTGCGTGATGAAGAATATTAAATGACCATTAATACAGTATTTCTCTTACATGGAGACGTAAAGGCTAGACAATGACGGAAACTATTGATGCGATTCAGTAGCTTAGGAATGCAGAGAAGGAGGGCTGGACTGATAACTAGAATCATAACATACTCTTGGCAGACTCAGAGGCAGAGCCAGGCCGAGCCGGGCACTGCGAGGCAGGAAGTAAGTGAAGGGTCGAGGATACAGGTGGGGGCTGTATCGCTCCTCAGCGAGGGTTCAGGAGACAGGAGCTGAATCTGATGTCCGGGCCCTTTTGAGGCCTAGAAACGGGGACTTTTCAATGAAATAACGTGCACACTGAGAAACGTGGCAACGTAACCTTACGTAGGCCTGATATTCGTAGCTTTCACGAGAACTGGGAACTGGCATACTAGAGATGGACACAACTGTAATTGCGTCTTTAATCGAACATGGGGAATACATATGCATATTAATCATGCACACATAACATAAGATGGAGGACACGTAGGGACACAGAACATGGCAAAATTTACTTTTCCACATTCCCTCCTTGTCACTACGTTTCCATCAGGAAACATCAATATTCATGATACCATCTATCATTTCATACAGTATCATTTGCTCGTCTCGAATTTTCTTGGAACGGGATTTAGAACGGGACTTGGGACTAGGAATACAAGAGGTAGCACAAATGCCACAAATCGCAGGGCCACATTGTATACAGAGGCAGCAACTGAATATGATCGCTACTGCAATACCCAGAAATGACAATACTTTCCATCCCCAGGCGGAAATTATATTCCAGAACCAACCGGACCATGTCCAAGTGCCTGGATCTTGGTGTAACATATGGGCAATTTTATGGAGTCTGGTTATGGCTGAATAAACAGACGGCGCGTTATTAGGAATGAAAATGCAGCAACTAGATCCGATGACTCTACATGCCCCGCCCCTATCGGCCAGTATGACGTCAAGGACGAGACGATTCTGGAGCACGACAATTCTCATAAAGGATTGCTCTTCGGTTAAGTTACTTAGAGCAGAAGTAGTCTCAATCACTACTGCTTCAAGGGTTCTGGTTAATCTACGTATCAGTTTACTATTCACAACAGTACCTAAATAGGGGAAAACACCTTTATTGATATCTATGTATTGTTCTAGAGCAGTTTCAGTATAATCGACAATCGGGAGGTCTCTCTTGTGTCTAGTATGTACTAGGTGGGAATTCCTATGGTAGTCAGGTGGGGCTAGAAAAACTGGTGGCAGTAGGAAGGCAATGTAACAGGTTCCCTCCCAATCGAGGGGCAGACGAACATATGCGGTCTGACCACAAACAAAATAAGAATGACGTGAAGCTTTAAAAATAGATTTCCTACTGTCACTATACTTGACAATAGTAGTACAATCACTATGTCCTACATGTACGGAACCATTATTTCGGACACATAATTCACCTTTGACTGGTAGTACTGAAATAGCAGGTAAGTCTGGAGTAGTATTAGACTGAACATTCAGGACCATAAAATTCGAAGAATAATTACCTAAATTATAAACTTCATTTTCTAGATCTAACCCTGTTCTGTGGGGAAGACCTTGCTTGTCTGGAAAACATGTACTGTTAAGAAAAGACATATCTGTTGAGGATGACGTTAACGTGGACCATGCTCCACACGAACCATTATGTGAAAATGGATAAGGAAAGAGTGGCAGAACTCCCTTCGGTGTCTGGAAAGGGGGGAGTCGACCACACACCCAACAATTAGTGGCATTGCTGGTCTGGTGTGAATAATGTAACATGCGGACAAAGGAATTATTTCGCATAGCGAGACGATATGAGAGTTCATGAGGAGGCAGATCACTAAACGTGTGTTCTACTGTAGCATTAGCAGACTTATTTACATGAGAAACTGGAAAATACAAGTAAAATGCATAACATGTGCAGGTAATCATAAGGCTGAAAAACAATATGAAACTTAGAAAAACGATACATCGGATTGAGTTTTGACTAACTCTCTCACTATGGGGGTCTATTTTATACATGTCAGAAACCGGTCTAACCGTTTCACCTAGGGGAGGACTTAGACAATCAAACTGGCTGACTTATTTTACTAGACCTTAATTTGAGCTTATACTCCTGTTGCGGAGTTTTCTCTAACGGGGAGGGTTCAATATCATTGTCTTTTGCGGGACAGTCCTTAAGAATAGTACTTTGGCAGTCTTTAAGATCCTCGGAAATGTTCTTTGAAACAGGCTTTAGTCCAAAAAATCTTTTCACATGTGACAGGTGGACCCAGCCCTTCCTGCCTTCCAGCTTGACGGCAGTACGGGTGGCCAGGAGGACCTGTCGGGGTTCCTTCCAGCGGGGCTCCAGCGGACTTGAACGATCAAAGTTCCGACAAGAACCATGCATCCGGGAACGATGTCATGCGGTGCCACCTCGGTATTGTCTGGAAATGCGGCAGCAACCTGTGAACGACAAGAGTTGAGGGCAGACATCAAGGAAGCTAGGTAATCTGTCAGCATATTACTTGAAACATCTGTAATACTTCGAGGTCTAGGTGTACCCCACATGTTAGGGGGGCGGCCGAATACGACCTCATACGGGGACAGACCTGATCTGAATGTGCAACCATGCGCATATAGAATAAAGCGACTGGCAGAGCTACTAGCCAGTCCACACCTTTCTCTTTACATACTTTTGCAATACGAATTTTCAGGGTCTGATTATGTCTCTCTACTAGACCAGCTGCTTCAGGATGGCGTACACAATGGAACTTCCACTGGTACCCTAACAACAGGGAAACATGTTTCATCAACTCGGATGAGAATGGCTGGCCGTTATCAGAATATACGACTCTAGGGAGTCCATAACGGGGGAAGAATTCACGAACCAACTGCTTGGCAGTGGTCGCGGCTGTGTAATCTGGGACTGGATATGCTTCTGTCCACCTGGACAAAGCGCATACAGCTACAAGGACATACTTGAAACCTCGACATCGCTCCATCTGAATATAATCCATCTGGAGGACTTCAAAAGGGTGGTCAGGGGGCTGGAATCCACCTTGTTCCACCGGGACACTTTTACCTGGATTAAACTGACAACATATCATACAGGTACGGACTTTCTGTTTGGCTGCAGCTCGTAAATGCTTGTTGAACCAAATGTTCTGGATACTGTCTAACATAGCTTTTTCTCCTAAATGTGCTGGACTATGTGCGGTATTGATAATGACTTGGACCATAGAGTCGGGGAGAAACCATGTGGCTTTACCCTTCGTTACCCATCCCTGATCTGTCTGGACCCCTCCTTGTTCGGACCATTTCTTGATTTCATCGGGAGTAGCATGTAACTGAATATCTATGACATCTTGAGTGGGGTCCTTAACTGTCATACATGTAGTCTGATCTGGAGTATGTGTCTGTGTCGGGTTAACTGAAATGTCTGGAGTCTGTGCTGTAAGCTTGGCTGTGCGATCTGCTAGATCGTTACCTTGAGAAATAATGTCTGTAACTTTAGTGTGTGCCTTGCACTTCATGATAGCAATAGATGTCGGTAAGTGTATGGCATCTAACAGAGCCTGAATAAGGAGACCATGCTGAATCTTGGTTCCATGAGAAGTCATGAAACCTCTCTCCTGCCAGAGCACTCCAAAGTCGTGTACGACTCCAAATGCGTAACGTGAATCTGTGTAAACATTAACTTTCAGGTTCTTAGCGTGTATGCAGGCTTGAGTCAGAGCAACTAGCTCTGCTGCTTGAGCAGACAGGGTGTCAATACGGTGTGTTTCTATAACGTCAGTGTCAGTAGTCACTGCATACGCGGCTACTAGTTCTCCTGTACTTGTTCTCATACATGAACCATCCACATAAAGTGTCAGGTCGGGATCTGGTAATGGAATATCTGTCAGATCTTGTCTTGGCTTAGTCATAATGTTGATTACTTCCACACAGTCGTGTGTGGCAGGATTTGAAATAACTGATGGTAACAGTGTTGCAGGATTTAGAACGTTGCAGCGTCTGATTTCTATGTGTGGCTGGAACAGTGTCAATTCATAACCTGTTAAACGTGCAATTGTCAAGTGCTGAGTCTGTGTTCGGTTTAAAAGAACTTCCACGGAGTGTGGAACTTGTACTGTCAAGGAGTGTCCCAATACTATGGAATCACTTTGTCTGATAGCTAGTGCTGTGGCTGCAACTGACTTGAGGCACGCAGGCAGAGCCTGGGCTACAGGATCTAGTGTGCTCGAAAAATAAGCACATGGCTTGTATTGTCCTGCTTGATCTTGTGTGAGAACAGATAATGCTGTACCTTCGCGTTCTGTGACGAAAAGTGTAAAAGGCTTACTGTAGTTCGGTGTAGCTAGAACAGGAGCTTGGCATAAAGCTTTCTTTAACTCATTGAAACTAAGTGTATGTTCAGATGTCCAAGGGAGGACAGTCGATACGGCTGCCTCCTGTGTCGTTAACTGTATCAGTGGTTTAGCTAGAAATGCATACTGAGGAATCCATTGTCTGCAGTAAGAAGTAAGGCCGATAAAAGCACGTACCTCCTTCTGGGTCTTGGGCTGAGGAAGACTCGCTATTAACTGGATACGGTCTGGTGTCAACTGCCTACCCCTCTTGGACAGTAAGTGGCCTAAATAGATCACTTGCTGGACACAGAATTGAAGCTTCGAAGGGGACACCTTGTGCCCCATCTCGGCAAGGAAATACAAGACTGTAAGTGATGCTCGCTCGCAAGCACGTTCAGAACGGGCTGTGATCAGTAGATCATCGACATACTGGAGCAGGGCAGTGTCAGTTGGCATGTGAATGTTGTCTAGTTGTCTCTTAAGTGCTTGACTGTAAATACTAGGACTTTCTGTGAAACCTTGAGGAGCTCGTGTGAACATATAGCTCCTTCCATTTAAACAAAATCCGAAAAGAAACTGGCTGTCTGGATGAATGGGGACACTGAAAAACGCGTTCTTGAGGTCTATGACTGTGAAAAATGAGGCTTCGGAATCAATGGCTGTCAATAGGGAAGAGATATCTGGGACAACTGGGTACTGGGGAATAATGCATTTATTAAGTTCTCGAAGGTCAATCACTAATCGATATACTGGGGGTGCATTTGGATCAGTACGTTTCATGACGGGAATGATCGGAGAATTACATACATTGGAGTCAGTTTCTACAACTACTCCTTGAGCCATGAGCTCGTCAATGATTTTGGATAAGGCCGCTACAGCCTCAGGTGGCAATCTGTACTGTCTGATTCGTGGCAGGACTACACCTGGCTTGAGAGTCACACGATGGGGTGTGATTTGCATATAACCAACATCAGTTGGACCTTGCGCCCATAGATGCTGTGGAACATTGGACAATCTCGGATCAAAATCTCGTAATACATAGTGACCCTTGAAGTCACGTAGAAACAGTCGTATTCCCTCGGGGGAACAGCAAATAACTGCACCTAATTCTTTCAGTGTTTTAATACCTAACAGATTTTCTGGACATGACTTCGTAAGTAATAGATCAGTAGTGCGGGACAATGGACCTACTTCTAGAATAACTGGCTTAGATATCTCGTTTACAATAGGCTTTCCTGAAAATCCAAGGGAAACATTTCTAGAGCCTGAGAGCGGAGCCCCTGGAACTTCGGCGTGGCTGATGGTGGTCCTACTTGCCCCTGTATCAATCAGAAACTTTCTGTCTTTCCCTAATACTTGACTATGAACATAGGGACCCTCTTGATCTACAGGTATCTCGATGAGAGGCAAGCCTACCTCCCTCTCTAGGCTGTTTCATGAATATGGCTGATACTCTGGATACTCGGACTGTGCATACTGGTACATCTGCTGTGTAACATGTTGTGTTGCAGCGATAGGCTGCGGTGCTGGAACTGTCTGTTGTGCATTCTGTGGCTGAGAAGTCTGTGAAACTTGTTCTTGTCTAGGCGGACGTGGTCTTTCTTTAGTCTTACCAGTAGCTATATTGTGTTTCAGAACTGCACACTCGTTTATATAATGACCTGGCTGTTTACAATAATTGCATGTCCCTTTAACGGGAACTGCAGGATGACTGGCTTGATTCGTACCCCTCTTCTGACTGTCTTGAGGAACAGATTGTGCAACTAGTACTTTCATTTTCGTGTCTTTCATACGTTTTCTTTCATGATCTTGCTCTTCTCTGATTCTATTCTGGTGGTACTGGAGCATCTGTAACATCTGGGACGGAGTATTAGCTTGCCATGTACTTTCGACTTTCAAAACTCGATTCTTAACTTGTGGACTTGAATTCTCGACTAATTTAGTAACAAAAAGATGAGGGTATGACTCGCTACTCGTTTTCAATCCACTGTTTATAATAAAACACTTTTCAAATCTAGAATAAAAATCACTAGTGTCTTCGTCTTGTTTCTGTTTACAGGCTGAGATTGCATCCCAGTCTTCCTTTTTAGTGGCTAATAATCTAGGCAAAACTTGTATTAACAGTTCTGGTAATTCTTTACATTTCTCTCCTAGACCGGTACCTGGTACTCGTATCTTATCTTCAGCTTCTAGAACTGCCCAATCGATCTTTTTCTCTCCCACCTCCCAATCTTTTTTCCTTGAGTTTCTCGTATACCCCTGCGGGCAATAAGACTTTTAGCATTTTAATAATATCTGGATACGTGTATTCTCCCATACGGAGCATGTCTTTTAATTCTCGGTGGAACCCTGCTGGATCTTTGTCGTGACAAGGAATTAGTTTCTTCATCTCTAAGAGTTCCATCTTTGTAATCGGGGTGTAAACAAACACTCGTTGCATTTCACCATCTGTTGTCCTGACTGGGTGTACTTCTCGTAACGGATTCTGTCTATCTATGTAAAACGGTTTACTTTCTGGAGGTGAGACATGAACAAAATGTGGGTTCAAGAACGTTCTATATTTGTGGCGCTGTTCTAGAATAACACTAATTAAATCGGTACCTAGACCTTTCCATCTATACTGGAGTAACTCGTTCAGGACATCGTGTAACGGACCTGGATCAGAATGTTGACCCTCATACAGAGTAATGAGGTGCTGGATCATATACATACCCACCAGTCGTTGCTCGGCTGGGGGCAATTTCAGAAACATTTGTGCCACTATTTCGTCCGGAAAAGTGGTAGAATCAGTAGTCCATCGGACTGCTGATCGGACTAGTTCTTGTTCATGCATAGTACTTAACTCACTGTAACCGATTCGTGATTTCAAAATGTGATCGGTAGCTTGAAATACTTGTTCTAGAGAACCTTGTTCTGGTGCTGGATGATGAAAAACTGTCTTGTGTTCTAGACATAAATGGCGATCTGGAAATCTAGATTTTCCTACATACGCTATTCTAGTGGGATTCTCGTCGTCTACCTCTTCGGTAGAGTCATTTTCTTTCTCGCTTACTTGTGCTGCTTTACGTTGTTCGTGTAACTTTAGTATTTCTTTACGGATTTTCTTGTACATACTCTCTATACTACTGATAGTCTTGTGCTTACCCTCGGCTATATTATCACTCCACCTTGTCAGGATTCTCATTTCGGCCGGATCTTTAGTCGGGTAGTCTTGTTCTCTTATTAGACAATTAATCAGAAACTTTAATATCATGAGCTGGATTTCAGCTTTCCTTTGAGACATGGCTTCGCCAATACTTTCTGGATCATTCCCTGTACGGATGAAACGATATATTCTGTCTAGATCTTCTTTCATATCTGGTAGGGTGTCTAAATACCCGGTCACCCGTCTTACACGGATGGAATATATTACTGTACTATCATCACCTGCAACCGGATCATAGCGGCATTCAGTAAGAGCTCGTCGGATATCTGCAACGGACTTAAATTTGGGCGTACGTTGTAACGCACATTCATGTAACTCGGCCAACGTTCTACGTTGGTGTGGTGGTGGGGTACCAGGAGGACCTCCTCCTGCGGCCCCTAAACTGGAATCGTCGACTGATACTCGTCGTACCGGTGCGGTGGGAAATTGTAATGTAGGCTGGACCGGGGGTACCGTAGCGGGTACTGCAAAGGGTGCCCCGGTGTCTGGGGGAGCAGGAATTGCCTGATTTACAGGGACTGGCGGAACAGGATTTGCATATTCCGGGACTGTGTCGTCCAAATAGGACGAGATGAAAATATCAGCTGCGGTCGGTTTGTGACGTAGCTTAGTCGGAACTAATGGTGGCGGAAAATTACTGGATGCCTCCGGGGTCGCTTTTGGCAAGCCCTCGGCAAGAAGAGGATACATACCCTTAATAAGGGCATGCCTCTGTCTGTCTGACTGTTCGGTTTTAACTCGTTCACCTATCTCGATTAGTTCCCTTTCTTGGGCTCGTTCTAAAGATTCTCTACTTAATTCTGACTTTCTGATTTCTTTTTCGGTTCTCTTATGAGATTCTTTGCGCCATAACTCGATGGCATCTTTCTGTGACTGTCTGGCTTTCTTTTTCCATAATGCTTCTTCTACTCGCATGATGCACTCGGCATTCCATGTGCCTGATACAGGCCATCTATACTTTTCCTCTAACTGTTTGGTATACTCTACCCATAAATCTAGATATAATATGGCACTTATGCCATGCTTTTGATACATAAAATGACCTGGACTGTCCCTAGGCGGGACAGGAACTGCTGCTTCTAGCAGACCTTTTCTGGTTTTTAACTGACGTAATTTCGAGAATAAAGGCATGACTGAACTGTAACTTAGACACAATACGTAATTACAATACACAATGAACACGATAATTACTCCACATTCATACCACGACATTAAAATACATGAAGAACATTTAGAATAACAGTTCGAACAGAATATTACCTGGAATACTGAAAACAGAATACATGAATTTTCTCGAGAAACAGAACTGACTAGAACAGAGACTAGATGCACTGCTAAAACAGTACGAAACTCACCGGTCTCATAAAGAGACACGTTAGGACCCGCATCCACCAAAGTGGACACTTCGTTTTGGGTCTGTGTACCACCAACCCACGGACCAGAGTCAATTAGATTGACCCTGTCTAGATACTACCCCAGCAATGGTACTCACCGGGCAGCAAGAACGGAAGGCCTCGGACTGGACTGGACTGCTTCGACGCCGGACGGACGAACTTCGGACTTCTGTTACGAGTGGGCCTCCGGATACCTCGGACCTTGGACTCTCGGCTTGGGCTCTGGTCGGGACTCGCCGCGTTCCTCCACCGCCTCGTCTGGATGCTGGACCGCCACCTCCGTCTCCTCCGTGGGCCTGAGGGATACTTGAAGCAGAAATATCTGCCGGTGCGCAGAAGAGTTCCGTCACAGCTGCAGAGGGTCAGGGGGCCGGCGTGGCTTCACCGGCGCGTGGGGAAAGGGCAAGTCCCTATTCGGGCGCCATTATGTGGTATATAAATAAATAATACCGGATCTAGGTTTTACTGGACATAGCAATAACAGATAGCTCAATAAATAAGAGTCAAGATTCGAGGTAGTAGGAGTTTGCAGGTTTAATACAGCATAAAGGACAGGAACAGGACAACCTGCACAGGAATAGGATGACAGGGCCCGGCAGGGGGGGCAGGGAATGAGCTGGCGTGGCCCGGCAGCTGCCGGGGCTGGATCTGGGATGAGCGCGCTAACTTTAATAACAGTACACAAGCATATATGCTAAAACAGTTGCATTACAGTGAATACAATAGGCGGAGCAGTGGGTGTGGTCAATAGCAGTCGCGAAAGATAAGGGTGAAAGTGGGTGTAACAAGAGGCGTGTACATAGACATGTGATGTAAACGTAACAGAATATGTCATAAATGGGGCGGAAACATGGAGGGGGCTACCTAAGGAGCCGGGACCTCTGACCTAATGGTGCGCGCAAACTGACAATGACGTGTTACTAGGAGAAGCTGGGGGCTATGAACTCTGTGCTAGGAGCAGAGACTGAAGTCTGGAAAGTCAGGGCGACATGTACCTAAACCCTATCTAGTATCTAATGTTTAGAGGACATGTTGATATAAACTAAGAGTCAGGAGGGGAGAGGCTAACAGACTCTAAGACTGGAGCATGTATTATTCTACATGTAGTGCGTGATGAAGAATATTAAATGACCATTAATACAGTATTTCTCCTACATGGAGACGTAAAGGCTAGACAATGACGGAAACTATTGATGCGATTCAGTAGCTTAGGAATGCAGAGAAGGAGGGCTGGACTGATAACTAGAATCATAACATACTCTTGGCAGACTCAGAGGCAGAGCCAGGCCGAGCCGGGCACTGCGAGGCAGGAAGTAAGTGAAGGGTCGAGGATACAGGTGGGGGCTGTATCGCTCCTCAGCGAGGGTTCAGGAGACAGGAGCTGAATCTGATGTCCGGGCCCTTTTGAGGCCTAGAAACGGGGACTTTTCAATGAAATAACGTGCACACTGAGAAACGTGGCAACGTAACCTTACATAGGCCTGATATTCGTAGCTTTCACGAGAACTGGGAACTGGCATACTAGAGATGGACACAACTGTAATTGCGTCTTTAATCGAACATGGGGAATACATATGCATATTAATCATGCACACATAACATAAGATGGAGGACACGTAGGGACACAGAACATGGCAAAATTTACTTTTCCACAAGCACATTGTTCCTTAAGCGTGTCAAAAGCGCTTTGACAGCCCACTGTTCAGTTAACCTTCTTTGGCATCTTTTTAGAGTTAAGTGCATTGAGGGGTGGCACAATAGTGCCATACCCCCTTACTAACCTCATGTAATACCCAGTCAAGTCAAGGAATGCCCGGGGGGCGTAGTGGGCAAATGAACGATGGATTTAACCCAGATCTTTTGACTGGGGGAGATCGTTTACATTGTCAGCATTTCGTCCATCATTTGTTTGCTGTAACACTTTTCGCCCTAAGTGGGCTGGGTACGCCCAGACGTGGGTCCCTTGCACACTATGCCACTGGATTCAAGCTAGTCTGGCTGAAGAAGGGTGATATACCCGGAAACCGGTCCCAAGATGCTGGTTTCCGGTCCAGGAAGGACATGGCCTAGCTGTTCGGTCAGGACTGTTCCCATAAGGCACAGGGTCAAGAATGATTTGCATATGGCTGGGTCCACACTGGGATGGCATAGTGGGCAAAAGAACGATGGATTCAACACAGATCTTTTGACTGGGGGAGAATGTTTGCATTGTCAGTATTCTGTCCATCATTTGTTTGCTGTAACACTCATTATCTCTGGGGAAGACAGGCCTTCTCCCTGAGGAGAGAGGACCTTATCTGGTTTCTGTGTAGACACTGGTTTCCAAATCTTCTTGCAAGGTTTGGCCATTACCTCAGGCTCAAACTTCTTTTTCACCCTATACTCTACACTGTCCTCGTTTTTACACACTCATTTAGTAATACCCAGATTAGCTGCATGGGTCTTTCTTTCGACCTCAGCCCTGCTGAGGACTCCAGATCATTGTAAAGGAATAGCAGAGGATACTGTGGTGTCTTCTCACATAAATAAATAAGCAGGAACTTGTAAAGCTAAGGAGATGCTTTAATTAAAACCTCAGCCACAGGAGAAATCTTCAACTGACAGCTGGAACTCCCATGTATTCCAGAATCTCACATGAGAAGAGAATACTGGCATAAGAAGTTCCAGTATATTAAAGGTACAGGTACAAGCATGAAGATAAATAACAACATCACACATCTCCCTCCTAAAGAAAATATAAAACAACAAGTTATAGCAAGGATAAATCTTCAAATACACAGGAAGTAAAGAGGGAAGAATCTATAGCGAATAATCTCTTAAATAAGTAGGGGGTCTACGTACTCTTTGACTTCTAAGAAAAGATGAGGATGAATTCGAACCATTAGCAAAATTAGAACTTGGAAAATGTAAACCTTGTCTTCCACATAAGAACTCACGTAAAGGAATTCTTGACCTAACCACAACCACTCTGCTCCTATTCCAAATTCTTCCATCCTGTTTTGATAGCATTCTTGAATACTTTCACTACAGCTCTCACGTCAGTATATTTTGACCAGGATCTGCAACCAACAGGAGCTTTTATTCGAACAAGATCACCCACTAGAACCTTCTGTACATTCACACAATTTCTTTTATCAAAATAAGACTTCCTTTCATCCAATTTCCTTTCTTCCTTCTTACGCCACTCACCAATTCCATTATCAATCAAACCCTTGTTGAGATCCATCCAACCAGGACACAACCAAGTGTTGGGAGCCCTCCCTTTAAACAATACAAATGGGGATTTTCCAGTTGTCGAATGGGGTGCAAAGCGATAAGCATTTATTCTTTCTTGAAGAACAGATTTCCAATTCAAACCGGATGACCTTGCTAACTGTATAGCCTCTATCAAGGTTGTATTAACTCTCTCAACTGCACCGTTAGTTTCAGGATGATACAATGAACACTTCTTATGTAGTATACCAGACTTCTTCATGTATTCCTCAAAAACCCTTGAACAAAATTGTGGCCCATTGTCTGAAAGAAGACTATTAGGAAAACTCTCTTTCTTAAAAAGAGTATCAAGGAACTTTATCACTTCATCCGAAGTAATCTCCCTAACAGCACACACCTCAATCCACCTAGAGTATAAATCCATCAAAACTAAAAGATAAGGTGTATCACTCACACTTGACAAAGGACCAATTATATCTATAGCCACTTCATCCCAAGGATGACTTGGTAATGATCTCTTAACCATGGGCATCTGCTTAGTTTTTAGTATTTTATCACTAGCACAGCACTCTGGACAATCTCTCACTAACCTCTCAATCTCAAGATCCAGGCCTGGCCACCAAAACTGCATACGTAAAATTTCTTTAGTTTTAACAATACCAAGATGTCCAGAATGTGCATGGAACAAAAGTTTCTTCCTAATTCCCATAGGCGGCACCATTTTTGTACCACGAGTTAAAAATCCAGAATTTGTAGAAAGCTCATCAGAAACCAATGTCCAGGGTTTCTCTAACCGAGAGTTATTACACAAAGAAAGCATCACCCTTTTTATCTCTTCATCCTTCTCAAGCTCATCTCTCCATTCCTTCTCTTCAATTGCTCCTTCTGTAATCTCACATACATTTATAGAATCATCAGAAAAACCATAATCATCTTCTTCATCAAAATTTTCCTTTCCTACCATTCTCGAGAGACAATCAGCAGATTTGTTTGCAACCCCGGAATGTAGTCAACAGAGAAATCAAACTCTTGTAAAGATACAATCCATTTTCTAATTCTGGAGGAAATCGCATCCAATCCCTTTTTATCAAAAATCTCCTTCAAAGGTTTATGATCCGAGAAGACACATATCTTTGTCCCCCAAATTAGATTCTTCAATTTCCTCAGAGCCCAATAGATGGCAAGAGACTCCTTCTCAATAACAGAATAATTTAATTCTGAACCTTTTAAACACCTTGAAGAACAACAAATTAAATAATCTTTTCCATTTCTTTTTTGTACCAAGACAGCACCAAGACCTTTTTCACTTGCATCAGTGAATAAAATAGTAGGTAATCCTGGTATGAATGCCTAAAGAGAGGGAGCTTTATTCAATTCAGATTTAATACCATCAAATTCTTTCTTACACACCTCTGTCCATACATACTCAACATTTCTTGATGTCAACTTTCTCAAAGACTGAGTTTTATCCGCAAAATTACAAATAAATGTATCATAAAACTCCTCCATACCAAGGAAGGAAATTAGTTCTTCCTTATTCTCAGGCTCCTTAACCTTATTAATGGTGTCTACTAACTCTTTTTTTGGAAAGATTCCTCGATCAGTTATTCTATGACCCAAGTAATTTACTTCTTTTACACCAAATTTATACTTATTTTTTTTAAGAGTCATACCCGCATCCCCCAAACGTCTGAGAACTGCACAAACACGACTATAATGTTCTTTCATACTGTTTCCATAAATAAGCAAGTCATCCTGATAGCATCTGACACCTGGTAACCCTCTCAAAATCCTTGTCATGATTCTTTGGAAAACTGAAGCCGCAGACACTAGGCCAAACGGCATTCTCTTATATCTGTAGGTGCCCATAGGAGTGATGAATGCTGTTAAGTCCTGGGAATAATCATATAATACAACCTGGTGGTAGGCTGACGCAAGATCTAAAGTGGTGAAAAACTTAGCCCCTTCCAATGTACTCACCATCTCATCAATATTAGGAAGGGGAAACCTGTCAACTACTACTTCTTTGTTTAGTGCTCTGAGATCAACACAGAGTCTAATTTCACCAGTTGGTTTCTTAACCACAACTATGGGAGCTAACCATTCAGTAGCTTCTACCCGTTCAATCACACCATTCTTCAACAACTTATCAATTTCTTCTTTCACTTTCTCTTGTTCCATTAACGGTATCCTTCTTACTTTTGCCACTATGGGTATAGCACTCTCTCTTAATCTGATGTGATGCTTGTAGCCCTTCAAGCAACCCAAACCTTCCCTGAATACATTAGGAAACTTATTTGTCAATTCCTCACACAACTCTTTTCCTATATCCTTCATGTCAACTGTGTCAATTTGTTGAATTTGTACCTGGGGATTAGCATTCGGATTCAAAGTTACACCAAGTTGACCCTGATGTACCCAACCTAGTAATGTATCCCCTTTCTTTGCAACATAAATTTTACCCACAATGGTCCTACTCCCAAGTTCTATCTCAGCCATAAAACAACCAACCATTTTAATCGGATTATCTGAATACCCAAGAGGTCTCACATCTGATTTCATTATTCTTACTTTTCCAGCAAAATGTGTGTTAAATAGCTCTTCATCAATTAATGTTATACGAGAACATGAATCAAATTTGAAGTTAATCATGACATTTCCCACTTTTACATGTTTTGGATGATCAGACACCTCACATTTTATCTCAAAAGTAATAGTTCTAACTTGTGGCTGTGATTGACTCCAACGTTTCCTTGTCGAGTCAGGTCTAAATACTTTTGTTCTACAAAACTTTCCATAATGACCTCTCTTCCCACACACATTACATGAAATTCTTAACGCAGGACAAATTGGAGAGTTGGCCAAATGACCTATTTGTCCACATCTAAAGCATGCAAATTTGTTACTCTGTCCTGTAAAATTGTTCTGATTCGCTGAATTTGATCCCAAATTTTCTTTTTCAGAACCACTTTGTGTTTAATTTTTTCCATTCTTCTTAACTTGACAAACAATTTCTTCAATTTTTGTTTCTTCTTTTTTTTCATTTACGGATCCTTTTTCTTTTTCTTTTTTTAACTCTCCAACGCACTTCGTCATATGCTCCACCTGTTTTGCTATGGCCAAAACTTCCTCAAGAGGTGGTTCATCTTTCAACCAAAGTTCTTTTCTGATCTCATCATGTGCACACCTAAGTACAAATTGATCTCTTATTCTTTCGTCAAGAGTCAAACCAAAGTTACAAGATGACGCCAACTTGCTCAGTGAAGAAACATAATCTTCTACAGTCTCATCTCCTTTTTGTTCTCTTAAGCCAAAATGATAACGCTCCATAATGGTACTGACTCTCGGGAGATAATGTTTGTCAAGTTGCGCAATCGCAATTTCATATTCGTTTAAATTACGTTGTTCTCCAGCAGATAAGTCAGGAAGATGTTCTAACACATCCTGTCCTTCTCCCCCCAAGCAATGGAGAAGAAGAGAAAGCTTCCTTTCTGCACTCAAGTTAGTTCCACATACCCTTGCATAGTTAGCAAAAATTTTCTTCCACTTTTTCCATTTTATGTTTGGTTCTCCTGGGGTATTTAAAAAGAAAGCAGGCTGGGTTACGTTCTGCATTTTATCTTCTCTTTAACTTGTAATTTTAAAACAAAAACATTTTTTTTTTTATTTCCTATGAATTTCTCTTATACTTAAATCTTTTCACCATAAACTTACTTTTTAAACTCTGTTTTCTTATTTGTAATAAAGAATAAAAATCCTTCCTTTGTGTCATGTAGTGTACATTGTAGTGCCTAAATTCTATTTATTCCTGTAGAGCAGCATTTCATTAATCCTTTTGTAATGACTGTGATGTAATTTCTGCTTTGTTTTGCTTTATGATGTAAAAAGGAATGTTCAGGTTGTACAGAAGAATTATAAAGAATTCTCCTTCTTGGAAGCGTTCCTTTAACTCTCAGCGCGCCTCACTTCTAGATGATTGTGACGTAAAAGAATCTTCAAGGCAAAGTTAGATTTGTGCAAGGAGAATGCGTTCTTTTGCACGCGACTTGATGTCAGCAGGTCAGGCGTTCCTCTGATCGCGTGTCTCCTTCTCATATGCGCGCAAGCACAGCCTCAACGCGAGAGAGAGAACGTCACGACTCTTCTCGAGGCGGAGCGCGAGAGATATACGTTACTTAACTCAATCGTTTCCACACTTCTTATTTCAAGTTTTAACAATATTTTAAACAATCCGCCCGCCAAACTCCTCACCGCAGATATCCTTAAGTTTAACACAGCCGCTGGGAAGACTCCGCTTCCTGTCTCTTCCTTTTGATTTATACCGCCGCTGGAGGAGTAAGCGAGTCGTCTTTTTTTTCTTTTCCTGTGTTGAGGTGAAGTCCTGGGTTCACCCGATCGTCGCCATTATAATGTGGTGTCTTCTCACATAAATAAATAAGCAGGAACTTGTAAAGCTAAGGAGATGCTTTAATTAAAACCTCAGCCACAGGAGAAATCTTCAACTGACAGCTGGAACTCCCATGTATTCCAGAATCTCACATGAGAAGAGAATACTGGCATAAGAAGTTCCAGTATATTAAAGGTACAGGTACAAGCATGAAGATAAATAACAACATCACAGATACCACCACCTTATTTTGTCTTGTAACCCCTCCCCATGCCAAGGATAACATTGCCATGGGATGTACCTTAGCCTGATTATCAACATTGACTATGTAGGTCTCACCAGTTAAGTATTGTTCTGAGGACTACAGTTACTCAGTCACCATGGTGGCAATGGCACCAGTGGCTCTCAGTGCTTCAACTCTACCCCCATTGGTATGTGGCTTTTGTCTGTACTTCTCCGGGAATCTGGGCCAGAGAGCCAGGGCAGCTACATCCACTCCACCCTCTGAGGTAAGAGCTGCCTCAAGGAGCTCTCTGACAGGATCAGGGCTCACCTGTGAACTCTTCTGGAGACTTGCCACAGCATTTACTGCAGGTGCACTCGAGGCATTCCTTCTGAAGGGGCAGCTAAGGTCTCCAGTTCGGTGTTCAAGAGATTTACAATCCTGACATCAAGCCTTCAAGGGGTCCTAGTTCTTACCCTTGAACTGTGTAGTTTCAGGGCACCTCCCTCCCCCCCCCCCCCCGGAACAGATTTTTAGGGCCTTTTAAAGACTCTTTGCTTTTGTCTAGGTTTTGCCCGCCAATGTCCCTTTTGGGAGGGCTTAGCAACCCTTTTCATTTGGTCACCCCCACCAGTGGCAGTTTTGGTCATGCTGGTTTTGACTCAGTTGTCTGCCTTCTTCCCAAACTCTTGAGGAGAAAGTAGACCTAGGTCTACCAGGTACTGATGTAACTTCTCCTGAACACAATTACTTAACAGATGCTCTTTCATAATTAAATTTTAAAGTTCATCATATTAAAGCACATTGTTACCTTTCTACCAGACACCTAGTGTTTTCACTGAAAAGTCGACAATATCTACCCATGGCTGACTCTGGGTTTTGCGAGTGTCCCTGAACCTGATGGAGTAGTTTCTGTCCTGTAACTCTAGTTCTGTAGTAGGGGTATCTCTGTTATAGTCATAATCTAGTGAATAGTCCCGCACATGTGCGGGGACCCCGGAGCAATCAAAAATAATCTCTTAAGGTGTCGAAAAATGCAGAACTGCACAGACACTTAAGAGAGAATTAAAGACAGATAATGCAGCCTATATCCACAGGCTACACTGTCCAGTACTTCAACTAGAAATTCCACCAAAAATCCACAAACAGCAAAGCCTGTCCAGATTTCCCTTGCTTTAACAGGAAAAACCCTCTGGAATGATCGAGAGAAAGACCTGGACAGACAAAACCCATAGGCTGCCATTATGTGGCTCAAAACAGGATACTGTGCCTTTAAGAGAACCTTCCAGAACTTCACAGTATCCCAGAATGCACTGCAGGTCTCTTTTACTTTCAGTTCTTTTTGAAGGCATAACACGCCAGACCTGTAGCATTCCTTACATGAATATCTCTCTCCACATGGGAGGAGGGCGGGCGCTTATGACTATAACAGAGATACCCCTACTACAGAACTGGAGTTACAGGACAGAAACTACTCCTTCTGTAGTAGGGGATCTCTGTGTATAGTCATAATCTAGTGAATAGAATGGCAAGCCCATCCCCACACCAAAGCGGCGGTGGAGAAAAGAGAAATAACGCCACTACTGTGCGAACAGATTTCGCAGCAAAGCCTGCCCAACCTGAGCGTCTGCCCTGGCATCAGTGTCCAGGCAGTAATGCTTAGCAAAGGTATGGACCGACTTCAGAGTGGCCGCCTTGCAGATTTCTGCAATAGGAACATTACGGAGCAAAGCAGTCGTGGCAGCTTTGCCCCTGGTGGAATGAGCCTTAGGTTTACCCCCTAAGGTCTTACCAGCTTTTTGGTAACACAACTGTATACAGGACACAATCCACCTAGAAATGGACTGTTTAGAGGTAGCAAGACCTGTCCTGACTGAGCCATAATTGATAAACAATTGGTCTGACCTACGAATATCCTTGGTTTTATCCAGATAAAATTTCAACACCCTCCTGACATCCAGGGAATGCAGGGACATTTCCGCTGGAGAGGAAGGATTCTGAAAAAACGTAGGCAAAGTTATGGTCTGGATAACATGAAAGTCAGATATAACTTTAGGAAGAAATTTAGGGTGAGTACGCATAACAACCTTAGCAGCATGAAATACAGTATAAGGTTCTTGGCAACACAACGCCTGAATTTCACTCACCCTGCGGGCCGATGTAATGGCCACGAGGAACGCCGCCTTCCAGGACAGGTGCTGCAACGAAGCCTTATGAATAGGTTCAAAAGGCTCCTTCATCAATCTGGACAGCACCACATTCAATTCCAATGAAGGCGAAGGAAGCCGGACAGGAGGGAACACTTTCTTCAAGCCTTCCAAAAAGTCTTTGATCACAGGGATCTGAAAGAAGGAAGTCTGTGAAGGGCATTTCCTGTAGGCAGTCAAAGCAGCCAGATGAACCTTAATGGAATGGACATTAAGGCCAGACTGTGCCAGATGTAGAAGATATGGAAGGATGACATCTTCCTTACACGTCGTTGGGTCATAGTTCTTGGACTTGCACCAGATACAAAACCTCTTCCACTTGTAAACATAGGAAGTCCTAGTGGAAGGTCGCTTAGCCTCCTTCAGTATGTCCATGCAATCTTCTGGTAGATTCAGATGGCCATATTGCACTATCTCAGGAGCCATGCCGCCAAACTCAAAGACGAGAGGTTGGGGTGCAACATCTGCCCCCCGAACTTCGTGAGAAGGTCCGGCCTGCACGGCAGCCGTATGTGAGGAAGGAGAGACCGGTGAAGCAGGTCCGTGAACCACCACTGTCTGGGACATTCCGGGGCAATCAGGATCATCCGTGCCCTGGACTGGGACAGTTTGATGAGCACCGCCGGAATCAGGGGAATGGGTGGAAAAGCGTACAGAAAGCTGTTCGACCAGTTGATCCATAGCGCATTCCCCAGCATCCCTGGTTGGTAGTACCTGGAGGCGAAGTCTCGGCATTTGCTGTTTTCGGCGGTGGCGAACAGATCTACGTCTGGAGTCCCCCACCTTGCGAAGACTTCTCCTAGTACTTCGTCGTTTACGACCCATTCGTGGTTTTCCTGGATCAGTCTGCTCAGTGCGTCTGCCTGAACATTCTGCACACCTGGTAGATGGGTGGCCTTTATCGTCAGTCCTCTGGCCAGAAGCCAGTGCCAGATTGCCTGCGCCTCCTGCGACAGAGTGCGCGATCTCAACCCCCCCTGCTTGTTGAGGTAATACATCGTGGTCGTATTGTCTGTCTGAACAAGCAACGAGTTGGTCCGGAAGGACGGAAGAAAGGCCTTCAGTGCCAAGTGAACAGCTCCGAGTTCCAGGAAATTGATGTGGTACGTGGACTCCATCTGGGACCACGTCCCTTGAATCTGTAGGTCTCCGGAGTGCGCCCCCCAGCCGCGGCGAGATGCATCCGTCACGATAGTCTGCGTGGGAATGTCCTTGTGGAAGGGAACCCCTCTCAGGAGATTCTCCGCTGAACACCACCACTTCAGAGACTGAAGAGCATGCAGAGACAGTCGTATCTTGTCGTCCCAAGATCCTTTCCTCTGATCCCACTGATCCTCCAAGCACTCCTGCAATGGTCTCATGTGCAGCCGTGCGTGTGGTGTGAGGAAGATACAAGAGGCCATCGACCCCAGTAGAGAAGACACCGTCCTCACTGTTGTAGATGGAGCGGTCATAAGAGCCTGCGCCTTCCGAAGGAGTGATAACCGTCTCTCCTCCGAAGGAGACACGCTTGCTGACAGCGTATTGATGGAGGCTCCGAAGTACTGTATGCACTGGACCGGATTCGGGACAGACTTGGACATGTTGATGTGCAACCCCAGCTTGTTCAAGAGAACGCACGTCTTCCGGAAGTGCGCTTGAGCTTCTGAGAAGGAGGAGGCCTTGATCAACCAATCGTCCAGGTACAGGTAGACAAACACCCTGTTCTTCAGTAGGTGTGCGGCTACCACTGCCATGCACTTCGAGAATGTCCTGGGCGCAGACTTCAATCCGAATGGTAGTACTGTGTACTGATAATGATTGGCGCCGACTTGGAATCGCAGGAACTTCCTGTGTTTGTGTGCAATGGGCACATGGAAGTATGCATCGTGTAGATCTATGGCACACAGCCAGTCTCCCTGTTGCAGCTGAGGATAAATCTGATGCAACGACAGCATGCAAAACTTTTCTCTGCGAATCCACTTGTTTGATTGTCGCAAATCCAGAATGGGCCTGAACTCGTTCTTGTCCTTCTTGCGGACGAGAAAGAACCGGGAGTACAGACCTCTTCCTCTTTGAGACAGAGGTACGTCTTCTATCGCCTTTTTCCTCAACAGGATATCGGCCTCCTCCTGGAGCTCGTGCAGCTGAAACTGCGAGCTGACTGGAGGGATCGATGGAGGCGGGCCGGTGAACCGAAGACTGTATCCATTGCAAACAATATTCAGCACCCACTTGTCCTGAGTAATTTTTCTCCTCTCTGCCAGAAAAAATTGGACGCTTCCCCCCACCGGAGCGGGTAACGGATGAAGGGGAAGTAACAGCTCAGGGTCGCGACCCGGCCGCGCCCTTGTTCACTGAAGAGGACTGTTGACCTCCTCTACCCTTCTGGCGCTTCTGGAAGGGCCTCCGGAACTGCTGCTGTTGTTGCTGCTGCTGTCCCGAAGCCTGTCCTCGCCCTCGAGCCTGCGCTCCGAACCGTCTCTGGAACGGGCGGTAGGCTTTCTTTTCTTTGGGCTTCTCCAAACCCACAGCCGTCAGAGTCTCTGCCTCCGCCTCCATGCCGGCCATCTCATCATCTGCATGTTTTCCGAACAGGGTCTCCCCCGAGAAGGGCAGATTAGCCACTCGCTGCTGGGCCTCCGGCTTGAGTGATGAGAGCCTGAGCCAAGCATGGCGTCGCTGGTTGATCCCATGACAGTAACCATGGGCCGCCAACAGGGAACCATTCGCAGACGCGCTGATAACCTGGTTCGAAACCAGCATCCCTTCCTTCAGGATCTCTAGGAAATCCTCCCTCTTGTCCCGTGGCAGGAGTTCCGTGAACTGCTGGAGAGATTCCCACAGGGAACGATCGTACCGTCCCAGCAGAGCCATATCGCTAGCGGTCTTCATGGCCGTAGCTGCTGTCCCACAAGCCTTTCTGCCATTAGAGTCGATCCATCGGCTCTCCTTATCCGGAGGCACGGTAGAAGACGGAGAGGTAGAATGTTGCTTTCTGGCCGCCGTCACTATAACGGAATCCGGAACCGGGTCAGACCTTAGAAAAGCTGGGTCGGAATCCGGAGCCCTATATTTCTTCAGCAGACAGGATGGAGCAGCTCTCGTTACTGCAGGCGTAAGGAACAGCTCCTCCGCTGGCTCTACCTTGTGTTTGCAATTACGGCTCTACCAAGCCTGGCACGAGCGGCAGCAGAGGGCGAGACAAATGTTTCTTGTGAAGTGTATCAAAGTTCACGGACGTCGTAGGTGTGGGAGCCGTCACCGTGATTCCTAATTTCGCCGCACCCCTCAGGAGAACATCCTGGAACATGCTGATGTCATCCACGGGAGACACCCTAGTCCCCGGGGACTCTGACAAGGTCGGGGAGTAGGACCTCGTCCTGGAAGAGCCCGTGTGGGACCGTGATCCGCGCCTCCTGTGGCGCCGTCTGGACCTCGTCGAGGATCTGTGACGGCTGCGTGACCTCCCTCTCCGTCCGGAGCGGGATCGCGACTTCCGTGGCTTTCGCCGTCCTGCCGGTTCCACCGGGACAGGAGACTGTGGCTTGGGTGGTCCCCTCGGCCGAGGGGTCCCCTTCGGAGGAGTCGGGTACCTGGGCAGGGAAACCAACCTCGGAGGAAGCGGTGGAGGCTTGTCAACCGGCAGCTGAGGTTGAGGCTGAGGCCGAGGTGGTAGAGGTAGCAGAGGCGGCGGGGTAGGGACCCGCGGAGGAAGCCCTCTCGGCAAAGGAGGCGGAGGAGGAGGCGTCACTGTCCCCGGCTTAGGAGGGGTATAAACAAGGGAGTACACCGAGCCCGGTGACCCGCCCTCCTTATCAGGCTGGGATGTGGGAGAGTCTCTCCTAGGCACTGGACGCCTGTCAGACTGACTCCTGGCGCCCAAACTCCTTCTGCGCCTTTCCTGCGTCGAAGAACGGTGACCCGACGACGAGCGTCGGCCCCTTGATGTCGAACTGCGCTTCCTCGATGGCGAACGCCTGTCCCTCGACGGCAAATGCTTCCGCCTCGACGGCGATCTCCATCGCCTCGACGTCGATCGACTTCGCCTCGACGGCTTCCTGTGCCTCGACGGCGATCTTTTCCTCGACGGCGATCTCTTGTGCCTCGACGGCGATCGCCCCCTCGACGCCGAGGATCCCCTCGACGACCAGCTTCTCTTTTTCGCCGACGGCTAACGGCGGTGTCGCCACGACGGCGAGCGCAGACGCCGGGTCACCCGTCGACGTCGAGTCCTCGACAACGACGACGACGAAACCGTCACCGGTGACGTCGACGGCGGTCTGTTCAGCACCCTCGATGTCGAACGTCGACGCCGCTTCGACCCAGAGCCCTGGGGAGACGGGGAACAGACTGTAGTCATCCCTCTCGACGCCGTAGTCGGTGCAATCGATGCCGACGGAGAATGGGGACGCTTGCTGGACTTCCTGCCTCTGGGGAGCCCCCCAGAGGCCTCAGCATGGGCAGATGAAGCCCCTCCAGACCCACCTCGTGCTTGCAGTCTTCTCTCCTCCATGCCTTGGAGCCTGATCTCCTTTCTGTCGCTCAGGGTCCTGGTAGTGAATCCCTGGCAGATCTCACACTCATCAGGGTTATGAGAGGAGGGAAGGCAGAGGATACACACTACATGTGGGTCAGTCTTGGCCTTCTTCCTGGAACACTCTGGGCATTTGTCAAATAATGCAGGCATATTCGACAAAAAGACTGCCCCAAAAGCACACCAAAGAAGAATTAACCAAAGTACTTTGAACAAAGTACCAAAAAACACCTGAAAAAGTGAGAAATCACAAAAATAAATCACAAAAATAAATCCCAAAAGGGAGAGCTCAATGCTCCAGGGTCCTGCTAGCAGGAGCCGGAAAAAAGAACTGAAAGTAAAAGGGACCTGCAGTGCATTCTGGGATACTGTGAAGTTCTGGAAGGTTCTCTTAAAGGCACAGTATCCTGTTTTGAGCCACATAATGGCAGCCTATGGGGCTTGTCTGTCCAGGTCTTTCTATCATTCCAGAGGGTTTTTGCTGTTAAAGCAAGGGAAATCTGGACAGGCTTTGCTGTTTGTGGATTTTTGGTAGAATTTCTAGTACTGGACAGTGTAGCCTGTGGATATAGGCTGCATTATCTGTCTTTAATTCTCTCTTAAGTGTCTGTGCAGTTCTGCATTTTTCGACACCTTAAGAGATTATTTTTGATTGCTCCGGGGTCCACGCACATGGGCGGGACTATACACTAGATTATGACTATAACAGAGATCCCCTACTACAGAACCTGTGTTCCTCAATGGTGAGTCCAAAGCCCTCAATCAGGGTATCCTTCATGAGGTCATAGGACTCAGCATCTGTCTCATTCAGTGTCAGGAGCGTATCAATACACTTTCATGAGAACAGTTCCCAAAGAAGAGTGCCACAATAGTTCTTGTTCAGCATTTTCATTGTACAGGCCCTCTCAAAGGCTGTAAACCATTTGGCGATATCACCTCCCTCTGAATATTTTGGGACAACCCCTTTGGGGTTTTTAGGGTCCAAAGCTTCATCCATATTTATAATTTTGCTGCCATCAGAGATAGGTCTCAATTCTTTTTTTCTATAGCCAGGAGATTAGCCTCGAACACTATCCTCCTCGCTAGTTTCTGAAGATCTGCATCTTCCGTGTGTCGATCAGGACACTACTAAGATCGCTCCCAGTGGAGTTGCTGTCTGAGGGGTTAGTGATGTAGTCAGTCTCACCATCATCTACCTCTTGCTCCTCTTCATCCTCCCTATTGGGGGAACCTTTACTTGCCAGGCCTTGCCGTTCTCTGCCAGCAACTGCTGCAGATGGGCTTTTGTGGGTCTAGTTCCCATAGCATGCAAGAGCTCCGTAAGTTGGGGAAACCTACGGCTCTTATAGGGTGCCAGGTTGAGCTCCTGGGACGGCCATGGTTCAGACATGGCTTTAAAGTAGTTGGGAACTTTTTAAAAACTTAAAAAAATAATACTAAGCACTTACTAAACGGCCTTACTACATTTTAAAATTCTGATCAGTTTTGCAGAGGAACTTAAGCAAGGCCCTAAGAGCTATTTTAAAATAATTTAAAAAAAAATTGAAATCAAAAATATTTTTAACTAAAGCCAATTTAGGATTCCTTAGTGGAATCAATTATTAACCAAGTGGTACAGCAAAGGCCGAGGCTTGTATCCCACCGCTGCCCAACCAATGTAGGAAGCTGGCTCTTTATGTGCTACATCAATAATCTGATTTATAGTGAAGACAGTAGAGGGGTTCCTTTATAAGTGGACATGGGCTTGCTCTAGCAATCCCAAGGC
This sequence comes from Lissotriton helveticus, assembly GCF_964261635.1. Taxonomy (NCBI): domain Eukaryota; kingdom Metazoa; phylum Chordata; class Amphibia; order Caudata; family Salamandridae; genus Lissotriton; species Lissotriton helveticus. Next base: position 493,931,983 of record NC_136062.1, on the reverse strand, counting down.
CTATTAAGGGCAGCGTGGTCGAGTAGCCATAGTTTTGACCGAGAGGAGTGCAAGACATTTGCAAATACACACAATGATCAATAAATGACAACACGACTGCAGGAGATCCACCTCAATTTATATAAATAGTAAGTATCTTCAGATATATTTAGGCATCACAGAAAAACTGTTCAGGTAAGTATGTTCTCAAATATGAATTATTTTCAGTTCAAAAAGTGCAGTTATTGAGCTCTACAATGTTATCCTATTGAGGGAAGAACAGGGGAGCTCAGTCCTCACAATGCTCGGCGACATGGTGACACCTTTGGTTCTTCTCCATGAGCGGGTGCAGAGGTGTCCATAAGCAGCAGGTTTTTCCTTACAGGAGCAGTAGTGGTAGGGGGGGGGCTGCCCACTAAGGCTACAGACTACATTGGCAGGGCCATGAGGTGTGAAACCACGATGAACTTGGGCTATGGAGGGATGGGGGATCTGGACACTGTTGTGCCACTTCAACTTTTGTTTGGAGCGACGGGTGCAGTGGTGGCTTCAAGTGGTGGGTTTTGGGATTCCAGAGGTCTCACAGTCCTTTCTTTTGCAGTTGCTGCGAGATGCAGGGAGCAGTTTCACTGCTTGACGGGAGGTCTTGGTTCTTTATCGAAGACAGGCAGTCCTTCAAAGTTTCTGGAGTTAGCTGCAACAGGACGAGTTGACTTTGGCGCAGTGTTCCACGAGGGATGCAGACAGGCGGGCAGGATTGGTACCAGCACAGATGCTGCTTCTCTCCTCTCTGCTTTTGTGGCTCTTTTGTGTCCTCTCTCTTTTTAGATCCTCAAGATCTAAGGTTTCTCTGGTGCCAGGGACTTCCATAAATACTGAATTCAGGGAAGTGTAGGGTAGTGGCCAATGGGCTACTGATCCCTGGAAAGTGGGCATAACCCTGTCCCAGAATTCCTAAGCATGCCATCACAAAGATGGTTACTTCTGAAAAACCGTGTCCACCTCACAGTAGGCCACCTTCAAGAATGTTCACACCTGTCCAGGTGCCACAGGTGTTCTCGACAAAGGGGGACAGCTTCCTCTTGTGAGACGGGAGCCAGTCTTGTATTCCAAAGGGCCAGTTCTTAGGAGCTTGCTGGCTTTGGGAGGCCAATCAGCAGGACATGCTGAGGGAGGGGGTGTTACACCCTCTTCTAAAAAGGCCTTTGTGCTGGTCCTTCTGAGAGCAGAGATGCACTCTGATGCATGTTTTGGTAGATCGGGGACTTGTTTTCACGAGTGTCCAGCAGGTTTTAAAATGGCTTCCTTCTCCACTTGCACTGGCAGTAATGGGACTGATCAGCACAGGGGCATATCTGCTCATGCAAGTATGCCCTCACATGGCACACAGGGATGTGTGACATGTTTTCACTTTTGTCTGCACCGAGACATGCAGCCTACAATGACAGCCTTGCATGTGCTCAGTGAAGTTGGTACAATCTGTGGTTCTGCCCTTAGGGACCTTCTTTAGTACCTCAGGCCCTCGGCACCAGGGGTACAATTTACTATGGGCTTACAGAGAGTGCTAAAGGTTTTGCCAATTGGGGAAATAATTGTACAGTTTTGTGAAAGAGCTCTGGCACCAGGGATCTGATTCGCAGAGCACTTCCAGTCAAAATCACATCAGTTACCAAGCAAAAAAGCAGGGGTGACCATGTCAGAAAGGGCTACTTTCCTACACCCCACTTTTGGAAGTATGTCAAGAGGTCTTGTAGAGGGAGTTCCCATTCGTGGATTTGTGGCTACATACTGCTGAGCAGATCTGCAAAGTTGTTGTCTGTTCCAGGAAGATGATTCTCCAAAAGGTGAGTGTTGAGAAGTAGGGCCCCACACCATATGGTCTGAAACAGGTGTGAAAGTTGTGAAGACCGTACCACCCATGTTTTTGAGGATAAGACATGGCGGTCATATTGTCCGCGCGGACTAGGACAACAATGTGAGACAGGTGAGGAAGGAAAGCTTTCACTGTTAAGTAAATCGCTTGAAGTTCTAGGTAGTTGATGTGTAAAGAGTGATGTCTAGCATCCCAAAGACCTTGTACAGTGAGGCCTTGTAGGTGAGCACCCAATCCCATCTGTGATGCGTCTGTGGTGAGTAATGTGGGGAACAGGGTCCAGAAAAGGCCACCCTTTCAACTAGTTGTTGGCATTTCACCATTGCAGAGGACAGTCTATCAACACCAGATCCTCCAATTGACCCTGTGACTGAGTCCACTGGCGTGCTAGACATTGCTGAAGGGGACGCTGATGCAGCCTTGCATAGGGAACTATGGCAATGCAGGATACCATCACTCCTAGTAGATGCATCAATAGGTTTACAGCGATTGTGTCGTTTGATTGGACCTGGGGCAATATTGCCTGAAAGTTCTGAGTTCAAGCGGGGTTGGAGTAAGCTAATCCTAATAGTGTGTTCAGGATTGCTCTCAAGTAAAGTTGAATTTGTAGGGATCTGAGGTGAGACTTAGGACCGTTGATAGTAAATGCACAGTTGCGAAGCGGATTTATTGTCACATAACTGGGTTGTTGGCACTGCTGATATGTACTGGCTTTGATAAGCCAATCGTCTAAATGTACGAGTTACTTACCTTTGGTAACAATGTATCGGGTAAAGACGTTTCTAGTCGCAGATTCCTTCACGTAGAATTATCCCCAGGTGTGAGACTGGACCCGGAAAACTTTTTGCCACAGCATCCCTGCACGCCGCGGTAGGGGCGGCATCACGCAACTCCGCCCAGGCGTCGTCCGCGAGGTCACATAAGCCCCACCCTGGCGCGCCTAAGTCAGTTTTCTTCAGAGAACTTGTCTGCGCCACAACGCGGAGCCATCATACAAAACTGTGGAAGTATGGCAACAGTGTGCGAAAGAGCAGAAAAATTGGAGGGAAAAAAAAGGAATGGTGACGGACAACACCATAAGGAGCAGTGTCAACACTGCAGTACCCAAAGGCAGGGAAAGAAGAAAGAACAGAGCAGAGCCCTGAGCAGCCACCCTGCCAGTATGTAGACAGTTCACCCCCCCCCCCCCCCCCGCGGAGACAAGGAACATATGCAAAATGTCATGACAACATGTAGCAGGACTACACCCCCATCAAAAAACAAGGAAGGGGAGCCAGTACCAAGACAACAGAAACAACAACCCTCCAGCAACCTCAGCACAGAGGGCAACCAACCCCCAAGGAACAAGGGCAAAGTCATGGCCCGATGACCCCAACCCAGAGGTCAGTAGAGGGGGCCAGGACCCTTAGTAACAAGGGGAAGGGAGAGAAGGGAAGAGAGTGAAGGAAAGCCCCCCCCCATCCTGGGGCAACCAGAGCAGAGGGGCACAGGAGTACCCGTAAACCCATCCTCCAACCCAAAGAGGGGAAGGAACAAGCCACAAGACGGAGCAGCCCGCCAAAGAGCGAAATAATGCACTTATAGAAGACATAGCCACCCACCGGGAGGCGAGTGCCGAAGACCAACCCAAGGGTCCTCGCAGAACGGGGAGGAAGGGCGGGAGTGAAGGACTCTGCGGCTAGAATCGTCTCTACTAGATACATAGTTACCGAAGGTAAGTAACTCATACATCTGATAGAGGCTACTAGCTGCAGATTCCTTTACGTAGAATAGATACCCTAGCAATACCCATGAGGAAGGAGGGTCTGCGAAAGGACCCCACCATCCTGGACATCACAGAGGGTCCCACAGGGACCATAGCAATGGAAGAGGCGAGGAACCCCGTCCCTCCCAGGCAAGTGGTACCCCCTACAAGCAGAACACCACCGACCCCAAGAGGGATGTAGGAAGAAGAAAGAAGACTGAAGAAGCCCATACACTCACAACAGAGGAACAAAGGGGAAGGACAGAGAGGCAGAAGCACCCCACTCCCCTCCAAGGCAACAGAGCTTCCATCCAATGCCAGGACAAGTAAGCGAAATAAGAAAAGCCTAGAGGGCCCAAGGAAATGAGGGAAAAGAACGTAAGCCCACCCTAGACAGAAATCAACAGACCAGACAGAGCAGCGCCAACATTAATAAGCCACCAGAAGCAAGAAGAACAGCCCGGGCCCCCAGGAAGACCGGGCAGGCGAAACACAGAATCATCCCAGCCCTCAGGACAGGAGCAGGAAGATGAGGAAATGCCCAGACACACCACTCACTACGAGGGGTCCGCGCACACAGCCTAAAGAAGCAATAGCAACATAAATAAACGCCATGGAGAACAGGGGCCCAAAGGCGACCAGAACTCCCTAGCAGAGTGCAAGCTATATAACAGCTACCACTACCCCACATAGGGTAAGTTAAGTCCCAAGACATGGGAACCCCCTTTGGAAGAAACTTCCTCAGCAGAGGAAAAAACTAAAGAACCACAGGAAAAAAAAAAACAGCGGAAGGCTGGTCAAGCAGCCCAAAAGAAAACAGAAGGCCTAATCTGAGGGCCAAGTCCGTACAGACAACTCCAGCAAAAAACACACGGTCAACAAAGGGGCTGTCCAGCAGCCAGCTACGCCACAGTCCCAGCAAGGAGGATTCGAGTGGCCATAAAACACACCCCACAGCAAGGGCAACAGGCCCAAAAGAAGGTCCAGAACCAGCTCAACTCAGCAGTCACTGAGGAGGGGAAGGATAAGGATGAGGAGGAGGATGAGGAGGATGAGGAGGAGGATGAGGAGGAGGAGGATGAGGAGGAGGATGAGGAGGAGGATGAGGAGGAGGATGGAGCCATGCCAAGAACCTTCGAATGGAAGATAAATCAGCCGCTCTCCAACATTTTCGGAAAACACGCCATCCCGAAGCCAAGGATGGCGACAGAGGGCGACTGAGGAAGCCTTGGCCCGTCCCAGCACCTCCGAGATGTCCAGAGCGGAGCGGAGAATAAACGCTACTAGTTCCCGGCCTTCCAACACATGATGTCCTAAGTCCACCTGAACAGTCTCTTGTGAAGCTGCGGATCCTAAGGACTCAGCCGAATCCCACAAACAATAGGTGGCCCTAGCCAATACACACAAGGTGTTCAGGGCCCGCAGGGCATGCGCTGGTAGAGGCGAACATGTTGCGCCCCCAAGAGTCCAGCCAGCGAGCCTCCCGGGACAGCTGAGTCAACAGTGGCGGCAGGGAAGGAAAAGCAGTCAGCAAAAGTGGACTGGAGGCAGAGGGGTGGAGGGAAAGACACACCGGGTCACGCGGCGCCGGAAGGTGTTGAGGCACCGGATCCCCTGAGGCGGGGCGCCTCCAAGCCCCCATCATGGAAGAAAGGAGCAAACCTTCAAAGGGAAGCAACAGCTCCCTCCCATCAGAGCCTTGGTGGAGAACGTCCAAGAGATGCTTCGTCGGAAAATGAGCAACCGGGTCACCCATGTGCAGAGTGTTCAAAGCCGTGGACACTGCATGAGCAAAGGCCGCACCTGCCGCCGTAGGGCCCCGTGGTGGAGAAAGCAGCTCCTCCGTGAGCGACGGCTGTAAACTAAGGCAGCGTCCCCAAAGACAAGCGGGGCAGGCAAAGGCCACACCTGGAAGTCAGAAGGAACCTTAGAGTGGGGGACCTGTTGCTCCTCCGGCGAACATCTTGGCCTCGGGAATGGCGGGGAGCCGCCCTTCGATGGCCACGATCCGGCAGCCTGTCTCTGGGGAGGATGACACCAGTAGGCACCCAACCTCCGGAGAAGAGGGAGCGTCCGAAGACGAATCCGCGACTCGAGGCCTGTCTGGAGCCGTAGAGTCCACAGTCTGAGGCAGGACATCAACGCCATTCGGGGCCGAAGGAGATGCCGGATATGGCTCCTCCAATCCACACCACACCGGGTACCGGAGCGCGGCTGGATCCGAAGTAGCCAAGGGGCGGCGCCAGAATGGTGCCGACTCGACCTCTGCCGAGGTAGCCGCCTGCGTAGGGGACGAGAGGGACCAGGGGAGTGACACCAAGCCCTCCGCCAGCCTCGGCCCAGAATGTGATGGAGGCGGCTCGGCAACTCATGTGGCGCTGCCAGGGCCGATTCAACCTCCGACGAGGCAGCCGTCTGCGTGGAGGGGCGAGAGGGGCCAGTAGGAGGACGAGGTGTCCCCATCCAGCCTCGATCCAGAGCGGGACGAGGAGGGTCCACCGACCCCTGTGAAGCCGCCCAGTCCAGCAGGGTCCATGGTGGCGTCAGCTCAGCCGTGGACAAGGCCGCCGCCTGTCCAGAGGGCCGAGCGGGGCTCAGGGATGCAACCCGGGCCCCGGTGTCCTCCTGTGACACCACAAGGACACCCGCTGGAGTTTGCGGCAAGGCAGATGCGCCGTGGTCCAAAGGAGGGACCCCCGAAGGGCCACACCACAACAGCACCACAACCTCCAAGCCTGGAGCCAAACCAGGCGGCGCCGGGGCCGGGGCCGCCGGCGACGTCGCAGAGAGCCCCGTGCAATGCAAGGGCTCCGCTGACACCCCAAGAGGGGAAGGACGAGGAGACACCAGCAAGGCCTGCAAAGCCGCCGCATATGTCCCCATCTGGACTCTCAACGCCCCTTCACTGGGAAACGGTGGCTAGGAGGACGACACGCGGGGTCGCTTACCCACGGGGAGCCCACTCACTCGGCAGGCCGAACACCAGCCCCTGGGGACAAACTGCGCCACTTACCCACCAGGGAGCGGTGCTCTCGCGACATCGGAGAGGAACGAGGACGCAGGCCGTATCTGAAATCGTCTGCCGAGGCTGATCGAGGGGATGAAGCCGACCTTGAGAGAAACGCCAAGAGTAGTTTTATCGGGCGCTCCCGCCGCAACTTCGGCTACAACTTGTGGCACGCCTCACAATCAGTGGTGCCGTGATCTTCCCCTAAACACCACATACAAATGAGGTGAGGGTCCATCGCCGACATAAGACGTCCACATGACGTGCAAGTCTTGAAGCCCAAAGGCATTCGAACACTGTTCCACAAAAAATATGACAATGAGGAAAGAAAAAAGGGGGGCCCAAACAGAGACCGGATCCGCATTGCACACGGAAAAGAAAAAAATGACGTAGGCGCACCGGGGTGGTGCTCATGTGACCTCGCTGACGTCACGTATGCGGACGACGCCGGGGAGGAGTCGCGTGATGCCGCCCCTCCCCCGGCACGCAGGGATGCTGTGGCAAAACGTTTTCCAGATCCAGTCTCACGCCTGGGGATAATTCTACGTGAAGGAATCTGCGGCTAGTAGTCTCTATCAGATATATGTGGACATTTTGTCTTCGTAGTTGTGCAGCGACTACCGCCAAGCATCTTGTGAACACTCAAGGTGCAGTAGCTACACCCTGTGCAAGAACTTTGAATTGATAGTTTTCCTGCTACCACAAATCAAGTATTTGCGGGGAGCAGGGTGTATTAGTATGTGGAAGTGGGCGTCCTTTAGGTCTAAATTTGCAATAAAGTTGCCATGTTGAAGAAGAGGAATGACATCCTGTAAGGTGACCATATGGAAGTGTTCTGATAGGAAGTATTTGTTTAAATGCCTGAGACCTGTCTTTTTTGGGTATTAGTAAGTATAGAGTATACTCCGGAACCTTGATGGTGAAAGGAAATGGCTTCTGTAGCCCCTTTGAGACGGGCTTTGACTTCCTGTTTTATAAGCATCTGATGTTCCTGGGGAAACCTGCGAGTAGGAGGTATTATTTCGGGCAGAGTGGTAATGAGTTCCAGGCAATAGCCCTGTTGGATAAGGGCTAGTACCCAATTCACCCATTTGTCTGTGGTGATGATATTCCAGATCAGGTGAAAACAACTGTAGTCCGCCCCTCATAGGTGTTGTGTAGTCAGGGGAGAAAGATGGGGTAGTCACTGTTTTGCAGTGGAGTTGCCCGGCGAGCGGGGGCACCCCTGCCCCTACCTTTGTTATTTCCTTTCAAGCAACCTCTAGAGAAACACTTGATGTATGAGGTCTGGGGTTGCTTCTGTTGGGAGGTGGATGCCTCTGTGGAAGTGGACTTATATGAACCCCTGTAGCCCGGGCAATGAGGCGCCCCTGGGAGTATTGTATTGTGTTGTAATTGCATTTATATAGCGCTTACTACCCCTGACGAGGTGTTAAAGCGTTTTTTCGGCGAGTAGCATGCTAATTCGGGACCCATAGAGGATTAGTTTTGAATTAGTATAGAGAAACATGCAAGTACATTTTCAGTAGTGGATAGGTTAGTCAGTTATTTGGATTTGGAATGATAGTAGAAGGACAGAGGAGGAAAAAGGTTTGTATTTATATAGCGCTTGTTACCCCTGATGGGATGTTGAAGCACGCTATTCAGGAAGCCCATAAAGGATTAGTGGTGAATTAATATGGTGAAATATGAAAGTAATTTCAGTGGTGGATATTAGTCAGTTATTTGGAGTGAGAAGGATAGCGGAGGGATAAAAGGGGAAGAAAGGTTTGCATTCATATAGCACTTGTTACCGCTGATGGATGTTGAAGCGCTTTTCTGGTAGTAGCACGCCATTCCGAAACCCATAGGAATAGTGTTGAAAATTAGTAAAGTAAAATATGAAGTAATTTGAGTAGTGGATATGTTATTCAGTTATTTGGGTAGAGAAGGTAGGTGGCGAGATAGTGAAGGGAAAGAGGTTTGTATTTATATAGCGCTTGCTACCCCTGATGGGGTTTTGAAGCACAAGTAGCTCTGGAACCCATCAGGATTAGTGTTGAATTAGTATTGTGAAACATGAAAGTAATTTTAGTGGTGGATATGTTAGTCAGTTATTTGGATTAAGAAGGGTTGGGGAGGGGTAGCAAAGAGGAAAGAGTCTAGAAAGTTTTGTTTTGGGTGATCGGTATAGAAAAAGAGATGTCAGATGATGCAAGGAGGGGTAGAGTAGGAGAGAGTCTAGAAAGGGCTATTTTGGGGATCATAGTAGTGGTATGGGGTTTGGGATAAATGAGAGAGTGGATGTAGAGGATATATTGATAGATGTATAGGGTGAGAGATAGGGCAGTGCATTGGAAAGAGTAGTAGAAAGAAGTTTGAGATGAGTCAGAAGGTTGGGCTAGAAGATATATTGAGTGAAGTATAGGCTGAGAAATAGGGAAGTGCATTGGAAATGCTAAATTAGAAGAAAGTGATAAATATATAGATCCATAAGTACATTGAAAGTATATAGATGCATAAAGGAGGTATGTATATTGGGCAGCATTTCTGGTCTTAGTCCCGACCAGTCTCGAACAAGCTCAAACAGGCAACTGCCCTTGTCCTATCCGCCCTTAACAGGCTCAAACAGGCAACTGCCCATGTCCTCTCCGCCTTTAGCCTCGACGCCCAGGCTGAGACGCCCTAACCCTGGCCTTTTATAGCCCTAGTAATCATGTGACCCCGTCAACCAATGGGAACCCTAGCCCTAACACTATCCAATCACAACACAAGCCCTAAGAATCGAGAACCAATAGGAGACCATGACTTTACAGCCAATCTTAACCCTAGTCCAAGCACCCAATCAGTCCAAACCCCTGATCTCTATGTCCAATAGAGGCCCTAGCCCTAACAGTAGCCCCAGCCCAAACAACCAATGGCACAGGAAGCCCTAGTCCGTACTTCCAATAGAAAGCCTACCCCTACTCTTAGTCCTACAACTAGTCCAGCAACCAATCACACCAGACGCCCTAATCACTAATTCCAATTAAAGGTCTAACCCTAGCCCTAGTCCCACCCTAGTCCCAACAACCAATAACACAGGAAACCCTAGTCCCTACTTCCAATAGAAATCCTAACCCTAGCCCTAGTACCAACCCTACATTGATTGAATCACAGACCCAGAAACCAATCAGAACACTCAAATACCCAACCAATGAGGACACTAACCCTAATCCAATAGAAACATCAGATACAACCACCAATCAGTGTATACATGTACCAACCACTAACAGACCATATAAAGGTCCCAGCGACCTCAGACAAGGTTTGCTGATCAGGGAGTTGGAAGCTGCTTCTCCTGTTTAGAATCTCCTAGGCTACAGACAGGCTCAATCCACACTTTGGACTTCTGCAGGTAAAGGCCTCACTAACTTGAAGTCTACCAATACAGTTTGAATAAAACTTTACTCCCTCTCCTGGCCAAAAAACGAAGTGCACAGTCCCTAGTAAACACAGTTGAACAGCTCACAGAAGCACCCTCTGATGTAGAATATCTCTGTTGCTGGGGGAGGAGGCAGGAAGGGCTGGTTTCACTGGCTTGTGAACACAAAATGGTGGCTGGGGGTGCACTGTTTTAACACACAGGTCTTAGCACAGAGCAAAGGAGACATTTGGAGGGAAAACTGAATAGTCACCAGGAATGAGAGAGAACAACTACAGAGTTTGGACTGCAAATCCTTCAATTCAACATGTTAAATGAAAGCAATCATGGGCAGGAAAAACACAAGTTTACAACACAAAACAGGTGATAAAATATGCAATCACAGGCAGGTTAAAACTACAACTTTAAACGGCAACAGCAACAGGCAAAGACAGTAATCACAGAAAGGGAAAATCTTTTTTGAAAAACTTTTGTTTTGAGGAAGAGACAGCACTAGTCCAAGGTAGAAACTACCGGTGGACCAAAAAGGTGTTCTTTAATGAAGGACATGACTAAAACCTCCTTTTGGACCTCCTGTTTAAACCCAGAACACCTGAATTCCTCTAGCTGCAGGCTCTGCAGCCTCAAGGGCAAAGCAAATTAAAGTTTTAGTTACTGTTGTGACAATGTGCTGACTTTTTTCCTATACTCCTCGGGGAGCTGCTGGCGGAGTTCCTCCATCTTGTCCCAATGTGCTCGGTCATATCTGGCCAAAAGAGCTTGAGAATTGGCAATGCATTAATGATTAGCAGCCTGCGCTGCAACCCTCTTTCCTGCTATGTCTATGTGCTTACTTTCCTTTTCTAGGGGAAGGGTATCCCCAGTAGCTTAGGATTTGGTCTGTTTACGTGCAGTAGGGGTGACAATATAGTCTGGTGGTACTCGACTCCGAATAAATACAGGAGATGATGGTGCTGCCTTGTATTTGTTAACTACCCTAGGGGTGATAATTCTGGCCCTGATAGGGTACTTAAAGATATAATTTAGAGGTCTCATCATGCCAGGTAACATTGGCAGATAGCGTATCCCTTTGAGTAGACGTTAAAATATCGAAGAGGAAATCCTTCTCTAAGGGTTGCCTTTGGAGCTGTTCGTGTGGAAAGCTGCTGCTCTCGCAATCACTTCCTGATAGAAGGTTGCATCCTCAGGAGGGGAGGACGAGGTGGGTACAGGACAGGGTCATTTGGTGTAGTGAGATCCTTGTCACATATATTTATCCCAGGGATCAGGCTCTCCGAGTGGTTCCCCCAACCCACCAGTGTCGGCCTGTGGTGATCCTTGAGGGGACATGGCTTGTATTCTGCTGTGGTTATGGCAGCTAAGGAGACTGAGGGGATGGTTATGGTGGTGAAGATGTTGGAGGGGGAGGTGGTGTAGGAAGTGGTTGACAAGAAGGGCTAGTAGACTAGTCTTTTGTTTTCTTTTTGAGAGGAAGGTGAACGTCTGGTACATCCTTAAAAGTACATTTCCTTTTTAAGGTGGTGCAGAGGAAGGTGAAGCAATAATGCAACCAGTACCGGCTTGGGTTTGGATTTTCCTATGGCGAATGTCTATCTTTTCTAGGATAGGTTCGATAGGAGACGTGGAAGCCGATAATGGTTTTGAGCCTTTTGGTTCTGAACATTTCGGTACGGAGGCGTTCGGCTTGGTCAATGTGGAGAGAAACGGGGTCAGCTGGCGAATCAGACTTGAAGATCGGGTCGATACGAAGCATGTTCTCGGTCCGAAGAGTTTGATGCCGAAGGCTTAGCCTTGATAGTAAACTTCAGCAGAGGGCTCGAGGCCAGGGTGTCTAAAGCAGCTTTTCAGATCCAACCATGGCAGATGGCAGAGGTGGTCCGGCGACTGCTAATACCACAAATGTTTGGATTGGCTTGGATGGAGAAGCAAGGGCTGGGGTCACAGTTCTGACACGCTCGATGTGGACTCCTCGTGGGCATGTTCTTTCGAAAATGTCAGAAGTGTAGTCTGTGTTCTTGCTAGACGTTTCCAGCCAACGCACCCTTCACTCCTGAAGGGTTTTCTTGGACCTAAAGGACTTGCACACACTGCAGAGGGCTTCCTTGTGGTTGGCGAAAGGCACCGGTTGCACCAAGGTGTTGGTCGGTGTGCTGGAATATCTCTTGGCAATGCGGACAGAATCTAAAAGGTGTGTGTTTCATCACCAGCATTACATTTTCGGATATAGCTAGTATGATGGTGACTGTAGACCCAAATAGGTGGTGTCCCAAAGGGCAAATGGAGGAATGAATTCAAACCGAGTTGTCGAAAGAACATAGATGGTGAAAGCACGAATGATAAACAATACAGCAGCAGGCAGGAAAAAACTGAATCATCTAACAGAATCAAATCACGGAGCGAGGGAGCACACACGTCTGAATGCGGAAAAAAACAGACTAATAATAGAGTTGAAGCCCTATTGTCCATACTGCTATGCTGTAAGCCCTTTTCAATCCTTGTAAATAGAGGAATTGTACTTTTAACAGGTATTTTACACTGAATGCACTTTTGTAGCTTACTGTTGGACTTTTAAGGCTGTTTTGAGCCATATGAAAGGTTACTGACTGGCTCCTGGGTGTGGCAGGAAAGAACTCTTGGCGGTTCACTGGTGGTGCTTTCTGTCAGCCAATTGTTTTCAAACCCTGAAACCAGCATTACAGCATGGAATTCATCAATGCTGCAGCTGCGTTCTTGACTTTTGGAGCCGGATGGCAGAAGAAAACAACAGGAGGTGGAGCCCGTGTCCGGGGGCATTGAGGAACAAGACTGGGCTCATCACAAGTCAAGGGCCTGAAAATCCTTTAAAAAAATTAATAAAAAGACCGTTCAAACATCCGGGCACAGCAGTAGATGATAGGAGTATGCAGAGAGTGTATCTACAAATACACATGCTACAAATTTTCTAGGCATATAAATACCATCCATCAAAACCAGACAATTTCAGATGGAGACAATGATAAAACCTATGTTACGTTACACTACCAAGAAGTAGGGGTTGTTCACAAATTAAAGGTAAAAGGTCTCTGAGAAATGTTGATGTTTTTAATCTGCTTTTTAATGGAAATAATGTAGAAATAAAGGCCCGCTTACTCGCACTGTAAAATCTTCTCTTTCACTCGCTGCTCGAGCGGGGCTCAAAGCCCTTAATTCCTCCATCAGCGCCATTTTGGTTGAGGACTCTTGCCATTTTTCGGACGCCATATTGGTGTGTGCTCTAGTGGTGGGGCAGGCTGTACTTGTTTGCCTATTTAAATCGGGCAATGTAAGTGCACAGCGCACGCAGTGGGCGTGCCGGAGGCGCGCCAGAGGCAAGCCAGTCTGCGCCCGTCCGCGCACCGGACGCACCCAGCACCAGCCATGCTGCCCGCTTTTACAGCGAACAAAGGCGTGTGACATACTCCAGGGAACAACTGATGGATCTAGGTAAGAGGGAATATAAAGATCCTAATCACCCGCTGCTCACTATGAGTTATGTGAGTAAACCCCTTACCTGTGGTCTGATTAATAATAATAATAATAATCCACATTTGTATAGCGCACAATCACCCGTTAGGGTCTCTAGGCGCTGGGGGGCCGTTGGGAAGATTAAGCAAGCTATTGCCCAGAGTCACATGGTGCTGGGCTAACCTACCGCCGGAGCCGGGGACCGAACCCTGATCCCCAGATTCCAGCGTCAGTCGCCCTGGCCGCGGCGCCACACCTTTCCCTATAGTGGTTCGCTAGTCAAATACCACGTGGAGGTGTCAGTTATGATTGAAGATTTGAACTTGGGCGCACTGTTTCTAACAGAAACGTGGATTAGCGCCGAGTCCGTGGTAGAAGTAGGACTTGCCTGTCCTTCTGGTTATAAAATCTTGCACAACCCAAGAATAGCGGGTAAAGGAGGGGTGGGAGTGATTTTTAAGGAAGAATTGAACTTTGTACCCCTGAAGATTGATGAGGTTATGGGGATAGAACGTCTGGGCTTCGCGCTGCAGGAACCCATCGGTAGCCTACTCACAGGAAATGTATGCAATAGACCCCCTGGTGTGTGCTACTCAATACCAAACATTTTTAGACACCATCACTAATCTAACATTAGCACATGCTAGAACAATCCTACTGGGAGATTTTAATCTGAGGGAGAATGGGCATTTAAGCAGCCATTTGCCAGATCGGAGGCATACTTGCGCGAATCTCAGCCTTCAACAACCGGTAAAACACCCAACCCATCAGGGGGGGCATATTCTTGGCCTTTTGTTCGCCAGTCAACCGGACACTGAAGTGCTAAATATAGTACCACAAAATTGGATGGATCATTATCTAATTCATTTTAATATTATGCTACCTTGTCCAGTGGATAATTCCAAACGTTTAGCGACTTACCGGAGAGGAAGGGAGTGGGCGAAATTAGGAAAGAATAGTGCCCATCTAACCCTCCCAAATGTTAATTTCTTTGCCCCTACCGCTACAGTGCAGGAGAATGATAATACCTACTATAATTACCTAACTGACGCTTTGGATCACTCAATCCCGGTAAAGAAGCTAAAAAATAGAAATAAAATGACAGCACCCTGGTATAACGATGAACTGAAACAACTACGTCTGATATGCAAGAAGGCAGAGAGGAAATGGAGAAGGAAGTACCTAGAGCTAGATAAGCAAGAACTGAGACTAGCGCAGACTAAATATAAAAAGCTCATCTTAAAGTCCAAGGCTAATTTTAACTCTAACTCTATTTTACAAGCATCTAATGGTACAAAAGCACTTTTTAAGATCGTTAAGGACGTCTCTACCCCAACTTGCTGCAGTAATAAAGTGGTGGCATCGCAGAAACTGTGCGATGAGATTGCCTTCTATTTTACACCCAAATTTGCTAAAATTGTTGGTGCTTTCCATGCCAACGATAACGGTGACCAGGAAAATTCTGTACAGGCGGCAGATGAGGATGCGGCAGATAACTACTCTGGATAACTTTCAGATTTTTACTGAACTCTCTTTTAACAGACACAGCGTGTCCTCGGGCTCTCCCCTTGACCCCCACCCCCATAAAGTCAGGAAGATTTTCAGCCAAACTACCTTTCCCTGGCTGCAGCAGATATGTAATCAGTTCTTAGAAGAAGGTATAGTTCCCGAGGGATGGAAGCAGACTGTGGTGACACCCCTGATTAAGAAGTCCTCACTGGACCCGACAACTCCAGCAAGTTTTAGACCGATCTTTCTCCTACCATTTCCGATCAAAATCTTGGAAACGGCTGTAAGCAAGATTTTATCTTGTTTCCTGGAGGATGATCAACTGCTGGATAAGGACTAATTTGGGTTCCGGCCGGGTCACGGGACCGAGTTGGCTTTGGCCACCATGTTGGACAACCTACGTATGTGGGCCTACAACGGGAATGTTCCTGTTTTTAGTACTTCTCAATATATCGGCCGCATTCGACACGGTGAGCCACTCAATCTTAGTGGAAAGACTGGAGAAGATTGGGGTGAAGGGACAGGCTCTGCAGTGGTTGCGGTTTTATCTGGCAGGGAGACAGCAGGTGGTAACTTTGGTAGGGTTTTGGTAGGGTTTTCCTCCTGTAAAACCCTGGTAGTTTATGGGGTACCGCAGGGCTCTGCGATTAGCCCTATTCTTTTCATAGCTATTTGCAGCCTCTGTTTCCCATCATTAAATCGTTCGGAGTTGACCTGGTCAACTATGCGGACAATACGCAACTGGCGTTTTCCCTGGAAGGAAAACACCCAGTTTCCATGGATACGTTTCAGGAGTGTATGCGTCAGACTGCAGGTTGGCTTCAGAGAAACTCCTTGCAGTTTAATGGGGGGAAAACTGAGGTGCTGTACTGTTCTTCTGCTAAGATGCCTTAACACATATCATTGGAGTTTAGGCTTACCCCTGAGGAGGAACCTTTGGTCCCTGTCAGCACGGTGCGTAATTTGGGGGTTCTGATAGATGCTAATCTCCAAATGGAGTCGCAGGCAAACAAGACATCCAGTGTGTGCTTCTCTTTGATGCGCATGGTGCATCAGATACTCCCAATACCACCCAAGGATTTGAGCTCCCTTGTAGTGAGAAGCACTGTGTTAAGCAGACTGGACTACTGCAACTCCCTGTATTTGGGGGCACCACAGTACATCTTTCAGGGGCTGCAGAGAGTCCCGTTGGGAGCAGCAAAATTGGTGCTAAATAGGCAACGTAGATCCTCCACTACCCTGGCTCTGAGAGACCTCCATTGGCTGCCTATCAAGGAAAGGGTCCATTTTAAACCACTCTGTATGGTGTACAGAGCGGTACACGGTCTGGCCCCAGTCCCACTACAGGAAAAATGTACCCGGTACCTCCCCAAGAGGCAGCTTCGCTCCTCCAGTGCAAGTTTGCTGGCAATTCCTAGATTCAAGCGTTCTAGGATGGGGGAGAGGGCCTTTAGTGTGGCTGCTGCCCATCTTTGGAACGAGCTACCTCAGAGTATTAGACAAATCAACTCCCTAATCGAGTTTAGAAAGAGCCTAAAAACTGGGCTCTTCCCTAAGGCGTGATCCCTCTTCTTTGGCACAGGCTCCTCCGGCTTGTTCTTATGACAGATGACAACATAGGCTCAGACTAACTAAACTTGTTAAATCAGCAGAACAGCCGTAAAACCATACACGTAAGGTTTTACTCAAAAGAACAAAGAACAATGAAGTTTGTTGAATCAGCGCAAGGGTGGTAAAATACGCCCAGCATTCAAAGACAAGGAAAAACAGAAACACAAGGCGATAGATACATGGTATAAGTCATGGTTTATTCACAGAAAAAAATGAGCAATAACACCCAAGTATGAAGTTAATATCTTTCCCTTTATCCTGTTCTTTCTGAACAATCAAAGGGTGAATAAGTTAGGGCAGTAATAAAACTTTAATTGCAATACTCGCCGGCTTGAGTGTCTCCTTCAGAATCTCACACTTACAACAACCCTACTGGGATCTGGAACTCGTGGACTTGTAGGTCTTTCAGCAGCACTGGTGACACCCATTAGATGAAGGACATTATTCGCATATGAACACAGATAAAAAGATCCCTGTACTAACACCTCTCTTCAAAGAAAACATTATGTAGAACTAGTCCATCTGAACAGACAGTGTGGGACTTCCATCAAAGATGAGCCCTGACCAGCTTTGATTATAGGCAGGATGTCAGACCGCCAAAGGTTGTTCCGTGCAACCCAATCCACAGCAACAAAAGACATGTGCTGAATTATTACACCAAAAAGACAAGCAAATGAATGAGGACTATGAACATCATGTTCAGCTCATCTCAGAGGTGCCAACTAGCCAGCCACACAGATGTTGATACAACCTAAATCATTTGCCTCTGAAGATGAGCCAAGTAAGGCAGATTGGGCGGCCACACCAAGGTGAGAACTCAATGTCTTTGTGGAGGTCAGCTTTTAACATGCTCTCAAATCTCCTAGCATCCTCCTCCTTCCCCTTTTCGGTGCGGTCAAGAGAAGTATCAATTGTAAACAAAGTCCTTCTGAATATAGAACCTGAACTTATAAAGTGTTGGCACCCTCAGTTCTTATGGTGAATTTTATTATTAACCGCTACTTGAGGACTGACCTAAGGCAACTGCACATTTTGATTACTGCAAGCACCTGGCAAACGTCCACTTCAAACGTTAATACAATGACACTTGTTTTACAGTCCACTTTCAGAAGGTAAGAGATCTAGTCTTGCCGAAGAGAAGTCTCCTGCAAAAATGAGGACTTCATGGAAAAATGTAGAGAGGCTGTTGAAAACTAAAGGCTGTGCAGTGTACTCTGGCTTTCAGCATTCACTTGGTGACTGTCCTTTCCTACCACATGGGTAGAGGAAATTAAAGAGGAAAGCACAACTTCTGGGTGACTGCACACACCATCAATGCTTTTGTAAGGTAAAGTACAGCTTAACCCTGGGCCGACTTAGATTTACCCGGGGAGTTTATAGCTTTTACGAGCCTACTCCTCTTCAGCAGATGTCTTAACTTCTCCAAGTCTTTGCAGCAGCGATCAAGTGGGAAGTTGCAGAAAAAGGGGTAGTTGCCATTAGTTTGTTGGTACCCTTGGAAGGAGATGACCTGCTGGGGCGCTCACATCCGTTTCGACCGTAACAGAATATTTGCATCCTATGCCTGTCAAAACCAATGGACGGAGTGTTGAACATTGCAAGCACTCACCCCCAGTCAACCGGGGGGTGAAACTGGTCCCAGGATGCTTGTTTCCGGTCCAGGGACGACACGGCTTGGCAGTTCGGGCAGGACTGTTCCCAGGAGGCACAGGGTCAAGACTGATTTGCATATAGCCATGTCTGAACTGGGGTGGCGGAGTGAGCTAAAGAACGATGATGGTTTTAACCCAGATCAGTTGACTGGGGGTGAGTGCTTGCAATGTTCAGCACTCCGTCCATCATCCCCTTTGGTTTTGCTTCATCCTATACCAGTGTCTACATTTTAATCTGAACCACCTGAAACAAGGTTGCCTAGACCACACGCATTCTCCATCAAAGCGGCCTGTGACTTCTGTGCTTTATTATGAGAGGAACACCAGAAGAGATGGCCGACTTGGACCCTGCTCTTATCCTGCCTGGTGCAAGGGCAGGGAAAGGTCTCTTGCTGGTTCAGCTGAAGCTTCCACATACTGCGACTCGTCATGACTAGCTGGACAGTATGTTGCTGGAGATAGTACTGCATCAAAGAGTGCATGCAGTCCTCATCAAACACCCTCTTGGGTGTACTTTCTGGGGTCAACTGAGCACAAGGTGTAAGGGTGGAGCGCGATCTGGGGGCATGTCTGTGTGCCAAAGGGTAAAGGTGCAGGCTTCAGCAGGTGTTTTGTCATATAACTGCCCCAACAAAGTTCCATTTGGGGTAGAAGTGGAAAATGCACATTTCCCTTTGGGACATGAGTAACCAGAATGTCTGGTTTACGGGCAAACTCACAAAGTCGCCCTCCCGAATCACATACGCTCTACATGAAGGTAAGAATGACAAACACTTTCGCTCTCTGACTCGAGTGTCAACAACATGAAAACATCCGTTCAATATTTTCAGGACCACTTAAATAATTGACACCTTAAGTAACTAATCCAGAGATCTTTTTCAGTCAATCTGACAGCTCGGCTTGTGGAACCATAGGTATCCGCACAGTCTGGTCTTAAGAACTATGTTTGACTGGAATGCAGTTTAGCTGTAAGACATGCAAAATCTCTGGCTTACAATGCAAAGAAAAAGGCAGGGATGCATAGCGTCCCCACTGCAGAAAAAATAAAATTAGTGATAGAAATAAATACTGAAAATCACATCATAACATTTCCAACTGGCTCTTTGCGACAGTAATTAACCAACCAAATGGTGCTCATTTTATCAACTTTAAAAGTGTGAAATGCTGTGTCAGTCCTACAGTTACAAACTGTGACAAGAATTTAAATGTTAAGGTCTTTGATGGTTAATTAGTCTACCTAGGCAATCATGCAGCAACCAAGACTCCCATGTCTCACACCCTCGGAACCACTGTCGCCCACTAGCAGTGACCCCAGCAAAATAAAGGCTGAAAGTGAAGAGGAAAGAGGGCAACATAAAGACTGAGATGGGTGAGGAACCATTCATCGCCAACCAGCAGAAACATACAACGCCACAGAAACAGCCATTGCTTAGACCATCGCATGCCACTGGACTAAATAGGACAAATTTGCAAAACAAAATAAAAAATAAATAAAAGACTTTTGAATGCTCCAAGCCTCTTTTCTAACCGTGAGGGGTTTTATAAACTCAGTAGATGCTCTGTCAGCAAGCAGTATGTAAGTATTGAGCTCTAAATACGATTTTTTCCAACCGGTAATGACTGTCACAGCGACAAGATGAGAGTAGACAAGATTTGGGACTGGTCACAGGACTACCATGGAGTGACGGGTAGCAGAGGTTTTGTTATCCACTGGGCCAACATTTATACTGAAGAGCACAAATGACTGGGAACTCGCACGTGGCATGTTTCCATCACAGAAATCGTGTCCAAGTTAAATGTTGTCAGCAAAGTAACACAGAAACTGGAACAGACTACGTGGAACACTACAACTTCAAACTAAAAATCACAGCCAACTTCACCTTGAGTGGAACAATAGTCTACTGACACCCAGGACCAGAGCCAATTTCACCAGTAACTTCCCGGAATTAGTTGCTCCACTAATCAATTATTCCAGCACCTACATCCTCCTAGGACACCTCAACTTTCACCTAGAAGACCTGACCGATCACAACACAATCGCACTCCTTGAAAGCCCTGGAAACCTCGGACTCGCCTAACACGTCTCGGTGCTAGGTCCATCCCTGGTGTGACGTCCGACGGCGCCTCGGTTGTTCCTGTGCGTGGTAGCCATCTTCGGATTCTTTCCCCCCGACATTTTCCTTACTTTGTAATACAGGGTATGGCTTCAATCTTGAGTTTAGTTGTTAGTTCCTTATTTATGTAATATTCTTTCCCCAACTGTTTGCATTCCTACTCTGAGGCAAGCACTAAAACTACTCCTTTTGGTAAGTAACCATTTTGTTATGCAGCATAAATCCTTTTCTGGATTCACATGCTGTGCATTATATTATGTAGCAGTTACCCCCTCTTTGGGGTGGTTGTGGTAAGATGTGCAAGATTTTGTGAACAGGCGTTGAAGTACCTTTTGCCTCACTTGAGCTTCCTTAGTCATCTGTGCATAGACGCAGTAATGTTTGGTGAATGTGTGTGTGGATGCCCATGTTGCTGCAGCAAAATGGTGTCTATTGGCACATTGGCCATAAAGGTCAGGGTTGCCCCTTTTTAGGTCCGCCTACGCAGCGTGCATGCGCTGCATTGGAGGGCCTTTAGACGTCGCTCTTCACTTTTTCAAACACTGCACTTGTGGCAGCACCCACCTTGCGGGAGAGCGCAGAGGCGCACCACAAGCACGAGTGCAGTGCTTGAAAAAGTGAAGACTTCTCTCCCAAGCACACGCGTCTACTGCTACAGCCTGCATGCTTTTTTTTTTTTAACTTTCAGCTCGTGGCTACACATCCTGGCGCTTTCACTTTTGTTCGCTTGCAGTTATTGTGATCTCCCTTTCTCAGTCACTTCACTCCTCTTTAACACTTGATTCTCCATCCACACACGCGGCATCCGCCAGTCCTTCCATCTCTCATCATTCATGGTTGTTATGTAGGTGGTAACTTGTTTTGGACGTTTCTGCCAGCACATGAGTGTTTCGGTCTTTTTTTCAAAGGAGGTTCCACTTGTTTTTATGCTTCCAATAGGCGAATTCACACGTGATTTCACCAGGGCAATCACTATACAGAATGGAGGCAGGCACAGTGGTGTACTGGCAGTAAGGTGGGTGAGCTTTATAGTGCAGAGGATCCTGCACAATTAATTATTTTTCACTGGGGCACACTGCAGCCACATAGATTGCTCTGCCGTACTTGCGGAGACTCTAAGTATCATTGGTATCATTGTTGACAATGAGTTGACTTTTGGACCTCAAATAGCCTGTCTTGCTGGGAAGTGCTTTGGTATCCTGCGGATGCTCAGGAAATTCCTCCCTTTGATTTCTGTGAATCATCGAAGGGTTATTGTCCAGGCACTGGTAGGGTCGCGCATGGATTATGCTAATGCCCTTTATTTAGGCCTTCCTAAATATCTTGTAAGGAGACTCCAGGTTGTGCAAAATTCAGCTGCTCGGGCTATTTACGGTCTTCCTAGACGAGCTAGCGCTTCAAACTTGTTGAAGGAATTGCATTGGCTTCCTATAGCCAAAAGGGTGCTGTTCAAAAGCTTGACGCTAACCTATAAGGCCCTCCAAGACTCGGGCCCTAGGTATATTAGAAAGCGCCTTGCTTTGTATCAACCGAGCAGAGCTCTTCGTTCCGCCTCCTTGTCCAAAATGTTCGTTCCATCCATCAAACGAGCCAGACAAGGGGGGCGCTCGTTTCATTACCTGGCCCCACGTGCTTGGAATGAACTTCCGATTGCTCTTAGACAGGCCCCTAGTCTGTTGTCTTTTAGAAAGGCATTAAAAACATGGCTTTTTACTTATGAATTGTGATGTCTTTTATTCTCAGTTATGTTTCCTTTCCAATAAAGGTCCTCTTCGCCAAAGCGCCGGGACACTCCATTGCGAGTAGCCGTTGCGCTATAGAAGAGCCCAATTAACATAACATAACATAACTAAGTCTCTCTGCAGCCATAGCGCTTAGTCCGCAGTGCAGCTTCCCTCGCACTTCTATTTTTCAAGATTTTTTTTGTAGCATTTGATATAACTTGAATTTCACCCAAAGGTATTGGAGTTCTTTACATAATAAGTACTAGTTAGTTACATCACACACGGTCACTCATATTTTCCTTAAGGTACAGAGAGATGCAGCGATTTGGCCAGAATAACCTGGTAGCTCTGGTCGTAACGAGAGATCCTCTCCCTTGCCCGACATCTTGAGAACATGTCAGGGCCACTTTCACCATGTTAGTTCTGCTCGCCGGAGTCCCTAGGCATCCTCCTGTCACCTTTAGAGCACAGTGCGTGACCTCAGCCGGCAGCGGCGACGCACTTTATGCCTCGTTCCATGGCAGCCTATTTTGTTATGACTAGTAGTGTATCTCTTGCTTGCGTTCCTTAGGACATTGCGAAGTCCAGTAAGTGGGGCTACAGCTCCTTAGCCTCTTATGCTGTGCTGCTGGATTTCTCCTCTTGGACGGCACGGTAACTGAGTCACTCCATTGTCTAGAGAAGACCCAGATGGAGGGTCAGATTGACACAAGAAACAGACCCTGATAACCACCCAAAAAGAGTTTTCGCTAAACATCGCTTAGTATCGGGTGGCAGGTTTTTGGAGAAATGTCAAAGGCTGCAGGACATTGGGGGCAGTTTCTATTCACTAAGTTAGTTCCATTAATTTCTCCTGCGATGATCAGCAATGGACAAGGCAGGTTTCCAAAGTTACATTGAAAGAACGTGATGCTCACAGTACTTGATATTTTACTGTTTCATAGTGTTTTATATTAAGTTTGACAAAAAGTAACTCATACGTGTTTCGAGAACTATTACTTCATTTGTTGCTTCATCAGAACTCCCAGTATTGGTGAAATCATTCTCATTGATTGTTTTATTGATTTTAAAGATTATTTAACATGCCAAACATTTTTACTGCTCGGCTCCTGCACAGATTTGTGGCTCGGCTCTCCCTTATAATGTATTGGCTCGCCCACCTCTACCTCGCAACGCCTGCACTGTACATGGAAACACACTATATGCAGCTTCTGAACGTGCACAAACAGAAAATATTTCCCCGCACTTCTTTCACCGTGCACAGGCGCACTCTGGCGTTCCATTACTACGGACAGAAACGGTCTCCTTAGAGTACACGCACCGTCCGCGCAGAAATGCTCTCTAATTCCAAGCTTTTGCATATGTTATTTTTTTTATAGCACTGTGCTTTTCACAAGCGCTACTGCCTACTTGTTAACAGTAGTCCACTTATAAGGTCCCAAAGGCGAGGCCTATTGGCTATGCCAATGCTTGTTTCCTTGTTGAGTGGGCTTTGGGCCGCGAGTTTAGAGCTTTTCATACTGAGGCATAGCATACTTTAATTGCCTCTACAATTCAACATGCAATTGTGCCCTTTGTCACGGTGCTCCCGTATTGAACTATGAGTGGGAGAGGTGTGCCGCCGCGGCCAGGGCGACTGACGCTGGAATCTGGGAATCACGGTTTGATCCCCGGCACTGGCGGCAAATTAGCCCAGCACCATGTGACTCTGGGCAATAGCTTGCTTAATCTTCCCGACGGCCCCCAGCGCCTGGAGACCCTTACACAAGTGATTGTTCGCGCTTTACAAATGTGGATTATTATTATGAGTGGAATACCAACAACTGGTTGTCTTTATGGAATTGTTTTGTCTCCTGCATATAGTATAGAAAAGCCCTTTTTACATCCAGGGCATGAAGGCTCCTTTCTAGTTAAGTTTGTTGGTTTTCTAAGAAGACTGCGAGCTATATGCTTCGGTTCATGTGGAGTTTGTTTACTCCCTTACATAGGAATTGAGGGTTTGTCCTTCGTATAACCTTATCCTTGTGGATTTGCATGTATGGTTCCTGAATCGTTAATACTTGTAGTTCTCTTACTCTCAGTAAATATGTTACAGCTATTAAGAAAGCAGTCTTTATAATGATGCATCTGAAATCTGCTTTGTGCATGGGCTCGAATGGTCCCGTCATTAGTTGTGTTAGAACTGTTTTCCAGCTCCGCATTGGGGCTGGAGCCTTTCGTGGGGGTGCAATCCTTTTGGACCCATCCAGGATGCTTTTGATGACTGGTGCTGTGAAGAAACTTTAAATGAATCTTCCCTGCTGTTGGCTACAATTGCTGCCAGGTGCACCTTGAGGCTTGGGTAGTTGATGTTGCTGCCAAGTAAGTGTGTAAGATATATGAGCACTGTTTCCTGTGGGAATTGAATTTAGGGTATTGTTCTCCGTACACCATATGAGGTAACGTTTCCATTTAGCTGCGTAGCATTTTCATGCGATTTGTTTTCTTGCCTTTTTTTAGTACCTCCATTGTTCTTTGCGATAAGTTTAAATGGCTGAACTCAATGTATTCGGGCGCCAGGCTGCTAGGCTGCTAGGCTGAGGGTCGCTGGTTCCAGGTGAAACATTTGACCCCTTTGCATTGTGAGAAGATTCTTCTCTGCCTTGAATTTGATCATCTGTCCCCTGGACAGTTCAAGTAGGCTTGAGTACCATGTTTGCCTTACACATTGAGGGGCGATGAGAATTAGATATGTTCCGGGTTGTCTGGCTTTTTCCAGTACCTCTTGTAGCAGAGGATTCAGAGGAAACGCTTATACAAATATCCCTGATCAGTTTAGCGTCAGGGCATTCCCTTTTGATAGGTGGTGTTGACACCTGGAGGCGAAGAATTCGCATTTGTTTGATCTCCATTCTTGTAAATTGGTCTATTTCTGGAGTTCCCAAGAGGCTGAAGACCTGTGACAGACTTCTTTGCTTTATCTCCCATTTGTGTGAGCAACTGTTCTGTCTGCTGAGTTGATCCGCTTTGGTGTTGTCCTTTTCCTGGCAGGTGAATTGTCTGTAGGCTGATTCTCCTAGAATTGGCCCATTTCCATATGTCCTGAGCTAGTTTGCTTAGAGAAAATTATTTTGTTCCTCCTAGTTTGTTGAGGTAAAATATCGTTGTGCTATTGAACGTCTGGATCGACATTGACTTCCCTTCTATGTGGGCTTGAAATACCTTTAGTGCCAGGAACACCGTCTTCATCTCTAGGAGGTTGATGAGCTTTATAGAGTCTGTATCGTTCCACTGAACCCTTACCCTCAGGTTTCGCGGATGTGCTCCCCGACCCTTCTGGGACGCATCTGTTGAGATGGTCAGTAAGGGAGTTGGTGATTTGAAAGGTCGGCCAAGTGTTATGTTCTTGGATGCCCACCATTGTACCTCTGTCTGAACCTTTCCGGTTACAACCACTAGATCCTCACAGCTCCTTGTGGTTTACGACCAACTGCTGCACAGGCACTTCTGTTGAGGCCATGTGGAGACGTGCATGGGTGATGAGGGGAATGCATGATGCTATCATGCCCATGAGTTCCATGACTGCCCTCCCTGTCAGAGACTGGCCCTTCTGGTAGAGGCGAGTTTGCTGTTTGATAGCTTCCATTCACCTTTGAGCCGGGTTTGCCCGTGCAACCTTGGAGTTTAATGTTGCTCCTAGAAAGGTTTTTTCTTGCTACAGTTTTGTTGATGACTTTGTAGTTTACTGAAAACCCCAATTTTTACAGAGTTGTGATCACCTGATGAACGAGTGTCTAACATCTTTGCTTTGAATGTGCCTTCACCAGTCGTCTCTGTAGGGATAGACGTGGATTCCTCTCCTTCTTAAGGACGCTGCTACCGCTGCGAGGCACTTTGTGTAGACTCTTGGTGCTGATTTTCTTCCGAAGGGCAAGACCTTGAATTGGTAGCGAGTGTCCTCGTGGGTGAACCTGAGGTATCTCTCATGTGCTTGGTTCATGGAGATGTGCAGATATGCGTCCTTTATCTCTAATGTTGCCATGAAATTCCCTTTTTGTAGCTGTAGAATTACTTCCTGTAGTGCTGACATCTTGAAATGCTGCGTGCAAAATGAATTTGTTTATGAATCTGAGATCTAAGCTAGGTCTTAGCGTGAGATCTTGCTTGGGTACCAAGAAGTAAGGTGAGTAGGTTCCTTTATTGTGTTCTCTCTTTGGTAGCGTCTCTATTGTTTTTGTAGGAATTCCTTTATTTCCGATCTTAATTGTAAGAGTTCTGTTCTTTAGAACCTCTTCTACCTTGGGGGATTTGGTGAGGGTTTGTTAGTTCTATACAATAGCTGTGGCGTACCACACTTAAAATCTCTGTCTATAGTGATGTTGCCCCATTGAAGAAGGTGATGTGCTATTCTGCCTTCCACTGGTGTTGTGTGGGGGTCTTACATTGTGGCAAAGTCACTGAGTCTACTCCTCCCCCTCGAGAGATGTCCCCTGGTTCCCTCTGACACAAAAGAACTGCCTTGGTTGCTGCTGCCAGGCTTGGTATTCGGACTGCTGGTTTGATTGCTGTCCGCTGCCCTGTCTTTGATGTTGTTATTGACCTGTTGAGAAGACCTCCCTTCCTGTGGGTCTTCGGAGTTTAAACCATCTCATTGTCCTTGTTGTAGGGATTCATCTACCTCACTTCCAAACAGGGCGTTTCCTGTGACAGGCTTGTTAATTATGGAGGATTAGACTTCTTGCTTGAAGCCTGAAATTCAAAGCGGGGTGTGCCTTCTCAACGTTGTGTCAGTGCACATTTTTCTGCTGATTGTATCGGCTGCGTCTAGAGCTGATTTCAGGCAGTTGTTTGCTAGGTTTCTTCCTTCCGGTATGATGGGTTTTGCTCTTTTCTTATCCTCGCCTGGGAGCTTGTTCATCAGTTCTTTGATGTTGTCCCATTGAGGAGGGCATTAGAGTTTGCAAGGCGCCATTGTGTTGCTACCACTTTCTCCCCACCATGTCCATTCTTTTACTTTCTATCTCTGGAGGTGGGACAGTGGAGGAGTAAGCGTTGATCCTTCTTCCCGTGGTGACAATGATGAAGTCTGTCACTGTTCGCCTTGATGTATTTATGGCCCTTTGTGGAGGGTTTGAATTTTTTTCAACCCTTGCCTTGGCCCAGAATGCTTGGCAGCATTGGAAGGTATTGTGTCCCCTTGGTGGATGGTGCTAATTGAGAAAGCAAGAGTCTCCTTTCTCCTCCCCCAAGGGCATCCCTTGGGTATCAGCTGCTCTCTTGATGAGGCTGTTGTAGAAGGCACTGTCGTCTGGTGGCTACAGACCTCTTCTTCTGGGCTGTGTCAAGGTCGTTCCATTCTGCCTCGAAAGTTCCCATGGTTTCCTCCTCGTCTGGAGTGCAGAGTTCTTCTTAGACGCTCTCTTCGGGAGGTTCATGGGTTGCCGGAGCCTTGAGGGTATCCTCCTCTTCTTCAGTGTCTGCGGTAGCAGAGGGTTTTGCCGGGAATCTGAATTCCTTCAGGGCCTCAAACCTCTTCTTTCATTGCAGGAGTGTCGCCATTTCTGCCGCCAGGCGTCTTTTCTTTTTCTCCACCTCGAGGGCCCTTTCGGCATCTAAAGCCGGGGAGATCCTCTTATTGGGTGTGGTGGATTCTGACTCCGAAGGTATAGTTTTCCGTGGGTTTCTTTTGGTCGCAGCTAAACCGTGGTTGTTTTCTTCGATGCCTGCGATATCTTATTTTCGGGGTCCTATGTATCCGACAGGTGAGGGTTTTTACCTTGTCTGTTTTCTTCTCCAAGTCAGTCATCTTTTTCACGGTACGCCTTTAAGGATATCACATCAGACCCCCTGTGTGTCGATTCTGCGGCAACCCCCTGTTCGTCCGCGTCACTTGAGAGGCCCAACTCCTTCAGCGATGTTTGTTGTTTCTGACTTTGGCGCATGTCTGCATAACGCTCCTCCCTCTGCTTTCGACGGGCCTTGAGAGTCTTCGACATGAAAAGCGCGCAGGCCTCGCAGTCCTTATCCTTGTGATTCCTCTGCAGGCAGAGGCTACAAGCGTTGTCTGGATAGCGTTGTGCAAATATGTAGTGGCAAATTTGGGTGAAATTTGAAAGCGGTATTTTCCATGGCCTCTAGCTTGAGTTATTTTGACTCATCTGCGACGTTGCTCCGTGGGGATCCCCCAACGTGGAAGGTGTCCGGAGGTCTTTTCACCCTCTCTGGTGTCTTCTCGATCGATCAAAGTTTCTTTCTCTCGAATTCCTTAATTGTTTGGGGGATTTCTTCCAAAACTTCGTAGTGTCTCCCTTTGCTTCCAGACCCAACGGCAGAAAAAAGAATCGGAAGATGGCTACAACGCACAGGAACTTCTGAGGCGCCGTCTGACGTGTCACAATGGACGGACCTAGCACCAAATGGTGGTAGACAACGCCCCAAAGAAAGAAAAAAAAAACAGACAATTTTGGGCCCAACAACTAGATGTCAGAATAATGCACAGCATGTGAATACATAAAAGGTTTCATGCTGCAATACCCTATTACCACAAACAAAAACACCGCAACCATCCTACTGAAGAAGCCCTCAGGAGACTCAGTCAAATTTCCGAATTACTGACTGATCTCCCTACCATACACGGCCAACGTCACAGAAAAAAACATCAACAGACACCTCACCAACCACCAACTACTCAACATCATGTGATCAGGGTTCAGACCAAACCTCAGTATGGAGAAATACCAAATCACAGTAACAGACAACATCCAGATGATCCTCGAAACCGCAGCGCTCTACTCTCTCCAATCCCATCCTGATCAGACGACTTCACAAGGCCAGCGGCTAAGCCCTCCAATTGATCGGTTTCTTCCTTAACGGAACAACACAAACAAGCAACATGCCACCATACTCCTCAGAAGCCCAGAAACTCTTTTGCAACATCTCGCAGGGTTCTCTGCTCAACCCAAGAGTATTCAACATCTAATGACGCCACTAGCAGAAGTCATCCGTGCACACATCAACAATACTCACTTACGCTGATGACACAAATACCTCAAACTTAATAAAGACCAGACGGAAGATGTGCTCTTCGGAAATAATGCCTCACCGTGGGGCTCTGCCTTGTGGCTATGGACCACAGACCCACCATCACCCCCATCCGCAAATAAGCAAGAAACCTCAGGATCATTATAAACAGCAAGCTGGACGTGTCATGCCAGGTCAACACCCAGCAGGCACCTCCACTCAGCCAGAGTCACTAGCATAGGTGCCACATACATGCAAAAGCAGATCAGGAGTTCGCGCCTTCTCATGCATTGCCCCCAAGGCTTGGAACACCCTCCCACACCACATTAGAGCTTCCTGATTGCATCTGAATTCCGCAAACAGCTGAAGCCCTGGCTCTTCGAGTAAGGCCCCTCGAGGCATTCATCACACATCTGCAAAGCATCAGGACACCTCTTGGGTGGTTATGTGCTATAAAAAGCCACACAACATTGAACGCCTTATCTTGGTAGTTTAAGTCCATCCATTTTTTCAGAACTGTGTGGAAACCGAAAAAGCTGCTTTCACATAATGCTACCTTCTTACACTGTAGCTCCTCACCACATTGCATGCAGCGGCATACAGGGCAAGCAATGTTGCCAAATTAGTTACTGCTGCTAGACTGCACTTCCAGTATTTGTGTAGTATGAACCCCTTTCAACAGGATTTGTTTCTTTTTCAGGCAAACCAAAAACTATGTGCCACATGGAGTGACCAAAGAACAGCACAGTAGGAAACCCCAAGAGAAATCCTCTTCAAAATTAATGTGTAGAAGGGTTGAAACAAAAAGTTTGCCATGACCTACATTCAAAGTTAGTAACTGGATGGCACCTTGGATCGCAGAGGAAGTGCAGCCAGATGCAGCGATGGTGGTAAACTAGTTCTAGGTTTGTATTTTGGTGTATTTACACATTAAATGATATTTCAGTGGCTTTCAATGTTTCAGATGCTATTTGAGGAAAAGACATTACAGACTCTACATCCTTAAACCACAGTGGAGGCCATCTAGCACACCTCTGAAACCCTGTGCTAACCTGAGCCCACCCTGCCCAGGAGGTGAACGAGTCTTGATTCCTTTGCTAATTTCGACCCTTCCACCAAGTGATGGTAAGCTGTGTAATCATGTGGCAAGCTCTTGCACTTAGAAGGTCATAGGGGTACAGTCTTGGCATACTGTGTCAATCTCCAGTACCCATTCAGTCATGAAGGCGATATATCGCTATCTTTGACCCAATCTCCTGACCTCATCAGATCTAGGGAGCTGTAGCCTTAATCTCTGGAGCCAACCATCTGAACTCGTCAGTACTAGAAGCGACAGACTACATGCTTGTCACATGAATCGTGCACCCCTCTAGAAGCTTCGTAGCCATCCAGAGCCCACCATGTCTAAAAGCGAAAAAACAAAGAAGCACTTTTCTGCAGACCCAAACACAGTAAAGAAGTTTGCAGAAACTTTCTTGTCACTGGTCTCTGGCCTGGCACTTCTGTTTTGGCGTGGCAATGGTTAGGAACGTTGCTTGTTTCTTTGATTACTTGCATCTTTAATGTGTTTCTTAACTTTCCTGGGGACAGAACACCCATCTGCATAGTGACTTATCACCCCCAAAGTGCTCGCCTGGTTGAAAGGCTAAGCTCCTACAAAGCAGAGAGTATGAACCCCAAATCCAGCAAAGAAAGGAAATCCCCGCACAACGATAGTAGCAAGTGCCACACCTACAGGAAAAGGGGGACTACATCCATAAAGTGACAAGGCTCATACCACCACAAATACAAGGAAACCAAAAAACATAAAAATGGGACATGCAGCCTGCAGAGAATTAGGACTCACTGCTAAACAGACCAGACCCTCATCCGCAACGGAGAATGGGGCTCCCCTAATAGCACAGACAGCAGTGAATAGACCACCTGCGCCACAGCGACAGGCCTTGAGCCTCTGTCAGCTCTGAACGCTCACAGGGACAGCATGTGAAGCATGTGCTCAATTAAGACTTAACCTGCAGCACTCAAAAGGTCATATTCTGAACTGCGCATGTTCATCATGTTATCTCAACCTGCTGTTGGAAGTGGGAAAGACATGAGCAGGTCAAAAGTGTATTGTATTGAGCAGATTCTAAAACACAAAAACATCCTGAATAAATACTTTAGGTGCTCCAAGAGCATATCGAGGGCATTTAAACACCCTCATTCATCAGTAAAATAGCTGTCAGAGGGAGGAGACATTTAGGAACCACACACAAAAATAATGAAAAAAGGATCCTACGGTAGTTGGCAGTCCATGGAGAATATTTTGGCTCTTTACAGTTACCAGCAACAATTCTGTATCTGGCTTCTCCAAGAATTACTTGCGAAAAATTCACAATCTTCAGTATTCCAGCAGGAATCCTCCGAAGAGCAAGGAGTGCGCCGTGCGATTAACACTAAACACCAAGCTGCACACCTCAACTTCACTGCAGCGAGCTCCAAGCACAGGCTCTCCGGCCAACATCCATAGCAGCAGCTGAGTGAGACGTCAGTGATCCAAGTCTCAAACTCTAATCTTAAAAGTTAAATAAAAAATGTAGGCAGTACAGCATGGTACAGCAGGATGAAACCCACCTTCTTAAATCCACTAATCATATGAATGCAAGGTATTGTGGTTAGTGCAGCAGTCAAACGATGTGCCCTGCAGCAGCGCTGCAACCATGCTGAACATACCGCGATAAGACCAGTGCAGCCTGAACCTTAATATACTCCTCCCCGGGAACTCTGAGCAGTCCGTCATTTGCCAATCCAGCCTGTGCAACATCAACACAGCATTTGCTTTCTCTGGCTTCTGAAAAAGTTTTAAAAAATCATAAAAATAAATCTACAAAAAGTGCGCATGGTGCAGAATGGCCTGCAGGTCTTGCTCTCCACCAAGACATCACTGGAGCTTCTTCATCCCTCAGTAGGCGCTGTAACGATCCTACGGGGAGAGAAAAGGAAAGAGAATGGAGCATTAGGCCAAGGGATGAGTGGGTACTTTTTGTAGACTTCTGTCTGGAGGTCACCAAGAGACCA
Organism: Lissotriton helveticus; assembly: GCF_964261635.1. Classification (NCBI taxonomy): domain Eukaryota; kingdom Metazoa; phylum Chordata; class Amphibia; order Caudata; family Salamandridae; genus Lissotriton; species Lissotriton helveticus. Next base: position 493,899,828 of record NC_136062.1, on the reverse strand, counting down.
CTGCAGCTTTCCATCAGTCTAAATCAGAATGTGTGGCTGCTCACTGTACCTCACTGCCATGCCCCCCCCCCTCAATGAATGATGATCTGTGGCCCCTCCTGCGTTCTGTACTAGGTGCACTGACGGCACAAGAACAGTCTGCTCTGCTTGGAATGAGCCAGGAGAAGGAGCTTAGGATGCGCTTTTAGCTTCCTCCCCTTTCTACATGTTGCATCCTCTCCATGTGGAGCGAGTCACCTTCTGCATGAGCAGTGATGTCTACTGCATCACGTTTGCTTAACTTGCAGAAAAAGCACTGACGAACAAGTTACTTACCTTCGGTAACGCTTTTTCTGGTAGATACAATATCTGCCTGTGGATTCCTCACCATGTGAATATCCCCCCTTGCGTCAGCAACATTTGGAAATTCTTTTTGTAGCCTCGCGCCGACGTGGACTTGGACGTCATAGAGACAGGACATCGCTCGCGACTCCGCTGACGTCACCGACGCCTACAATAGGCCCACGCCAGCGTGATGACATCAGTTCCGCCCTTTTTTCCGTGCCTTCGAGGCACACGGACGGACCAATGACAGTAGACATATACACAGTATACGCAGTACAAATATCAAGGTAACACATATAGTGTGAAGCAAATGCAATAAAACATTTGAGATAAACAACTCCTTGACAATAAAATAAATACATTACAGGAACTCTGGTATAGAAGAGTGGACAACGGGGTGGCGGGTGGGTCAGTGAGGAATCCACAGGCAGATATTGTATCTACCAGAAAAAGCGTTACCGAAGGTAAGTAACTTGTTCTTCTGATAGATACATCTGCCGTGTGGATTCCTCACCTTGTGAATAGAATCCCACAGCAGTCCCCACTCCCGGAGGAGGGTGTCCACCCTTCTAAACCAGGAAATCCTGGAGAACAGAGCGCGCAAAGTGACCGTCCCTCCTCACTTCGGAATCCAAGCAGTAATGCTTCGCGAAAGTGTGGAGGGAAGACCAAGTTGCCGCTCTACAAATATCCTCTACTGGAACACCTCTAGCCAATGCTGAGGTTGAAGACTTAGCTCTTGTAGAATGAGCCCTTATACCCTCTGGTGGTTCCTTACCGGCCAAAGAGTAGCAGATCTTTATACAGAGGACGATCCATCTTGATAAAGTCCTCTTATGGACAGCTCTTCCTCTCTTGCAGTCAGCAAAACCAATGAAGAGCTGGTCATCCAAACGAAAGTCTTTAGACCTGTCCAAGTAAAAAGACACCGTCCTTTTGGGGTCCAGACGATGCAACCTCTCCTCATCCTTAGAAGGGTGTGGGGGAGGATAAAAGGTAGGGAGAGTAATGGATTGACCAAGGTGGAAAGGAGTCACCACCTTAGGCAGAAAAGCAGCCCTGGTCCTAAGAACCATTCGATCAGCATGAATGGTCAAGAAAGGTGGCCTGTGACTAAGAGCTTGAAGCTCGCTTACCCTCCTTGCCGAGGTTATAGCAACAAGGAAGACTGTTTTGAGAGTCAGAAGCCTCATAGGACATTTGTGAAGAGGCTCAAAGGGAGCACCCATCAGAAAGGTCAACACAAGATTTAGGTCCCACTGAGGCACAATAAAAGGAGTAGGAGGGAACTTATTTGTAAGGCCCTTCAAAAACCTTAAAACTACAGGAGACTTAAAAAGAGATGGCTGGTCAGGCAAGCAGAGAAATGACCTCAGCGCAGAAAGATAGCCCTTCACTGTGGCAACAGCAAGCCCCTGTTGCGCCAGAGAAAGGGCAAACTGGAGAACAGAAGACAAATGGGCTCTCAAAGGGTCAATAGATTTTTCCCCACACCACGTGACAAATTTTGACCATCTATAAGAATAAATGGACTTAGTGGAGTCACGCCTGGCTGACAAGATGACATCCACAACGTCAGACGGGAGGGAAAAGGCATTCAGGTTGCCCTGTTCAATCTCCAGGCATGAAGGTGTAATGTCTGGAGGTGGGGGTGTAGAACCTGCCCCTCCATCTGAGAGAGGAGGTCTGCCCAGAGAGGGAGACGGAGCGGCGGGTGAGAGGAGAGGTGGAGAACATCTCTATACCACACCCTTCTTGGCCAACCCGGGGCGACCAATATGACTTGGGCCCGGTCTTGGCGAATCGTCCTCAGAACCCGAGGAATCAAGGGTATGGGAGGAAACGCGTAAAGGAGTTGATTTCCCCAACTCAACTGAAACGCATCCCCCAAGGCTCCTTGCATCGGATACTTGAGACTGCAGAAAGACAGGCAGTGAGCATTCTCGCGAGTGGCGAACAGGTCCACCCGAGGAGTCCCCCACATCAGAAAGATGTCGTGAACCACCTCCGGGTGAAGCCTCCACTCGTGGTCGGCAGAGAACTGCCGACTGAGACTGTCTGCACGAACGTTCAGAACTCCGGCCAGATGATTCGCCATCAGACAAATCTGATGATCCTGAACCCAGGACCAGAGACGCAGAGCCTCTCTGCAGAGACACTGCGACCCCACTCCTCCCTGTTTGTTGATGTACCACATCGCGGTCGTGTTGTCCGTCAGGACCTGGACCGAACGACCGCGAAGGGATGGGTGGAAGGCCTTGAGCGCCAAACGTATCGCCCGCAATTCTAGAAGGTTGATGTGAAGCAACCTTTCCTCTGGAGACCAAAGACCCTTGACCTCCAGATCCCCCAGATGAGCAACCCACCCTAGAGTGGATGCATCCGTTATCACTGTGGTCACCGGAGGAGGCAACTGAAAAGGCTTCCCCTGAGACAGGTTGCCTTCCACGCCCCACCAAGACAGATCCGCCGCAGCTTCTCTGGAGATCCTCACTGACTCCCTGAGATCTCCGTTGTGCTGATACCACTGCCTGCGGAGGCACCACTGGAGCGCCCTCATGTGCCAGCGTGCATGGTTGACCAACAAAATGCAAGAAGCCATCAGACCGAGCAGGCGAAGGACCTTCAGGACTGGAACGACCGTTCCATTGAAAAATAAAGGAATCATTTCCTGTATGTCGCAAATCCTTTGAGGAGGAGGGAATGCACGACATACGGTTGTGTCCAGTACCACACCTATGAACAGGTTGCGCTGGGAGGGCACCAGGTGAGATTTGGGCACATTTATCGAAAAACCCAACCTGTACAACAACTGAATTATGACTTGCAGATGATGGAGCACTTTCTCTGGAGATTCTGCTTTGATCAGCCAGTCATCCAAATAAGGGAATACAGGAATCCCTGACCTTCTGAGATGCGCCGCCACCACTGCCATCACCTTGGTGAAGACTCGAGGCGCAGTAGTAAGCCCAAACGGAAGGACCGCAAACTGATAGTGCTGCGATCCCACCGTAAAACGGAGATACTTCCTGTGCGACTTCAGGATTTGGATGTGAAAGTACGCATCCTGCAAGTCGAGCGACACCATCCAGTCTTCTTCCAGCAGCGCCTGAAGAACCTGAGCAAGGGTGAGCATCTTGAATTTCTCTGGTTTCAGATAAAAATTCAAGATCCTAAGATCCAGGATTGGACGAAGTCTGCCATCCTTTTTGTGAATCAGGAAATACCGGGAGTAGCATCCCTGACCCCTTTCCTGCTCTGGGACCACCTCTATCGCACCCTTTCTTAACAGAGTTTGAACTTCCTCCTGTAGGAGTAACAGATGTTCCTCTGAGCAATATCCCTGGCAAGGAGGGTAATTGGGAGGGAATTCCCGAAAGGGAAGGGCATACCCATTTTCTACGAGATTGAGAACCCAAAGATCTGATGTAACCGATTCCCAATCTCGTAGAAAGTGGGTAAGCCGACCCCCCACCCGACCCACATGATCCTGAATGGCGGATCTAGGGTTGCTTTTCTGTGGCTGGGGGGTTGGAGGAGGTGGAGGAGGAAGAGGCTTGACGCCCTCGAGGACGTGCCCTTTGCTTTCCCCTGTATGACCTATACAAGGTATTTTGTTGCTGCTGCTGTTGTTGCTGCTTTTGACCTTGTCTATAGGTACGAAAAGAAGAGCGTCCAAAACCTCTGAACTTCCTGGTCGTTGAACCTCTTACTTGAAGACCAAGAGATCTAGCAGTTGCCCTGCTATCCTTGAACCTCTCCAAGGCCGTATCTGCCTTTTTGCCAAAGAGTCCTTCACCATCAAAAGGCAGATCTAACAATGCAGACTGCACATCAGCAGAAAAATCTGAGGATTTTAGCCAAGCTGAACGCCTTGTGGCAACCGCAGTGCCCATGATCCTTGCAACAGAATCTGCAGTATCAAGACCGCTCTGGATAACTTGACGAGCTGCCGCTTGAGTATCAGATAAAACTTCCTCAAAGTCACCTCTGCAGTCTTCTGGAACCTTAGGAATCAATGAACGCATTGAGTCCATAAGTGCGTGCACATATCTTCCCATAAGACAAGTGGCATTCGTTGATTTTAACGCCATACTTGCGGAGGAGAAAGTTTTCTTGGCCACTTGATCCTGTTTTCTAGCTTCCTTGTCACCAGGCACTTGGGGGAAAAGCACCAACTGACTTTTTTGAGCATGCAGCTTGAATCACCAGACTTTCAGGAGAAGGGTGAGAAGACAAAAAGGCAGGGTTCCTCAGGAGCCACTCTATATCTCCTAGCCACACCTTTTGAGACAGCAGGAGCAGAAAGAGGCTTTTTCCATGCTTCCATAATGGGTTCAGTTAACGCCTCATTAAATGGGAGTAATGGTTCCACAGCTGAGCTCGGAGAATGGAGAACCTCAGTAAGCAGATTTGATTTAAATTCAACAGTAGGCAATGTCAAACCTAAAAGTCCTGCTGCCTTTTTCATTACCACATGATATGGCTGAACATCCTTAGAAGGCGCATCAGGACCTGATGGCAATACCCACTCTGGGGAAAATTCAAGACCACTAGCATCAGCTAGCTCCTCGAAATAATTTTCATCCAGTTCACCTTCTTCCAAGTCTGAATGAGACTCATAATACCTACGTTCTTCCAGGAGACGTTGAGCTTCTCTCCTAGATCTCTGCTTAACACGGATTGCAGCCGGATCCACTGTCGACTCCGACGGCGCTGGATCTGACGTCGGTACCGAATCCGAAGGCTTAGAAGGATGGACCAGAGATTTGCTTGGAGCGGGAGACGCCGGTGCTTGAGTCGTCGACTTCGGTCGAGCCGGCGTCAACAACGGCGTCGACCTCGGTGGAGCTGGGTACTGCCACATCGGAGTCGGGGCTGGCATATAGGGCATGAAAGGTGCCGGGGCATAAGCATGAGGCACACCCAAATTAAATGCCATTGGACCCATGGGACCCGAAGGTGCACATGAGGGGTACCATGACCTCGAGAATACACCATACATAGCGTTGAGAAATGCTGAAGGATCCTGACCTGGTGCTGGAAAAGGTGGATGATCACCCTCAGGTCGATCTCGAGGCAGATTCGAATCTGTTTCAACAACAGGAGTCGATTCCTCTTCTTCAATAGGAACTTCACCGACCTCTTGAGTCGGAGACAGCGTCGGAGTCGGATCGGAAACCGGAGTCGGAGAATGAACTTCCGACTCCGAAGGCGAAGCCTCGCCTTCACGATCTGAAATCTCTTGTGGTGGGATCACTTTCGATTTAACCTTCTTGGGTGATCTCGACCTCGAGCCCGAATTCTCACCCGAATGACGTAGAGATTCAGGTCTCCTTTTCTTATGCTTCTAATGTGATCTCGAAGCATGATCCGATGAAGACTTCGAAGCAGACGCCTCTCGAGATCTTGATCTTGACCTCGACCTCTTCGAGCGGGATTTTGAAGACTTCTTTTCTTTATCAGCCTTCAGTTTTGCCACAAGAAGCTTGGTCTCCCTTTCTCGCAGGGCCTTTGGATTCATTTTTTGACATTACGAACATCCATCCACGTCGTGGTCGGAGCTCAAACACCAAATACAGTCCTGGTGTGGGTCTGTAACGGACATCATCTTTCCGCATTCCCTGCAGGGTTTAAATCCCGTCTTCTTTGTCGACATAATAATGAGACAAAGAGGCAAGAAAACAGAGAAACGAAGAAAAACAGTAACAGAGTTACCAAAAGCTACAGAGAATCCCGAAACCGTTAGTGTCGACGACGCGGAAAAAAGGGAACGGATGTCATCACACCGGCGTGGGCCTATTGTAGGCGTCGGTGATGTCAGCGGAGTCGCGAGCGATGTCGTGTCTCTATGACGTCCAAGTCCACGTCGGCGCGAGGCTACAAAAAGAATTTCCGAATGTTGCTGACACAAGGGGGGATATTCACAAGGTGAGGAATCCACACGGCAGATGTATCTATCAGAAATGCCATTTGAAAGAGGAGTACAGCCCTTCAGAGAAGTATATAAAAAAGAATCCAAGTTAAATTAGTCAAGCCCAAGAATATTTTACAGAAAGGCACCAGGTGTCCAGTACAGTGATGATGCAAATACTAGAAATGCCTGAAAAATCTAGTCTATGCAACTACCCCTGACTATCCCAAGCGAACCCACAATGCGGTCTCGTCTCTATACCCATGTATGTACTTCTCTAGACGCTATACTGTGTACAATAGCTTTCTAAATCAAAAAGCGCGTTTGGTGCAGTGTACCGGCATAAATCCAAGCTAGAGAATATTTGACCATTATCTGTTTTGAGATTTAACTTTAAAAGCACTTGAACGCCATTCATGGTAAAACCTCATGGTGATCTCGAAGGTGGTGGTGGTGGTGAGAACACAGAACAGTAGGTGGAGTGGTAGGAGGGCGGCAAAGTAAGTGAGCATCATGTATAAGTTGGAGCGTTCCGATATTTCATGAGCAGCGTGAGGCATTCCTGGAAAGTGGTTTGGAAACCAATGAAAATGTGTTTTATGCTCGCCTGCTAAGCTACGGATGGCATGCAGAGGAATTTACGGCAATCAAGTTGAAAATGTGCTACACCAGCAAAGGGTTTGATGTGTGATGCCAACGTCTACAACTGAAATGGTTACAGCGTCTGTCCGGGGTTGGGCGCACTCGTCTTCATGTGGCTGTCATCACCCTTTGTTTTGCGCCTTACGTTGTTTAGCTCTTCTTTTTCTTTTTCGTTGCTCTCGCTTGGTAGCTGTCAAATATTTTTCTTATTCTACTTTCTTAATCCAGACTAATTGTGTTCCATTCTAGTGCCCGTATTTACCTTTTTAAATGCGTTTTCTAATGATTTTTTATTTTATTTCCATATGTAGAGTTAATTTTTTATCCTATATTTATCTGTAGTCTAAATACTGAGATTAGTTTTGTGAAATTGAGTATTATCTCGCCAGAATTTTTTTTTACATGTTTGAATGAGGCTGACAAATGAAAGAAATGATAGTAAGATACAGTCTAAGTTGATATACTGTGTGAAGAGTCTAGGGGTTCCCTATTGAGTGGGGAGGGGTTTGCGATGCAATCCCAAGGTGCTCTATATGGGTAGTGTGGTCGAGCAGCCTTAGGCTTAACACAGAGGAGGAGGGTAAGACATTTACGAAACACAAACAGTGATTAATAAATGACAACACGACTCAAGAAGGAGATCCACACCAATTTATAAAAATACCAAGTACCTTTATATATGATTTGACATCAGAGAAAAATCGTTCAGATAAGTAAGTTTTTAAACAAATTCTTCTCACTTTAAAAAGTGGACACAGTGCAATTTTGGAGTTCTGCAATGTTATCCTATGGAAGGAAGAACAACTTCTGCAAACGGGTACAGTTGAATATGCTACTTACCAGTATGCATCTGTTCTTGGCATGTAGGGCTGCTGACATTCATATCTATAGCCTAGTGTTGGGTCCGGATGATTGCACATTGTTGTCCTGGAAGAGTCTTCGAAGTATCACGGGATAGGTGGCTCCTCCCCTGGACTACAGTGCGCATGGGCATCGACTCCATCCTTAGATTGTTTTTAGCCATTGTGGCAAAGATGGAGTGCAATAGTGTAAACGATGACCATGTCTAAGAGTAAGTGGAGGAAGAAGAAGTCTGCAACCGCTACGGGCGCCGGGGAGGAGGGCGAGCGATATGAATGTCAGCAGCCCTACATGCCAAGAACAGATGCATACTGGTAAGTAGCATATTCAGTTCGAGGCATGTGGGCTGCTGAATTCATATCTATAGCATAGAATACATAGCAGTCCCTCCACTAACGGCGGCTGCCCGTGCCAGTTGCAGAAGTTTGAAAAAGTGTTCTAAGAACAGCCTGTCCTACAGCTGCCTGCTGTTTGGAATGCACGTCTACACAGTAATGTTTAGTAAATGTATGTGGTGTAGACCATGTGGCTGCTCTACAAATGTCCTCCAAAGGAATATTGCCTAGGAACGCCATGGAGGCCCCCAACTTGCGTGTGGAGTGGGCCCTGGGGGGGACCGTTAAAGTGCGCTTAGCCTTGTGATAGCAAATCTGAATGCGCTTAATGATCCACCTGGCTATTCCTGCTTTGGAAATGGGGTTGCCTTTGTGCTGGGCAGAGAAGGCAACAAAGAGTTGTTGTGTCTTTCTGAAATCTTTTGTTCTGTCAATGTAGTACATTAACGCTCTTTTGACATCAAGTGTGTGGAGCATTCTTTCGGCTACTGTTTCAGGGTTTGGAAAGAATGCGGGCAGTTCGATGGTTTGATTGACATGAAACTGCGACACCACCTTCGGAAGAAACTTAGGGTTAGTGCGCAGCACAACCCTGTTGGAATGAATTTGAATGAATGGCTCTTGTACAGTGAGCGCCTGCAGCTCACTAACTCGCCGTAGAGAAGTAATGGCAATGAGAAAAGCCACTTTCCATGTTAAGAATTGAATCTCACAGGAATGGAGAGGCTCAAAAGGTGGGCCCATCAACCTGGTGAGGACCACGTTGAGGTTCCACACAGGAGCTGGCGGGGTCCTGGGAGGGATGACGCGCTTCAGCCCTTCCAGGAAGGCTTTAATGGCCAGCACTCTGAAAACAGAGAGATGCTGCCTGTTTTGGAGGTAAGCCGCTATGGCGGATAAGTGTATCAGAATGGAAGCATATGCAAGATTGCATTTGTAAAGATGTAACAAATAGCAGATGATATTAGGAATGGATGCATCTAGCGGGTTGATATTGTGTTCAGTTCAGTAAAGTACAGTAAAGCTTCCATTTCGCTGCATAGCAAGCTCGGGTAGTGGGCTTTCTTGCCTCCCGGATGATGTCCATGAATTCAGGAGGCAGATTAAGGTAGCCAAACTCTAAGACCTCAGGCGCCAGTTCGCCAGATTGAGCTGTTGCGGATCTGGATGCAGAATGTCGCCATGGTTCTGCGTCAAGAGCCTGGGTGTGAGGCGCAGCCTTTGATGCGGCACCACGGAGAGTTCTAGAAACGTGGTGTACCATGGTTGGCGTGCCCACGTTGGAGCAACCAGGATGAGCGTCATCGAGTGTTGCTTGAGCTTTCTTGCCACCAGCGGGATGAGAGGTGCCGGTGGAAAAGCGTACGCAAATCTGCCTGACCAGTTCATCCATATCGCATTGCCCTGCGACTGTGGGTGAGGGAACCTGGCGGCAAAGCTTTGGCATTTTGCGTTTTCCCTTGTGGCAAACAGGTCTATCTCTGGATGACCCCACTGCTGGAAGTACGGGCGGTGTACTGATGGATGTAACTCCCACTCGTGCATCTGGTGGCTGTACCTGCTGAGCAGATCCGCCATCTGATTGTCTTTGCCCGGGAGGTGTTCCGCCATGAGGAAGATGTTCCTCTGAATGGCCCACTTCCACATGCTCTGAGCCAGATGAGACAACTGAGGAGCGTGTGTACCTCCCTGCTTTTGGATGTAGTACATGGCCATCATGTTATCCGTCCGGATCAACACGACTTTGTTGCACAGATGTACTTTGAATGACTTGAGCGCCATGAAGATTGCCATCAGTTCTAGGCAGTTGATGTGCATCTTCTTTTACTGCGTCGTCCATAGTCCCTGCACCGTGTAGTGGAGCACATGAGCTCCCCACCCCTGGAGAGAAGCGTCCGTCGTCAGGATAATCTGTGGCACAGGCTCTTAAAACGGTCGGCCCTTGCAAAGGTTGTGTGGATTCCACCAATGCAGAGAGTTGTATGCCCGACCGGTCACCAACACTAGGTCTTTTAATTGCCCGTGAGCCTGATTCCACTGACGTGCCAAGCACCCCTGAAGCGGACGCATATGCAGTCTCGCGTGCGGGACTATGAAGATGCAGGAGGCCATCATGCCTATCAACTGCATGAACACTCTCGCAGGAAGTGAGTGTTGTTGTCTGAACCTTAGGATTAGCGACTGGATGTTGCCTATCCTCACTGGGTTTGGCTGAGCCGTAGCCGCCAAAGTGTCTATCGTCGCGCCCAAATACTGCCGCACATGGGCGGGCTGGAGGTGCGACTTCGGATAGTTTAGTGAAAACCCCAGACTGTGAAGAAGGTGAATGGTGTGGGACATGTCGGCCGCGCACTGCTGGGCTGACTTTGCTTGAACAAGCCAGTCGTCCAGGTAAGGGTAGACATGGACGTTCTGTCTCCTGAGGTGCGCCGCCACTGTCGCCAGACATTTCGTGAACACCCTGGGGGCTGTGGTCACCCCGAAAGGAAGGACCTTGAATTGGTAATGCCTGTTTTGGATGGTGAACCTGAGGTATTTTCTGTGGGAGGGGTGGAGTGGGATGTGAAAGTAAGCATCCTTGAGGTCTAAGGTTGCGAGGAAGTCTCCCTGATTGAGCAATGGAAGAACCTGCTGCAGTGTTAGCATGTGGAAGTGTTCTGAGAGAATGTACTGGTTCAGGGGCCGTAGGTCCAGAATCGGTCTGAGTGACCCGTCCTTTTTCGGGATTAAGAAGTACAGGGAATATACTCCTGTGCCTTCTTCTTCCACTGGCACGAGCTCTATTGCGCCTTTTTGCAGCATGGCAAGAACCTCCTGCTGCAATAAGTGCAAATGCTCTTGTGACATAGGACGGTGTTTTGGGGGCATGGTGGGTGGAGTGGCTGTTAGCTCTAAACAATAGCCGAACTGGATAAGTTGCCTGACCCACCTGTCCGTGGTGATGGATTTCCACACTGACAGGAACCGCTGGAGTCTCCCCCCGACAGGTGTTGGATGGTCGGGGGGCAGTGACAGGGAGTCACTGTTTGTTGGTGGCAGAGGAACGGGAACTGTTGTTGCCTCTGCCTCTGCCCTTGGAGCGGTTTCCCCGGTATCCTCCTCTACTCTGCTTGGGGTAGGATGACTGCGCCCCACCTTTGTTGAACTGCGTCTGCTGTGACATCTGGCCTCTGGTAACACCTCGATTGCCTGAGCGACGAAAAGTGTTCCCTCGAAACTGCTGGGACTGGAGAGCCCCCATGGACTTGGCAGTCTCAGTATCTTTTTTAATCTTTTCCAGGGTGGTATCTACCTCTGGACCAAATAACCTGTCTGGGTTCACTGGCTGGTTGAGGATGGTAGTCTGTATCTCAGGCTTGAACCCGGAAATTCGGAGCCAAGCCTGACGCCTCAACATCACGCTAGTGTTGATTGCCCTTGCTGCTGTATCAGCAACGTCTAGTGCACACTTTATAGCAGCGTTGGAAATGAGCTTTCCCTCTTGGACAAGCATCTCAGCTCCCTCCTTGAACTGTTCTGGCAGGTGTTGCAACAGGGTCTCTAGGGTGTCATAGTGTGCCCTGTCGTATCTGGCCAATAGTGCCTGCGTGTTTGAGATACGCCAGATGTTGGCTGCCTGAGCTGCTACTCTTTTCCCTGATGCCTCCAGCACTTTTGACTCTTTGTCTGGGGGAGGAGCTTCACCCGTGGTTTGCGAGTTCGCCCGTTTGCGAGTATTAGATACCACCAAAGAGTCCAACGGCAACTGGCCCCTTATGTATGTTGGATCGCCAGGTGCCGGTCTGTATTTCTTCTCAATCCGAGGGTTAACAACCCTTGACCTTGTGGGCTCCTTAAAAAAGTCCGCAGCATGCCTGAGGACCCCCTTTAGCATGGGAAGAGTTTTCACAGTTTTTTCAGCAGTGGAGAACGTGTCAAAAAGGAAGTCAGCCTCCACAGGGTCAGCATGCATATCAACATCATGGTTCTTAGCTGCCCTCTCAATCAAAGCATGAAATGCTGTTGAATCCTCAGTGGGAGACGTCTTGATGTTGAACACCTGAGGGTCAAGGTTTGCCTGCTGATCCCCTTGATCACCTGCCTCCACCCATGAGTCCTGTTGCTCATCAGGCTCCGTGTTGGTAGGAAAATTGTACTCCTCATCCTGCTCCTCCCCATCTTCTCCATCAGAATAGGTGGGTGAGGGTGTTGCACCCCTTATAGTCTGTGGAACTCTCGGCTCAACTAAGACAGGTGTGTCCTCTGCAGGTTTTTGCCCTTTAGAGGAATCTTAAATGACTCCAAGGGCTGTGACGCCGTAATCTTCCTCTTCAAAAACGTCAGCTTCCCGGTGTCGGCATCGATAAACTGCTCCGACTGCTCTGACAAAGAGTGTGGTCGACGCTTCAAACCCCCAGCCGGGGGAGTCGTCTTCGACACCACCAAGTCCGTGGGCACCGACCGTGGAGCAAAGGCCTTCGGCGCCACCTTAGGTGGCAACGTGAAGAGGATCGGCGTCGAAGCCTGTGGCGTTTGGACAGCTTGCTTCGTTGCGGAAGGTGTCTTCGGTTCCGATGCAGAAGCCTTGTTCTTAAGTCGTTTGAGGGAGTCCGAGACCTGCTTCGTAAAGGAAGCGGATGGTTTTGTCGACCCGACCGATGGCCTCGGTCCGCCTCCAGGGGAAGACCCGAGCGTCGACGCCTTCTGTTTCTCCGATCGAGGCGCATGAGCATCCTTCACTGGTGCGCTGCGATCTTTGACCACGGCCGCCGACGTTGATGCCGACGGCTTCGGATCCGCAACCTTGACCTTTGTCGTCGGGGTCCCAGACTTCGGCTCCGCGCCCTTGGTAGCCTTAGTGTCGACAGGCCTCTTGGCTTTCGGCTCGACGGCCTTGTCCTGAGCGGCCTCGACTGCCTTCCTGGGCTTCGGGTCGACTGCCTTGCTCGACACCGAGTCGACGGCCTTTCGTGAGCTGGGCTCTTTGACCACTTTCGGCGCCGTTGAGGGGCCGACATCTTTCTTTGGCTTCGAGGCCTCCGAAGACAACGGCGTCGATGGGGGAGCAGACGTCTTCGGTTTCGATTGCGTCTCGGCCATCTTTGTCTTCGTCGACACCGATGGTTTCAGTTTCGGTTTCAATTTTGACAATGGCGGCTCCGCTGAAGTGTCCGTGGCCGGGCCGGAAGGCGGGGCCGTGGATATAGGTGTAGGGTCTCGGGTAAGGCCATGTGGCGATCCCTCGACCTGAGCCTTAGTAAAAGTACGAACGGGGTATAGCTCTTCCTCCGAGCAATCTTCCATGGCCCCGTAGGCCTCTTCGTCGTCCCCTACCTCGTCGACGACTTCCTCCACGTCTTGGCCTTCTGCGTCCGCTTCGTAGTCGGACTCGACGACCACCGATGGAGGTGAAAATTGAAGTTGAACTTGCTGCTCGTCCGCTTCTTCGTTGACGAAGATGTCCACTGGTGCTGGAGCCGATCGCCGGGCCTCGGGGCGCGCCAAAGCTTGATGGTTTTCTTCGAACGAAACCTGGAACAGGCCATACAGTTGGCCTCGTCGTGGTCCGGCGACAGGCATTTGTTGCAAACCGGGTGGACGTCGATGTGTGGGTACTTGGATCCACACACGGGACAGTGCTTGAACGGACTCCGCTCCATGCCGTCGAAAGTCTTGCTGCGTCGACTGGGCCTCGATCCCCGAAGTCACACGACTCCCGGGATATCCGACTCGAAGAGTTGGAGTAAGTCGGGCACCGAACGCAAACAATACCGACGGTTCGAAGAAGGCCTTTTGGCCTGAAAAAAGTTTGTTTTGATCGATTCCGAACCAGAGTTAACGAAATCACATCCGAACCCAATGGCGGGAAAAAACAATCTGAGGATGGAGTCGATGCCCATGCGCACTGTAGTCCAGGGGAGGAGCCACCTATCTCGTGATACTTCGAAGACTCTTCCAGGACAACAATGTGCAATCATCCGGACCCAACACTAGGCGGCGATATGCTATAGATATGAATTCAGCAGCCCACATGCCTCTAACACATAGACTTACAGGACCAATATCCAGGAGTGAAGGTGAGTGGTGGGCAAGGTCCAAGGCAGCCCCAACAGTGCGAGGGAGGCTGGGTGCAGGTTGCAAATCAGCGTCGGGAGCCCAATGAGATTCAATGGAGATCGGTCACTATGGAAAGAAGCTGCAGGCTCTGGCCAGGGTGCCAGTTGGGCTGAGCCAGCGAGTGGGCTCAGGCCTTACAATGCTAGGGGACGGAGAGGGGTGGGGAAGGGGCACTTTTGGTCCACTTTTTCAAGGCCCACAGGCAATGGGTGCAGGGTTGCCCGTAGTTGTCGGGTTATTCCTTACCGGAGCAGTTGAGGTTGAGGGGACCTGCATGCAGAGGCTGCAGGGGACGTCGGGGAGTCCGAGAAGGGGTGAAACCATGATGGACTCTAGCTCTGGAGTACCTTGTTGACACCGGTGGCCCACTCCAACTCGGGCCAGTGGCGACGGGTGCAGTTCTGGAGGCCTCAGTGTCTTCTCTTTTGAAATTCAGAACAGGTCAGCTGTTCACGGGAGGTCTCTAGTCTTTTTCGAAGGCAGCAGTCCTCCTATGTTTCTGGAGTCAATAGTTGCAGGACGAGTATACTTTGGTGCAGTTTTCAATGAGGAATGCAGATAGGCCGGCAGGGTTCGTACCAGGTCAGCTTTTTCTTCTCTCCTCTCTGCTTCTGCAAATCTTTGTGGCCTCTCTTCTTAGATCAGCAGGATCTGCTTCTCTGGTGCCAGGGGCTCCCCTAAGTTCAGAATTTAGGGGCGTTAGGGGAATGTAGGGTAGTAGCCAATAGGCTACTGACCCTGGGGGTCACTACTCCCCTTATATGACCATTTCTTGAGGGAAGTGGGCACAACCATGTCCCAGAATTCCTAAGTATGCCATCAGAAGGATGGCTACTTCTGAAAAATCGTGTCCATCTCACGGTAGCCCACCTTTGGGGTGGTACTAGAATGAAGGTAGCACGACTACCTGACTAGCTAATGTTCTTGCCTGTTCAGGTACCAAGGGGGCTCTGGACAGGGTGGGGGGGGAGGGGCTTCCTCTCTTTTGAGGAGAGGCAGATTCACATTCCATAGGTGGCAGCATCTTTGACTCTCGTCCGGCCCTAGGAGGCTAATCAGCAGCTCAACATGCGGGAGGGGGTGTTACACCCTCTTCCTCGACAGGCGTTTTTTCTGTGTCTCCTGAGAACAAAGGCTCTCACCCTATGAGGTCAGAACAGCGTCTCAAGTGGCAGGCTGGCAGAAACCAGTCGGCAAGCACACCAGAGGCTGGTAGGTTTTCAGGGGGCACCTCTAAGGTGCCCTCTGGGTGCATGCATTGATAAAACCAACACTGGCATCAGTTTGGGCTTATCAATACAAGATATTTGAAACCAAACATACCCATCTTCAGTGAAGCAATCATACAGCTGGGGAACTCGTTTTCACCAGTGTCCAGCACATGTTTTAAAATGGCTTCCCTGGTCACTTGTACTGGCATTAATAGGACTGACCAGCACAGGGACCTATCTGCTCATGCAGGTATGCCCGCACATGTAATATTCAGCACCCTGCTTTAGGGCTGTTAGGCCTGCTGTAGGGGTGACTTACAAATATTACATGCAGTGGTAGGAGATATGGCACACAGAGTTGTGTGACATGTCATTTTTTTACTTTTGTCTGCACCAAGCCACGCAGCATGCAATGGAACCTTTGAATGTGCTTGGTGAGGGGTCCCTGAGAGAGGCACAATTCGTGCTGCAGCCCTTAAGGACCCTCTTTAGTACCTCAGGCCCTAGGTACCAGGGTACCATTTACTAGGGACTTACAGAGGGTGCTATAGGTTTTTCCAATTGGGGGAGCAACTGTACAGTTTAGGGGACGAGATCTGGCACTGGGGACCCTGTTAGCAGGAACCTCGTACATTTTCAGTCAAAATCACTTAATTTATCAGGCAAAAAGTTGGCGTGACCATGTCAAAAAAGGGCACTTTCCTACAGCCATGTTAACTCTTTCATCCTAACACAATTATCTTACTCTTGCCTCAGGTGATTGGTCCAGATTTTCTGCTATAGCTCAATACTTTTTGACCATAGTACCACCTCTCTGCAAGCCTCTTAAATGAATACTCTTTAACATTTACTTGAAATAAAATGTAACTTGATACAATAAACTGACGAGTGAAATAAGGATCAAAAAAAGGAAGAAACAGGATGACACTATTTGGAAAAATAATCAAATCTACTTCTTAAAATGCAGGTAGCAGGCAGAAAACTGTAGGAGGAGCCAGACTTCACTGAAACTACACCAGATGGAAAAGAAGGTTTGCCAGGCACACTACAAAGTACTGGAATATTTCATTACTGAACCATCAATACCTCTGGATAATAGCAGATTTATATCACAATTGAGAAAGCCTCTCTAGATGAGGTCATGTCTATTTGTTTCACTCAGTTCAACTCAAAGGAGGTAGTTACAGCTCTTTGATGTCAAAATTCGCCACCTGGCCTTGTGTGTGTGCGCGTGTACTGGTCATTCTACACATGCATGTTTGTAGGACTGGAGTTCTCGATGCATGTGAATGTGCTGCAGGCGTAAGAATGCCTGAATGTTGTGCCTCAAAGTGTGTGCGCTAATCATAAGCTAAAGCCACTGGCATTCTCAATGCTTATTACTACTGGCATAAAACACAAACCTTTCCTGGTATCTGCCCTCAGAGAAGTCCTGAGGGATTTCTGGTAGGTGAGGTTAGGACTAACTCAACGCATTTTAAAAAAATGTTTTTTTATTTATTTTCACTTGTATAGCGCAACAGCTACCCAACAAAGGGTTTCCCGGCGCTAGTGATTCAATGGTATGTTATGCATCACTACACATTTTTCTGTTCTGCTTATAGGGTGAGGGCATGTGAATCAACAAGACTTAGGAATGTCTGTGTCAAAGTCCTCTATCCTTTGTATACGTTTTCGATAAGTGATAACAACCGTGTTGGTGGCAGTGCGGGTAATCTACTATCTGTATAAGAGAAGAGCTTGAATTGGTTGATGGAAACTTAAACAACTTAAAATATTTGGGGGGTCGAGGAGGTTTATTGCTTCATAAAATCATTGAACAAATCGCCAATCTTTCACATGCATTCACATAAAATTCCCTTTAATCATTGTCACTCAATCCCATGCTAAGAAAAACATAACTCACTTGGAGGGAACTCATGACTCCATTTGCAAGGACAGCCATTTTTCCGGCTACAGATTTCACTCCTTCCTTGAACTGAGCAATGTCGGGAGAGGGCAGCGTGTTACCAAGGGATCCAACTGCAGACAAATAGGATTCAAAATAAGAACATTAAGCATCAGCCACAGCTACATAACAGTATTTGTAGTGAAAATGATGACAAACTGGCCTAAGCGCAAAGTAGAAAAGAACCCGACAGAGCGTGAAGTGCGAACGCCTTCACTGGACAGCAGAGCTGGACTCAGAGGGCAGACGAAGAAGAGACAAGTAAAGAGCAGACCCCTGCTCATATTTATAAAGGACTGAGCACAGGGGAAGGGATGAAAAAGTCAGACTACAAGCAAGAAGAGAGCCCATAACCAGAACTCGACTCAAAACCCGGATGGAATGAGGAACCATCAAGAGAATTTGAGTTACTTTTGATGAAATAACCTCAATGGAGTCACACTTCAGCCTTTCAAAGGACACCAACAGTTTGCTTAATGATTACAATTCTGCAGCTGGAGGGAAAGGAGACTGACAAACCTCCATCGGTCGCATCATCTTCTCCGAACAGATCTGCAGAGCTGATTGAGTTACTGCCAGACAGCTGCTGAAGGCGGGACTTTGCTTCGTACTACAAAAGAGAACAGATCAGGTGTCAGACGGAAACTAGAAGGGGTTCAAACCCTCACAAACTCAATATTGGAATTAAACAATATAGGAGTTAAAAAGCAACAATGCGTGCAGGATTTGATCTCAATTGGTAGATTGGTATCCTATCATGGTAACTTAACACAAGGATGCTAGAAGAAAAATCCTGATCATGGCATAGAAAATCTGTGCCATCCCGTTGAAGTACTCGTCTTTCTGAGCAGCCCTATGTCGTTCCCCTGTGACCTTGACAATCACGCAGACTCTTTGTATATGCTCCTTGTGCTGAATGAGCACGCTATACGCAGAGCTTCCATGCTTAAAACATTAGCAAGTCTATGGAACACTATATACCGTGCACGCTTTAAATTAAATATGCGCTTTAAAAACTGACTTCAAAAAACATCACACGGTGTAGGAAGCTGGGTTTTGTTGCAGTAGTCCCCTCCCCCTTTTTGACTAGCATTTGATGCAACTGCACCAGGTTCTTGCTAATCAGGTCCCCAGTGTCAGTGTTCTTCCCCCAAAACAAGACAAATGGTCACTTGATCCCCAAGTGACCAGGCCTTTAGCACCTTTATACGGCGCTAGGAAGTTGTACCTCTGGTACCGAGGGTGTATGTACTTAAGAGGATCTCTGAGAGCTGCAGCATATCTTGTGACACTTTAAGGCACCCAAGCGAAGACAACAAATGATGGATGGAATGCTGAACAAATGACATTCACCCCCAGTCACAGATCTGGGTTTAATCCATCGTTATGTTCACTAGTCACCCCAGGTGGTACCCAGACATATGCAAATCAGTCTTGATGCTGCTCCTCATAGGAACAGTCCAGCCCGCACTTCCAGGCCCTCCCTGGACCGGTAACAAGAGTCCTGGGACCGGTTTCGTGGTACCACCCCTCATCAGTCAGGATAGCTTGAATCTAGTGGTGCAGCGAGTACAGGACCCAGGTCTGGTGATAAACTTCCCACTTAAGGTGACAAAAGTAGAAAGAAAAAATGGACAGAATGCTAAGCAAATCAAACATTCACCCCCAGTCCCAGATCTGGGTTTAATCGTGGGCCCCCTGATCACTGCGCCACTGGATTCAAGCTAGCCTGGCTGATGAGGGCCTAAACTACAAGATAATTTTAACCTTCCTGATGATGTACAGCAGTGCCATAAGGCACTGGCAAGCCCAGTAAGTCCAAAAGGTAATACCTTGCTGGCTTTGCTAATGCTTGTTCTCTTGCTGAGTGAGACTAAAGATATGTTCCTGTTACTTCCTGACAGTTCAGCACATACCTTATTTCTTACTTGTGAAATCTGGCAGCATACTTTTTGAAAACTTGTGGCACTTGCCCATGCTGGACAACACGTAGGGAGGGATCCAGCACAAGCCGCAGCAGTGACCTAGGATAGGGGCTGAAGGCCAACACTAACTGCTCAAGTTCACTGAGGAATCTGTGGTTAGAGTGTCTGCAGTAAGAGCGCTATGGTAGTTACTTTTGATGGGTACTTCTAACCGCAGATTTCTCACCTTAGACTACATACCAAAGCAGTTCCTCTCCAGATAACGGGTCTG
This sequence comes from Lissotriton helveticus, assembly GCF_964261635.1. Taxonomy (NCBI): domain Eukaryota; kingdom Metazoa; phylum Chordata; class Amphibia; order Caudata; family Salamandridae; genus Lissotriton; species Lissotriton helveticus. The sequence continues at coordinate 493,880,301 of NC_136062.1, read as the reverse complement.
TCGAGAGAACGGACACCAGAAAGTCCTGCAGGAACGAGCAGATGAAATGCCCATCCCGCCAGACTTGACTGTTAATATGAAGTAAAAGAAACAAAGGGACCCCGATACGTGAACCTGGGGTGGATTCATATTTTAGAAAACAATGGTTCTGAAATGACCAAAAAAGGTCCAAGGTAGGTAGTCTCCGCTAAAGTCGTAATGGATAATCAATATCTCAGGGAGCGACAAGTAATATGCACAGGGACATGCAAGTCAAAATAAAGTATGTTATTTATTTTTCAAAGATTTTGCAACAGTGAGGGTGACTTTAAAACATGGACATCGCATTGACAACATATAGGAGAACTCCTCAAGAATATCTAAAGGAGTTAAAGTGAGTGGTGGACAAGGTCCAAGGTAGCACCAACAGAACACCACCAGCGGCACTAGGGCGGCCGGGTGCAGAAGTGTCCAATGTTATTCTATGCAGAACAGTTGCAGGAAAAAGAGGCTGCAGGCTTTGACTGAGGGGCTGGTCTGGCAGAACCAACAGGGGGGCTAAGGCATCACGAGGCCTGGGGACATAGGGACACAGTTGGTCCTCTTCTCCCCGGCCCAGGGGCAACGGGTACAGAGGTGTCCTTAGCCATTGAGTTTTATTACCGGGAGCAGTAGAAGGGGCCTGCGTGCAGAGGCTGCAGGCGACGTCGGGGAGTCCACAAGAGGTGTCACCACACAGGATTCTGTCTCGGGAGGTCTGAGGGAGCATGATGACACCGTTGGCCCACTTCAACTTCAGGCTTGGAGCAACTGGCGCAATGGTGTCTTTCCGAGTCTGGTTTCTGTGGCCCCAGAGTCCTTACAGGGGTCTTTGGTTGCCTGCAGGATTCAAGGAAGCAGGTCTGCTCCTTCTCAGGAGGTCTTGATTTCCAGGTGAAGTGCTGGCAGGTCTCCAGGCGTTGGGGACTCAGCAGCTGTAGGACGGTCGACTTTTGGTGCAATCTGCAAAGGTGAGTAGGCAGGCCGTGGGCTTGGGGCCAAGTCAGTTGCTGGATCTTCTGTTCTGTCAGGATGTGTCGGTGGAGTCTGTATCAGGGACAGGCATGCATCTCGGGCCAGAGAAAAAAAGTCTACCAGAGTTAGGAGCCCAGTTGTGAGAAAGAGCCTCTTTTGCATGGTTATCTCCCACTTTTTGCCTGGTTTTGATGTGGTTTCAAATGTAGTGCACAGGGTTCCTGCCAATCCCTGAAAACAAACCCCCAATTGGTACTGCCACCTCCTGCAAGTCCCTAGTAAATGGTACCATGGGTACTTAGGGCATGGGAGCTGAAAAGGGTCCCCTCACTGGGTCCGAGCCACTGCATTGTAGCTTGCATGTTTCTGTGAGGGAGAAAACGACAAATTCGACATGGCACCCTGTCTGGTTGCCATGCCAACCAGTACGGCCTGTAGGAATTCACCCCTGTGGGAGGCCTCACAGCCCCAAGGAAGGCTGCACTATACCACAGGTAAGGGCATATCTGCATCAAGAGATATGTCACTACAATACTGGGGTCCATTTTCCTAATATTGTAAGTGCCAGGGAAGCCATACAAAGTATATGGGCTGCGAACTCGACAACTTGAGTTCCACAGCACAATGATAGCTTTACTGAACACAGGAGTTTTTGTCACCAAACTACTCCTCACAATAAATCGTCACTGATGCCAGTGTGGGATTTATTGTACCATGTACTCAGCGGGCACCTCAGGTGCACCCTGAAAACCTACCCACCCTGGTGTGATCTTGACCGGCTGTAGGAAGCCCGCCACCACCAGGCATGTTTCTGGAGCCCTGGGTAGAGAGCCCCTGCTCTTTGGGACCAGAAACAAAGCACATTCTGGGCAGAAGAGTCAGACCTCCACCACTGGGATGGGCCAGTGCTCGAAGTGGGAAGCATCAAAGGCCTGCCGCCTCTGTAATGCGATCCCCAGCCTCTGCAGCTAGCAGCAGATGCCAGCCCCAGGTTCACACCCCCACTTTAGGCGGGAAAAATTCTAAATAATAGGAGGTGTGCACACCTCTGCCAACCACACCCCTAAGGTGGGGGAGGAGAGGTGAAGCACAACTTTCAGTCACCGCTATCTTAAAGATAGGGAAATCCCTCCAATCAGTCCGGAGTCTATGCCACCCCCTCCAATCAGGCCTGGGTCTATGACACCCCCCCCACCTTCCCCCAGGATAGTGGCATAATAGAGGGCATAGCCACCCCAACTAAGGTGCCCATTGGCCCTACCAGCTACTCCCCTAAAACTCCTCCTAAATTTAGGTGGTACCCCAGACCTATAATCTAGATCTGCGATGAACTAAGAAAGAAGGCAACCCTAAAGAGAACACTGAAGACTACAACTGCCTTGACCCCAAGCCCTACCGGCCTGTCTTCAGCTTCTGCAACCGGTCTTGCTGCCAGCGAACTCTGGAACCCCTGGGAGGACTGCTGCCTTCGAAAAGGAATCTCCAGTGGAAACCTACTCCAAGGACTCCGGATCCAGGCAAATCCACATTTCATGCCAACTATGCACCCAATGCCCACAGCCCGAGTCTGAGTTACTCACCTGTGCAGTGAAGTCACCCCAGCGATCCGGACCTTGTGTCAAGCGTTGGTTTACCTCTCCTGCCCTCCACGACGGCGCCTGCAGGGTGAATCCAAAGGCTCTCCCCGATCACAAGTGGCTCCAGTAAGAAGATTTTGAGAGGCAGCCATGCACCTGGGCCGTAGTAATCTGAACCAATTGTGCCCCCACAACCCAACATATCTTTGCTGTTGTTGGTTTTCCTCCTGCAACCTCCGGTGCCACGCCTGTAGCCTCTCTATGCTGAAAGAAGAATCCCTACTGAAAAGCATTGGGCACCTGACGTTGAAATTGCACCCGGCCGGCCCGGTGGCGCTGGTGGTGTATGTTTAGTGCTGCTTTGTAAACCCCCCCCCCCCCGCCCCAATGCTTAACCTAACCCACCAAGATTGCCCCCTGCAACCAATCTACTTACCTGCAAGCAGTGTGGCTCCAGGCACTCCCTGGCACCATTGGAAAGTTTACAACACAGATTTTGACCTTTGCAAGAGGCCGCTCCAGAGCCTCTGGTGGTGTAGTTTTAGCATTTACAGGACCCCTGGCCCTAGCTGACTTTTGGCTCCGAACACTAGGATTGTGAGGGTAATACTTACCTGTTTAACCTGCAATATTGTTTCCCCCATAGGATAACATTGGACAGTTTTGAAAAGTTTCAAATGTCGATTTTTGAAAGTGAAAAGCATTTTTTATTAAAAAACATCCATACCTTATTACGAAGACCTTGGTCTTTAAATAAAATACAAAGTATATTTTACTAAAATTGGTGTGGCTCTCCTTGAGTCGTGTTTCCATTATTGGTCAGGTGTGTGCAATAAATGTCTTACACTCCTCTGTGTTAGGCCTAAGGCTGCTCGCCCACACTACCACTTGGGTTTTACCTGGAGCCCTGTACACTTTTGGGGAACCCCTGGACTCTCTGCACGGTATTACCACCTAGTGGCAATATCATATACAGAGCCAGCTTCCTACACCAGTAGTGGGTCCCAAGGGGACAAACTGGGCAGACACGCTGGTGATAACACAATTGTGGGACCCTGCCAGTCCTAGGGGCCAGACTGCACAATAGAAGGAGCCAGAAGCACACTGAATATCTGCAGCTGGGCCTCCTCGAAGGCCTACCTCTGCTGCCAGCATCGTAGACAGCCAAGGAAATTCTGGGAGCGCTGGTACCAGTTTAGGAATGGTTTTCGTGGCCTGAAACAACAATAGGGTGGGACCGACACGGAAGACCTTGGGCCTTCTCTTCAGAGTGGTGGGATGGGGTCCAATGTTACTTTTCTTTGTTATGCTTGGGCTTGGTTGTACCACAAGACTGAGTGTGAACTTGAGAGGTTGCAAGTAAGGTCTCAAAACCAGGGCTGTGCTTGCAACTTCGATGGAACAGGACTTACAATGAGGACAGGGATACAATATACAGCTTTACCTCACAGACTTGGATCCTGTCAGAGTGCATGAGGGCACATATTGCACAACGCAAGAGGCATGACCCTGACATGGTCACCAAGGACATCACGTGTGGGTCCATTTGTGGCATAGCTTGAAATCTATGTGTGTGTGTGTAGGCACATTGTTCGTTCCCCAACACACCTTTTTGAAATCTTTAAGAAGTGATCAGAAAACTGTCAAATATAGGTGCAGAGCTCCAGATCCACAAATGATGGCTCAAAAAGAAAAACACGGATGTCAGCATGCAGGGGTGAAGCTTTTATGTGTCTGTTCAGTCAATCCCAAAGAGGTGTAAAGTCATCACAGAGCTGCACAGCACACCTACAAGCATGTGGACAATTTTCTGATCCAATCTGGTGCTTCAGGAGCATTAGAAGGTTAATAATCTGTGATTAGAAGTATCTATCAGAAGATGGGGATGTGCAGATGACGAAAAATCATCTGTGCTTCGACTTCTCTACTCACCTCCGCATCAGACTCCCGTCCAAAGAACATGTCTGAAGAAATGGCTTTGGCACTTGCAAACTTCTGACGAGCTTCATTGGACTCTACCACAGAAGCACTGCTCTCCAACTTCCGTCGGCTGGTGGGTCTGGAAATATACAGAGGAAAATGTATGAAACCACTGCAGGAGGACAAGTGGCTTAAATGGCCAGGAGAAATGAATCACAAGGGGAAGCGACGAATAAAGACCAATTCAGTACAGAAGAAAGTTATTCAGGGACTACTCACACCAGAGATACAACGTTTTGTACTACAGTTTATCATGTTTAGTTTTACATTTTGCGTTCTCTCAACAGCTGCATCGCCAGTCCTTGCTTTGAGCTCATAAACCCCAATGCTGGAGCTGAAGCGAAGAGGAGAGCGTGGTATACCAGTCCTCTTATCGGGCCATCTGACTCTAATGTCACTAACGAAGGCTTCTAATCTTTCCTATTAAAATCATCACCACCTTCAAGTCAACTTACTACATACACATATGAATTTAAAGTCCTCATTTACCAGCTTTAGCATTGCAGAGTCTTCTTTAATCGATTAACATCATAAACTAAGTAACGATGATCTCACATATTCAAAAAGAAGCTATACAAGAGTCATGAATTATTCATGAAATACGCTTCTATTTAGGAGCGCAATGAGACTATCTTCCTCAGAAAAATATAGATTTCACTACAGCAAGTTCGAGCAGGACTATTTAAAGCTGGTTCACATTATCTTCAATGTGAAAACTGTTAAGTTAATAATGAACAGTTCTGGCACATTCTATAGTATATTAATATACATTTTGTACGCCTTGACAGCAGATTCAAAATAAATTCAAATAAGGATACTACTGTAGATCTATTTGTCGAGAAGATCTGTTTCTAACAAACAAAAAGTTAATAATTCATTTCAGCCACAAATAAAGCACTGATTTTGAGATGAGTTTTGAGACGAACATCCTGAATTTACACCCCAGGATACAAATACGTTCAGAGGTCAAACAAGAACAAGATTAAATAAATCATAAAAAATAAACTATTGATTACAAACGAAAATCTTTCTTCACTGGTGAAAAGTAACAAGCAAACAAAAAGATCAGATTCTCACACGGTTTGCCAGATTAACAATGCTTTTGGACTCGAGGGGGGGGGGGGGGGGGGGGGGGTTCTAGCGAAGGATGCCGAGGGTTTTGAAGCAAGTGGAGGATAGGGCTTTGATCTGTCGGTGCATGGTGAGGGAGGAGTAGAGTATGATGCTGAGGTTGCGAGCCTGGTGTGGGAGGTTTACCGAGGGTTGCGGGCCACCTGGTGTTGTCCTAGGCATCCTTACTTTTTGGTTAGGGATTTCCATTTTTTAGCAGGATTTTATTATTAAGTAGCAGGTGTGTAGAATTTTTAAAATCTCCTTGTTAATGAAATTGGAGGTTTTTTTTTTTGGGAGTTTTATATAGCGCGAACTAGAACCGAACCGAATCAGTTATCAGAGCGCTTTACATAGCACCAGTTACGTTACATGAGGACACTTTCATTTTTAGGCACGGGGAGATTAAGTGATTTTCCCAGAACCACAGGGGGTTTTTGGCGTCGTTACCGAGACTCGAACCCAGATCCCCAGGTCCGAGGTCGAGCGCCTTAGCCGCTAGGCCAACCCCTCTCCCCTGTTCTGTAGAGAAACCACCTATCCCACCTTCTCTCCAATTCGATGTTCGTTACCGGCACAGAAACAGTAACAGATTTTGATTCCATTTCAAAGCAACTGTGCAACGTTTTCTTTTACTGGCAGAATTAGTATTATTTGGCATTATCGCTTTATACCTGCTCCTCAGCCTAAAATATAGTTCAGCATTTGCTGTCCATTAACCTTGCCTCCAGTGAATAACACCGGACACATACTCCGAAGGGACAGAGCAAACACACTGCAATAGCACATACATCCTAAACAGATAGTTAAATGCACCAGACACACACAGTATAAACACAGACACCCAAACAAACACACTATTTTATTTATTTATTTATTTATTTTAGAGGTTTTATATAGCGCTGGCTGGACCCAGAGGTATCAGAGCGCTTTACAATTGTAACAGAAAGGTGTTTAAATACAGGTACAGTGTGTATAAGTTCAGAAAGTTGATTCAAAATTAAGCAGTCCAGATAGGATAAAGGTTACACTAGATGAAAAAGTAAAAAACAATTGCTAAACACAATAAGATATACAATATAGAGGTCGCATTTTGGAGGGAAGGTTCAATAAAATATACCTAGGAGCAAGAGGGACAAAAAATGTGAAAGAAAAACTGAAGGTCATAAGGTGTAGTATGAGACAGGAGGTAAAGGAGAGGCAAGGAGGGGAGGGAAGGAGATAAGATTGAAGGGGAAGGGAAGGAGGGGGGGCAGGAGGGGGTTCACTAGCCGTAGGCGGAGCAGCTGGGTGGGGGGATGCTGAGGAAGGCGAGGCCACTCGGGAGGTAATTAAAAGCCCCCGTATTTATTAAGGAGAAGTTTGAGTTCTTTTTTGAAGCTGGGGTAGGACGGGTTACAACGGAGGTCTGGTGGGAGGGCATTCCAAATAAGAGGGGCATTGCCTGAAAAGGAGCGTGACTGAGTGGAATTCTTTTTCTGAAGGGGGGGATAAGTAGGAAGGTGTTAGAGCTTCTCAGGGATCGCGTGCAGCCTGCTTTGGTCAATTTGATAGCAAGGTATGTTGGTGTGTTTTGGTGGAGGATTTTGTGCGTAATGCAGGCGGTTTTATAAGTGGATCTGCCTTCAATGGGGAGCCATTTGAGGGATTTGAGGGCGGGAGAGATGTGGTCAAATCGTTTGCAGTCTGTGATTAGCCTGGCCGCGAGGTTGAGCACTGATTTTAGAGGTGCCAGGTGTGTTTTGGGAATTCCGGTGAGGATGGCATTGCAGTAATCAATGCGTGATAGAACAAGAGATTGAACTGCTAGTTTAAAATCATCAATTGGGATGAAGGGCTTAATTCTCTTAAGGTTACGAAGGGTAAAGAGGGTTCCTTTGGCAGAGTTTTTGATGCGTACGTTGAGAGATAGGCGGTTGTCAAGGGAGATGCCCAAGGATTTAACTGAGGGGACAAGGGGCAGTTGAGGGCATTAAGGTCTGTGATCCAATTTTGAATGGGGAGCTGATTGTTTTTTGGGGAGAAAAGAATAATTTCAGTTTTTTTAGGGTTAAGTTTGAGGTGGTTCGAGTGGAACCAGGCTTGAATTTTGATGAGGGTGTTGTTGAGGTGGCGGATGTCAGCATGGGTTTTTATCTTATGGTAGAGTTGAGTATCGTCAGCGCATAGATGGTAGTTGATCCCGGCTTGTTTGAGAATGAGGGTGAGGGGTTCCATAAAGAGGTTAAAGAGAGAGGGAGAGAGTATGGATCCTTGCGGAACTCCTAGAGAAAAGGGGGAGGGGTTCGATAAGCAGTTTTGGATTTTAATTTGTTGAGCACGGTGTTGCAGGTATGAGACAAACCAATTATGAGTCATACCATTAAGGACGAATCGTTCTCTAAGGACTTTGAGTAGAACAGAATGGTTAACGGTATCGAACGCTGCGGAGAGATCAAGGAGGATCAATAGGCTAGATTCGCCATTGTCGAGGGAGTGGTGAATGTCATCTACAATGTTAAGCATGGCGGTTTCAGTGCTCTACCATCACAAATAGAATCTCTGCAGTCACACACTTGCAAACAAGTGCACACTGCAGAGACACTGCTGAAGGGCACAAAACCTGCAGACACTGAAGGCATGCAGACAGACACATTCTCTACAGACATACACTATGCAAACACACACACACAGATACTATCTACACACCCACTCTGAAGATGTGCACATACTGTAGTCTGCCCACCTACAGCTAGAAAAGTTTACCTTTAGCAGGCCACCCATCTGCTGCTTGGCTCGGGGATACCATGAGGCAGAAGATGTATCTAACTGAGGAGGACTCCAGCAGTGGAATGTGGATTATTTTTACAGCCCTTCATATCGCATGAGGGGTGTGAAATGCTACATTGGCAACTAAATTAAAATTAAATCTGTGTTGTCAAACTACAGCTACGGTGTGAGCATGATCTTAATTTACCTAGAACTGCAGTAAATACTTTAGAAGAGTTATCTGCTGTTTTAAACAGATTCCTTACTGCAGATTGTCAGAGGACTACCTGATTAGCCTCTGTAAATAAGGTGAGTTTCCATGCGGTTATCTGTCGGCTCCTGAAATCAGCTGCATCAGAGGAAATTAAGGAGCAAAGAGCTCAGACCCAGGGGTAAATAATGAAGGACTACTTGCCTATAGGACAAAATAGGGATTATAGATTCTTGGCCTCCAAAGAAGCCAACATGTCTGGGGTGTCAGACAATATAAATTCTTCACCCCTGTGTAGAATTGGCAAAATTATTGGGAGGTCTACCGACGCGGAGTGCGCTATTGAAGCACAACCTTATTTTGACTAGAAGTTTTTAAAAAGTAGACTTACAAAGGTGGAAAGGATGCCTTGGTCTTCTGCATAGAAATACTGAGGGTGGAAATGGGACTGACAGCCATACCTTTCTGGATTTGCTCCAATAGGTCAATTTTTCTATTTTCATTTTAAAGCCCCAAGATCCATTTTGAACATAACCAAATAATGAATTAAACTTCAAACACTGTGGTGAATTATTTCGTCACAAAAGAGTTTTCTGTTCAAGTTCTTAAGAGATACCTATAGAAGAAATTAGGTCTCTAATTAATTTGCTAATGATTAAGATATAGTTTAACAAAATTAATACACACAAAATGCTTTTCACTATGTATACATCAAAAGATTTCACTTTAATTGTTCATTTGTAAGAATGGAAGACATGCAATTTTACTTATAATACAACCTCAGTCGCGAAGTTAAAAGATTCTTTATAAATTCAAATTTTGGACCGACTATTGTAAAGTATAATATCCAGCCTCATTCTTCAGTGTTAAGTAGTTCTATCAAAAATCATGGAACATTTGCTATCAAGTTCATACATTTTTTTAATTCAATTCCTTTTTAATTAAAATGATACGTTTCAGTGTAATTTTATGAATATGTAATATTTCTCAGGGAATGTTACAAAATTAATAATAGTCAAGCCACCTGTTGAGGAGTGGGAGCTTGCGGCACTTCAGAGAGTTGTCTAAGCACTACGCCACATTACTACAATTGTCGCCCTGAGAACCTAAGCAGCGCCTCTCTCCTTTCTGCACCTAAACTTACAGAAGGAAAAATGCCAGGCGTGCTTTCTTCTTTTTGCCTTTTTTTTTTTTTTTAATTACATGCGGCACACCAGGACGCTCAGCTAACACCTCGGGCGGTATCTCGTCCTATACTTGGTGCCGACAACACATGCTACACATACTCTCCTTTCTGGTCCTTGCAATCACCCAATGACCGGGCCGGGTGTACCACCCACAGTGTGGCAAAGGGAGGAGGCAGGGAAAGCATGTCACTGTGGGAAAGAAGAGGGGCCAACAAGGGATGGCGCAGGGGTCAGAGGTTATCGCACTGATAGGGAGAGAGGGCACTGTAGAAGTGGGGTTATGTGGGAGAGGAAACCTTGAAAATGAGGGCTTGAGGGACCAATGTCTATAAGAGGTCAACGGGGATGAACTCACTGCAGGGGCACTGCAGGGCCAGAAGAGCCGAAGCCTGATATAAGTGCAGGTAGACAAACTTTTCACTACAGGGTAGAGTAGGAAAGCATCAGGGTAACTGTTCAAGGTGGGATGAGAGGGGTAAAAGAAGAGTTCACTTTCACAATCTGAACCAATGAGCGAATGCGAGGGAGAGAGGAGGCCGGAGTAACCTTTCACTACAGGAGGAGAGTTGGGATAGAACAGCACTGGAGGCTTCACGTTTCCTGCCAACGCTCTTCATACACAGCTTCTAATGGGGTCTGCATGTTCACTGTGCACGCCTCAATGGAATAAAATGTACCAGAAAGGGGAGCTACTGGGATTTATCCAGGAGTTAGAAAAAGAAGAGGCCAGAACCGCGCTTCATACACATTGTCAGAAAGGGAGATAGAATCCATTTTAGTCCCCTCCCAGCTCATGCCCCAGCAAATGTCACAACAATACTCCAGAGTAGGGCCATTACTGGCATCATGGCACACCTCATTTTATTCCATACAATGTGCAAATTCCCAAGGGAAAAATAGGTATTTGGGGCGCACTGTACCTCTTCGAGCTGTTAACAAGTACACAATAGCTGAAATTCAAAATGGTGTCTTTGGCACAAACACGGACAGGACTGCATCAATCTAAGGGGTTTCGTTTTGAACCTCATTTTGCAATCTCACAGTCAAATTTCAGCTTCACTCGTACTCACCACCGAGCGAGTGCGCTGAAAGTCAGATCTGACGATGCAAGGAGTTGCGGTAAGCCCCCACATACATCAGCGGCGAGTAAAACAATCTCAAGGTACATATTTATGTCAGTGTTCACAATCACAAGTGGAATGATCAGCAGGAGACTGCCAGAGCCAACGACGTGGATTCTGTTCACTGGTGCAGTGGACGGACATGGAGACAATACATGAAACAAGAGGATTCCTCAGCTTTTGTTTAGCAAAACAAGAGTTTGAGGCTGCCTTGTTCCTGAGTGGGCTGAGAAAGCCTCATGAATCCGGATGTAGAACTCAACAAGACCAGCCAGAGCTCAGGACAACCAACGTGGTCTTGCTTACCCCTCTTCCTTCAGCACAAGGAAGGATATTCTTAGTGTCGCTCGATAACACCACAAACTTACAACTTCAGCAGTCTTTTGAAGCGTAACTGGTGGGATTATAGCAAATTCACTGACTACTATTTGAGGTGCAAAGTTTTAGAGGAAGCATGCAAAAGACCTCATGCAATCTCCACGTATTCAACAAACACTGGGGAGAATTTGAAGAAAAAAAAGAAAGAAAAAAACAAATCCCACATGCTCACCAGACACTCCCAATTGGCTATTCCAGTGTCATACTTTGATAACTCCCCCAACTACTTACCGGTCTCTTACTGGCTGAATACTGGAGATGGTGACTTCTGTATCCTTCTCCTCCCCTTTGTCCACGGCCCCCCATGAGGAGCTTTCATTGTCCCAACGAGACCCGAATCCATCCCCCAGTGAGAACGGGTTATCCTTGTACCTGTTGGGAAACGGTAACATTACTACTGAGCAGCATTCGGATCACAAGTCAGTGAAAGTGAGCGGAGGTTCCAGTGAGAGTTAATCCCCAGAGCAAGATGCAAACAGTCATACGGGTGTGATGGAGCTGGGGATGCCAGTGAGTGAAAGAAGCACATAACCAGAGATCAGAGAAGAGAAAGCCGGTGGCAGAGGCTGACTCAATCTGCTTGGCGCTGGAGTAACGCTACAGGCGCTGAAGCGAGTGTATTTTAAATTTGGCGTGCTCTGCTGTTTTAATTGTATGCGTGTGAATTGTTTTAACACTGTATGCACTTTAAACCCTGGGCTGATTCCTTGCTCGGGGGTCACTCACCCTTGTTAAATCCCGCCCCGGTCCGCCGCGTCCACTCTGGGCGTTTGTAGCGGAGGGCGTGGAGGAGCCCTGCACTTCCGGGTTCTCTGGGGGTAGGTCAGCACTCTAGCTGACACGCCTCTCTTCATAAATGTGTTTGGGACAGCGGGCGCGCAGCGGACGCGTGCAGCGGGCGCGACGAAGGCGCGCCGAAGTGTCGCCTAAGTCAAGCCCGTCTGCGCCCGTCCGCGGCCGGCAGGGGCCTGGGGCCACGACCCCTGTGCTTTCTGGTCAATCCCATATACGTTATGAGAGACAACAACTGCTTGATATGTGCCCCTCTATTATGAAAGAATGTTTGCACACGATGGAAGCTCTAACCCTTCACAACTGTCCTATATGCCCCTTCACATTCTGTCGGGACCTTGTTAGTGAGGCTGAATCTGGAAGGGTCATTGGTGGCTTACTTAATTGTAGATCTTTAAGGAAGCACAATACTCAGATATGGGATCTCCTCTTGGAGGAGAAGATGGATGTTCTCTTCCTGACGGAAACGTGGCTGAGCGAAGATTCTGAGCCTGATATCATTGAAGCCATCCCGCCTGCATACTCTATAAATAGACTAGATAGGAAGGAGGGAAGGGGTGGAGGCATCGCCATTGTTGTTAAGGCCCCGCTCGAATGTTCCCTGGTGTCCACTCACATAGACCACTCGGAAGCCGGCCTCTTCACTCTCAAACTGGGCCCCCGGACTACCATATCTGGTATCCTGATATATAGACCTCCTGGGAATTTGAAGGAATTTAAACCCACCCTAGTGGAGACGATAGCACACTTAGCTATCAGAAAAAGCAGACTTCTGATACTAGGTGATTTTAACATCCACTTGGAGGATGAACTATCCAGGGATGCTTTAGACTTAAAGCAGGACTTGTTGACTTTACAAATAGAATTAAAAAATAAGAACCCCACCCACATACATGGCCACCTTCTAGACCCTGTCTTTAGTAGCTGGAATGGTGTGAGCGTTAAACAGCCCGTCCCTGTCCCCTGGTCGGACCACTTCCTAGTTCCATTTAAGATTCACTGTCCGAATATAGACAGTCTGAGAGGCAAAAACAACTGCTATCCCAGACGTAGATGGAAGGCCTTCTCATCTGACACCTTTGGTCATCTTCTAGAGATGGGAGGCCCTCCAGGAGGCGATGATTGTGAAAGCGCGAATAGCAATCTTGAAAAGCGCATTCTTGACGCACTAAATGTGGCAGCCCCTATTTGTCCTTTAAAGACCAAAGCCAGAGAAAAAAAGTCTGCCCCCTGGTTCACATCGGAATTGCAAATGGCCAAATCGGAATGCAAGAAGTTAGAGCGTAAATGGAGGGTTGACTTTTGCCCCCTAACCAAGAACGCGTATAAAGAAGCACAAAGGAAATATAAAACATCACTTCGCAGAACTAAAGCTGTGCATTATAAAAGCCGCATAGAAGAGGCAGAAAACTCCTCGCGTGAACTTTTTAAAAATTTTAAAGAAATTTCGGTAGTAACTAACGCCAACGCTCCTGGAAAAGACTCTGTTGAGGAATGCAACAGAATAGCCAATTATTTCTCAGGAAAGGTCAAAGATATTTATACTACGTTCTCGGGTGACATAATCAGTGGACGTGATTTCAAGGAAACTGCAGGTGCAAGCAAGGTAGAGAACTGCTTTAGAACCTTTTTAGTACCCCCTACAGAGACACTAATTAAGATATGTCGGAGTATCAAATCTGGCTCCCCCAGAGACCCTGCACCTCCGAGGGTGCTGGGGGATGCCATCCTGGTACTGGAACCTTTTTTCAGGCATGTTCTTCAAATCTCCTTTACCACCGGTACTCTTCCGGGTGACTGGAAGAAGGCTATAGTCCTGCCCATCAAAAAAAAAAAAACAATGTTAGTCAGGAAGTGCTAGAAAACTTGAGACCCATTTCTCTGCTGCCCTACCTAGCTAAAGTGGCAGAGAAAGTAGCAAATGTACAACTTATGGCCCACCTGGAGAAAAACAAACTCCTACATCCGTCTCAGTCTGGGTTCCGACCGGGCTTCTCTACGGAGACGGCCCTGTTGAAAGCGACTGAGACCTTGCGTCAAAAGGCAGACTCAGGACATACCATGGCGCTGATAATGCTAGACCTTAGCGCGGCGTTCGACACTGTAGCTCATTCCATCCTGCTACAGTGTCTGAACAATGCCGGGTTTACGGAGTCAGCGCTAAGATGGCTGAAAGCGTTCCTCACGGACCGTAGCTTTCAGGTCCAAAATGGCTCATTTAAATCCTCTGCCTTGGCACTTGAACAGGAGTGCCTCAGGGCTCGGCTTTAAGCCCTAGCCTGTTCAATCTTTACATGGCCCCCTTGGCAGAAGTGGTGCAGGCGTTTGGAGTTGATTTAGTTTCTTACGCCGACGACACCCAACTGCTGATCTCCCTGTCCCAAGCCCCTAATACAGCTGCCTCCAATTTTAAGGCCTGTATGCAGGCCTTAGCGGACTGGATGAACTCACACTGTTTAAAACTCAATGGCTCCAAAACGGAGGTTGTGGTGATTGGGGGGGAACAACTCTAGTTGGACAGGAGAGTGGTGGCCAGCATGTTTGGGCCCCACACCTAACCCCAGTAAGGAGGCAAAGAATTTGGGAATTTGGGTTGATCCCTACCTATCCTATGAGGGTCATGTTAATCGCCTAGTGGGTAAATGCTTCGGCATACTGAAAACCCTCAATCGTACCCTGGATTTATTACCACTAGAGGCACGGCGCACCCTGACTCAAGCCCTGGTCACGTCCCGCATGGACTACGGGAATGTGTTACTCTTGGGCACCTCTGAAAAAAATCTTAAACGATTACAAGTCCTCCAAAATACCGCGGCCAGATTAGTGTTGAGACTCCCGAAAAGATCTGCTTCTCTGCCTGCCTTGACCGCACTTCACTGGCTTCCGGTCAGAAAGAGAGTGCTATTTAAAGCACTCCTAATATGCCACAGAATTGTTTGGCATAAGGCTCCTTCGTATCTTTCTGACCTGATACAGACTTATGAACCCACCAGAGAATTACGCTCTACTGGAGCAGGGCTGCTAAAAACTCCCCGTGTCAGAAGAGCTAGAATGGGAGGACGTTCCTTCAGACTATTGGCAGCCAGTAACTGGAATAAACTTCCCATCAATATTAGGCTAGAAGCATCTGAAATCAAGTTTCGAAAACTTTTAAAGACCCACCTTTATAAAAACTAGACATCCCTCCGCTCTTAATTCTTAGTCGCCTTCCTTTTGGTCTCTCCTCTCCGTAGCGCGGGGACACGCCGTGAAGGCGTCACCAGGCGCTTTATATAACCCTTTATTATTATTATTTTATCCCAGAAGAGTGAAAGGAAGCAGCAAGTAGGAGCTTTAGTTAGAAAGTATGAAAATGAGCAAGAGGGAAAATAAAAAAAATAAAAAAGTGTAAGACAACAATGAGAAGGACATCAAAAAACAAAACTGGCATAGACGAGAGCTGGAGAGAGAATGGGAGGAAGAAAAATAAACTGATACACAGGACCACTTGCGCATTAATGGGGAAGCTCCAGTGTGATGGGGAGCACCAGTCCACGCGAGAGAACAAAAGACTTCCCTTCAATAATACTCTTTTGATGGATACCAAGGGAAAGTGCCTTTTTGCAGGACACGCTCCCCAAATTTTGGAGTGACGCTGCAGGTTTTTCAACTCTGTAGTGCACTGGGCCCTGCTACCCAGGCCCCCTAGAGCATGTGCGCGGACCCCTCAAAAGTGTATGCGCAATTGATTAACCCCAGACTGGCCTGGTTAGCTTATTTATAAAACCCTAGTATATTGAACACCGGATATCCAGGGATTGTAAGTGAAGGGCCACGGGTGGACTGCAGCAGTTGTTGTGCCGCCACTGTTTAGACAAAGTGACAACATGGCCCTAAGTCTGCGATTGCAGTCCAGTCAGGTAGCATCTGAGCTGGCAGCTAAACATAGCAAATAACCCTTTGGCCAGGTCAAAATTTTCCTTTTTAATATCAGTAAATCACAGCTAAGGAAGGTCCTATAAATGCATAAGGCATTGCGCAGATATTAAAAAGGACATGTCAAATGTATACCGTAATTTCCTGAAAACTCACAAGTGTGGTTTATACTGCAGTAAGGAACAGTAGTCCCACTGGCTAACAGAGTTTCACTAACTCATACGCTAAGTATAAACTTCTATACAGGACACTGAACATGGTACTTCAAGGTATCAAATTAATTGTCGCATTAAGCCAACTTATTGCTGAAGTCGGACTTAATGTAACTTTTAAGATAAAAGGTGACTTTGGAAAGTCACCACTTTGTTGCCCAAACCCCCAGAAAAACTACTAACCCAGAGACAACAGGCTGCCCTCCTTCCCACTAGGAAGTTCGAAGCCCTCCCAGCAACTGTGACCAGAGGGAGCTGTTGTTGGGAGGAGCGGTGACCTCTTCCAGCAGTATGCCTACTGGGCAGTGGCCACAGATGGCCCAGCTTGAAAGAGACCATGGTCTCGGTGAAGCACATGCAGATCATACCTTGGCCTGCAGCTCCTTTGTGTAGGCAGACAGGCTGGCATCGCCTCCAGAGGGGAAAACCCCATAGTAGAACCTGCTTTCCAGGACGCGTGCTGGGTACACACGTGGACTGAGAGCTCAGCGATCAAGGATTCTTGCAGAGAAGGGTACTCCGATTGATTATATGAGAAAGTGCCTTTTTTGCATGGTTAGCCCAGTCACTTTTTTGCCTGGTATTGATGTAGTACCAAATGTAGTGCACAGGGTTCCTGCCAATCAGCCCCCCTGTGCGAGTGCTTCTTCTCTAAAAACAAACTCCCAATTGGTACTTCAGCCGCCTGCAAGATATGCCCCTACAATATTGGGCCCATTTTACATTTTACTTACAGTATTAGGAAATTGTCCCCAATTTTGTAGGGGCATATCTGCTTACACAGATATGCCTTCACCTGTGGTATAGTGCACCCATCCTTAGGGCTGGGAAGCCTGCTAGGGGGTGACTTACCTATGCCTTCAGGCAGTGTTAGTAGGCAGGGGCACCCAGGTAGGGTGCCACGGAGACTATGTTGTTTTCTCCCTCACAGTGGCATTCAGGCTGCAAGGGCAGTCGCACGGTCCTAGTGAGGGGGGTCCCAAGGGACCCTCTTCAGCTCCCAGGCCCTAGGTACTCAGGGTACCGTTTACTAGGGACTTACAGGTGTAACTACCACCAATTGGGGGTTTGTTTTCAGGGAAGAAGCACTGGCACAGGGGACCTGGTTGGCAGGGACCCTGTGCACTACAATTGAAACCACATAAAAAACCAGGCAAAAGGTGGGGGGCTAACAATGCAAAAGAGGTACTGTCTCACACAGGAGAATTTTCACAAAGTGAGTAACCTTCAAAGTATCCATCAGAAGCAATACATGTAGCGGATCCTCCACCAGTGTCCATGTCCAAAGGCTTGGGTAGAGATTAGGGCACTAGAACTGAAGTCTGCACTGAAGCTGGTGCAGAACCCCATGCGGGCTCAAAGAGCACCGACGATGCCAGGGGTGAGCGTGCCAGAGGTAGCTCAACTGGTCACCCTTTCGAATCCCTGGAGCCCCGAAGCACGCCAAAGAGCCAAAAGCAGCCCCAAATTGTACTGTAACTTCAATAAAAGTCTAGATTTGCTACGACAAGGCAACAGATCCATAAAGTCAGGTTCATAGGTTCCAGACTGTGAACCTGCTCCTCAGGAGATCAAGAGCAATACTGTGCGACATGATGTCCTTGCACCTTCTCTGGACACTGAGAATGGCAGAAAAAGGCTGCCTCCAACTTAGACTCTTTGTGCCCTTGGTGACCTGACCTGGTCAGTGCCGATCGCTCCACCCGCCGCGTGGCCCACCCTCAGTGTGCTCGGTCTCCGTTTGCTGCCGCCGCTGCCCGTTAAGTATCTGCCTCACTGTTGCCCCTGTTCTCGTTGTGCCCGTAATAGTAGTAGTTTGCCAGTAACTGTATTGTGCCAGCTCTTGTATTTCTCTCGCCCTCTGTCTCGCCCTCTGTATTGTGCCAGCTCTTGTATTTCTCTCGCCCTCTGTCTCGTTGTGCCAGTAATTGTAGGATTGCCAGTATTTGTTCTTCTTTCGTCCTCTGTTGTGCCCCTGATTGCTTTTGTGTGACCCCACCGCCGTTTTCTCTCCCGCTGCACCACCCCGCTCCCTGCAGCTGCTCCCCCGTGGCCCCAACCCGTCCCCTCCAGCATCACCGCTCCCCTCCCCACCCCACTCCCGCCTCCCAGCTGCTCCTCCCTCGCTCCGTCCCCCCCCACTCTCCATTTATGGCAGAGTCCGCACGTACGCGCAGTGTGCACGCGCCGATTGTGCGCCGAAGGCGTGCCAAAGGCAAGCCCGTCTGCGCCCATCCGCGCCTGGACCGCGCCCAGTTCCAAGACCCTTGGCCCCCGCAGATGCCAGCCCACCCGCCGGACCTACGACGCAACCACCCTCAACGCACTCAACACCGGCCAGACCCACGGCTGCCACCGAGCCACCCCAGGACGCACCCACGGACCCTTCACCTGCCAATCCTGCAAGTTGTCCTGCATCCGAGCCTGCACCGCACCCGCCAAGCCGAGCACCAGCAGCAACCACCTGAAGTGCATCCTGCTCAACACCCGCTCCGTCCACAGACACGCCGTCGAACTCTGGAACCTCCTCGACTCCACATCCCCAGACGTCGCCTTCCTCACGGAAACCTGGATGAACGCCACCTCAGCGCCCGACACCGCCATCGCCATCCCGGACGGTTACAAGATCACCCGGAGGGACCGCGTCAACCAGACAGGAGGAGGCATCGCCATCGTCCACAAGAACACCATCCGCATCACAACCAACTCCGACGACACCCTCACAGCCGCCGAACACCTGCACTTCCAGATACACACCGACCCCAAGACCACCCTCATCTACAGACCCCCGGGACCACGCACACAATTCAGCGAAGACATCGCCAACTTCATCAGCCCGCACGCCCTCCCCTCCGCTGACTACATCCTCCTAGGGGACCTCAACTTCCACCTGGAGAACAACAGCGACCGCAACACCACCACCCTGCTGGACAACCTCGCCAACCTCGGACTCAAGCAACTGGTGACCACCCCCACCCACTACGCCGGCCACACGCTTGACCCCGTCTTCTCCTCCAGCAAGGACATCTCCTTCAGCCACGCCACCGGACTCCACTGGACAGACCACAGCTGCGTCCACTTCAGCTTCAGAAGGACCACGCTCCATCACCACCCGCAACAGGTTCCCCGCAGAAGCTGGAACAAGATCACAGCCGACCAGCTCGCCACATCCCTGAGCCAGAACCCTCCCGCCAGCTCAGCGAACCCCAACCAAGCCGCCAACAACCTCACAAGGTGGATCAGCAACTGCGCAGACAACCTCGCTCCACTGAAGACCCCACCCCCCCGTCAGACCCGGCAACAAGAAAGCATCCTGGTTCACCGACGAACTCAAGAGCTCTAAGAAGAACTGCCGAGACCACCACCACTCGCAGTCCGGTTTCAGAGCCAACCACAGCACCGAGACCGCCCTCATCGCAGCCACAGACGACATCAGAGCCCTGCTCAACAACGGGGAAACAGCGGCACTCATCCTCCTGGACCTCTCCGCGGCGTTCGACGCGGTCTGCCACCGCACCCTAGTGCAGCGCCTCAGCAACATCGGAATCCAGGAGAAGGCACTGGAGTGGATCATCTCCTTCCTCGCCGGAAGAACCCAGAGAGTCCGCCTCCCCCCGTTCAGAGGCCACCGAAGTAATCTGCGGCGTACCACAAGGATCATCGCTCAGCCCCACGCTGTTCAACATCTACATGAGCCCCCTCGCAGCCATCGCACGCCAACACAACCTTAACATCATCTCCTACGCCGACGACACCCAGCTGATCCTCTCCCTCACCAACGACCCAGCAACCGCCAGAACAAACCTACACGAAGGGATGAAAGACGTAGCCGAGTGGATGATGAACAGCCGCCTGAAACTGAACTCAGATAAGACGGAAGTCCTCATCCTGGGATCATCACCCTCCGCCTGGGACGACTCCTGGTGGCCCCCTGCCCTGGGCGGCGCACCCAAACCAACAGACCACGCATGCAACCTGGGCTTCATCCTGGACTCCTCCCTCTTGATGACCAGACAAGTCAACGCCGTCTCCTCGTCATGCTTCAACATCCTACGCATGCTACGGAAGATCTTCCGGTGGATCCCCACCGAAACCAGGAAGACGGTCACCCAGGCGCTCGTCACCAGCCGACTGGACTACGGGAACTCCCTCTAAGCCGGAACCAAAGCCAAACTTCAGAAAAGACTCCAGCGCATCCAGAACACCTCCGCACGACTCATCCTGGACCTCCCCCGACACAGCCACATCTCTGGACACCTGAGAGACCTGCACTGGCTCCCCGTCAGCAAGAGAATCACGTTCCGACTCCTCACCCACGCACACAAATCTCTCCACAACCAAGGCCCCAGATACCTCAACGACCGCCTGACGACCTACACTCCAACCCGCCAGCTACGATCGACCTGTGGAAAAGTAAATTTTGCCATGTTCTGTGTCCCTACGCCTCATCCATCATATGTTATGTGTGCATGACCAATATGCATATGTTGTTCCCCATGTCCGATTAATGACGCAATTCCAGTTGTGTCCACCTCTGGTATGTCATTTTCCAGTCCTCGTGAATACTACGAATATCAGGCCTAGGTAAAGTAACGTTGCCAGTTTCTCAGTGTGCACGTTATTCCATTATAAAATCCCCGTTTCCAGGCCTCAAAAGGGCCCGGACATCAGATTCAGCTCCTGTCTCCTGAAAGCCTCGCTGAGGAGCGATACAGCCCCCACCTGTATCCTCGACCCTTCACTTACTTCCTGCCTCGCAGTGCCCGGTGCAGCTTGGCTCTGCCTCTGAGTCTGCCAAGAGTATGTTATAGTTTCAGTTATCAGTTCAGTCCTCCTTCTCTGCATTCCTAAGTTACTGAACTGCATCAATAGTTTCCGTCATTGTCTAGCCTTCTCGTCTCCATGTTAGAGAAATACTGTATTACTGGTCATTTAATATTCTTCATCACGCACTACATGTAGAATAATGCATGGTCCAGCCTTAGAATCAAGTTAGCCTTTCCCTTCATGACTCCTAGTTTATATCAACATGTTCCCTAAACATTAGATACCAGATAGGGTTTAGGTACATGTCGCTCCGACCCTCCAGACTCTAGTCTCTGCTCCTAGCACAGAGTTCATAGCCCCCAGCTTCTCCTAGTAACACGTCATTGCCAATTTTCGCGCACCATTAGGTTAGAGGTCCCGGCTCCTTAGGTAGCCCCCTCCTATGTTTCCGCCCATTCATGACATATTCTGTTACGTTTGCATCACATGTCTATGTATACTCCCAGTTACACCTACTTTTACTGTTATCTCTCGCGACTGCTACGCGTCACGCCTTCTGCTCCACCCACTGCTACGCCTACTGCAATGTAATGCTATGTGTTTGCGCTATGTATATAAGTTGATGTATTGTTATTAAAAGTTAGCGCGCTCATCCCAGACCTAGCCCCAGCAGCTGCTGGGTCATCCTATGCAGGTTGTCCTGATCCTGTCCTTGTGCTGTAATAAACCTGCAGAAACTCCTACTACCTCGAATCTTGACTCTTATTTATTGAGCTATCTGTTATTCATTCATTCATTCAAAAATAGGGTATTATTTATTTATTTACCACATAATGGCGCCCGAACAGGGACTTGCCCTTTCCCCACGCGTCGGTGAAGCCACGCCGACCCCCTGACCCTCTGCAGCCGTGACGGAACCATACCGGCCAAGTGCAGATATTTCTGCTTCAAGTATCCCTCAGGCCCACGGAGGAGACGGAGGAGGCGGTCCAGCATCCGAACGAGACGGTGGAGGAACGCGGCGAGTCCCGACCAGAGCCCAAGCCGAGAGTCCAAGGTCCGAGGTATCCGGAGGCCCACCCGTAACTGAAGTCCGAAGTCCGTCGTCGTAGCAGTCCAGTCCCGTCCGAGGCCTTCCGTTCCGTGCTGCCCGGTGAGTACCATTGCTGGGGTAGTATCTAGACAGGGTCAGTCTAAATTGACTCCTGGTCCGTGGGTTGGTGGTACCCAAGCCCACAAACGAAGTGTTCACCTAGGTGGATACGGGTCTTGATGCGTTCCTTTATGGGACCGGTATGTTCCGTACTGTTACAGCAGTGCATCCAGTAACTCTAGTCTGTTCCGTTCTCGAGAATTCTGTTCTGTTTCTGTTTTCAGTATTTTCAGGTAGTATTCTGTTCGAACTGTTATGTTATGATATTGTTTAATGTATTTCCAATGTCGTGGTATGCCTGAATTGTTTTCCCAATTGTTATTGTTTTTCGTGTATTGTATTGTGTTCCGATTCAAGTTTAGAATGCCGCTCTTTTCCAAGTTACGTCAGATAAAAACTAGAAAGGGTTTATTAGAAGAAGCAGTTCCTGTTCCGCCTAGGGACAGTCCAGGTCACTTTATGTATCAGAAACATGGCATAAGCGCCATACTGTACCTAGATTTGTGGGTAGAGTATACCAAACAGTTAGAAGAAAAGTATAGATGGCCCGTATCGGGTACATGGGATGCCGAATGTATCATGCGAGTAGAAGAAGCATTATGGAAAAAGAAAGCCAGACAGTCACAGAAAGATGCCATCGAGTTATGGCGTAAAGAAGCGCATAGAAGAACCGAAAAGGAAGTCAGAAAGTCGGAGTTAAGTAGAGAATCCCAGGAACGAGCCCAAGAAAGAGAATTAATCGAGATAGGTGAACAAGTCAAAGCCGAACAGTCAGACAGACAGAGGCATGCCCTTATTAGGGGTATGTATCCTCTTCTTGCCGAAGGTTTGCCAAAAGCGACCTCAGAGGCATCCAGTAATTTCCCGCCACCATTAATTCCGACCAAGCTACGTCACAAACCGACCGCAGCTGATATTTTTATTTCGTCCTATCTGGACGACACAGTCCCCGAATATGCAAATCCTGTTCGCGCTCCGCCAGTCCCTGCAAATCAGGCACTTCCCGCTCCTCCAGACACCGGAGTACCTGTTACGGTACCCCCGGTCCAGCCTACAGTTCCATTTCCCACTCTGCCAGGACGTAGAGCCTCAGTAGACGACTCCAGTCTAGGGGCCGCAGGAGGAGCTACTCCTCAAACCCCACCGCCACACAAACGTTTATCAGCACTCGAATTACATGCTCAAGCGTCACAGCGTACTCCTAAAAGTAATAAGTCTGTCACAGAAATCAGGCAAGCCCTTAACGAATGTGTCTATGATCCGGTCGCAGGCGAGTATAATATGGTTTTATATTCCTTACGTGTAAGAAGAGTGACCGAGTATCTAGTCACCTTGCCGAATATGAAAGAAGATCTAGACAGAATATATCGTTTCATCCGTACAGGGGATGATCCAGAAAGTATTGGCGAGATTATGTCTCAAAGGAAAGCCGAGATTCAGCTCATGATATTAAAGTTCCTGATAAATTGTCTAATAAGAGAACAAGATTACCCGTCTAAAGATTCCGCCGAAATGAGAATCCTGACAAGGTGGAGTGATAATATAGCCGAGGGTAAGCACAAGACCGTCGGTGCTATGGAGAGTATGTACAAGAAAATTCGTAAAGAAATAATAAGGTTACACGAACAGCGTAAAGCAGCACAAGTAAGCGAGAAAGAAAGTATCTCTGATCCTGAAGAGGAAGACGAGAATCCCGCCAGAATAGCGTATGTAGGAAAATCTAGATTTCCAGATCGCCATTTACGTCTAGAACACAAGTCTATTTTTCATCATCCAGCACCAGAACAAGGTTCTCTAGAACAAGTATTTCAAGCTACCGATCACATTCTGAAATCACGAATCGGTTATAGCGAATTAAGTACTATGCATGAACAAGAACTAGCCCGATCAGCAGTCCGATGGATTACTGATTCTACCACTTTTCCAGACGAAATAGTGGCACAAATGTTTCTGAAACTGCCCCCAGCCGAGCAACGACTGGTGGGTATGTATATGATCCAGTACCTCATTACTCTGTATGAGGGTCAACACTCTGATCCAGGCCCGTTACATGATATCCTGAACGAGTTACTCCAGTATAGATGGAGAGGTCTAGGTACCGATTTAATTAGTGTCATTCTAGAACAGCGCCACAAATATAGAACGTTCCTGAACCCGCATTTTGTTCATGTCTCACCCCCAGAAAGTAAACCATTCTACATAGACAGACAGAATCCGTTACGAGAGGTCCACCCAGTCCAAGGGGCGGGTGGCGATATGCAACGAGTGTTTGTATACACTCCGATTTCAAAGATGGAACTTCTTGAAATGAAGAAATTAATTCCCTGTCATGACAAAGATCCAGCAGGGTTCCATAGAGAATTAAAAGACATGCTCCGTATGGGAGAATACACTTACCCAGATATCATTAAAATGTTAAAAGTCCTGCTGCCCGCAGGGGTGTATGAAAAGCTAAAGGAAAAAGAATGGGAGGTGGGAGAGAAAAAGATCGATTGGGCAGCTCTAGAAGCTGAAGACAAGGCACGAGTACCGGGTACCGGTCTTGGAGATAAATGTAAAGAATTACCAGAATTACTGATTCAAGTTTTACCCAGATTATTGACAACGAGAAAAGAAGACTGGGATGCAATCTCAGCCTGTAAACAGAAACAAGATGAAGATATTAGTGATTTTTATTCTAGATTTGAGAAATGTTTCAGTATCAATAGTGGTCTCAAGACAAGTAGTGAGTCATACCCTCACCTTTTCGTTACTAAATTAGTTGAGAATTCAAGCCCACAAATTAAAAATCGAGTTTTGAAAGTCGAAAGCACCTGGCAAGCAAATACTCCGTCCCAGATGCTCCAGATGCTCCAGTATCACCAGAATAGAATCAGGGAAGAGCAAGAACACGAAAGAAAACGTATGAAAGACACGAAAATGAAAGTGCTAGTTGCACAATCTGTTCCTCAAGACAGTCAGAAGAGGGGTCCGAATCAAGCCAGTCATCCTGCAGCTTCCGTTAAAGGGAACTGCAATTATTGTAAACAGCCAGGTCATTTTATAAACGAGTGTGCAGTTCTGAAACATAACATAGCTACTGGTAAGACTAAAGAAAGACCACGTCCGCCTAGACAAGAACAAGTTTCACAGATTCCTCAGCTACAGAATGCACAACAGACAGTTACAGTACCGCAGCCTATCGCTGCAACACAGCATGTTACATCGCAGATGTACCAGTATGCACAGTCTGAGTATCCAGAGTACCAGCAGTATTCATGAAACAGCCTAGAGAGGGAGGTAGGCTTGCCTCTCATCGAGATACCTGTAGACCAAGAAGGTCCCTATGTTCACAGTCAAGTATTAGGGAAAGACAGAAAGTTTTTGATCGATACAGGGGCAAGTAGGACCACAATTAGTCACGCCGAAGTTCCAGGGGCTCCGCTCTCAGGCTCAAGAAATGTTTCCCTTGGATTTTCAGGAAAGCCAATAGTTAACGAGATATCAAAGCCAGTCACTCTAGAAGTAGGTCCATTGTCCCGTACTACTGATCTGTTACTTACTAAGTCATGTCCAGAAAATCTATTAGGCATTAAGACACTGAAAGAGTTAGGTGCAGTTATTTGCTGCTCCCCAGAAGGAATACGATTGTTCCTACGTGACTTTAAGGGTCACTATGTATTACGAGATTTTGATTCAAGATTGTCTAATGTTCCGCAGCATTTATGGGCGCAAGGTCCAACTGATGTAGGTTACATGCAAATCACACCCCATCGTGTGACTCTCAAGCCAGGTGTAGTGTTACCACGAATCAGACAGTACAGATTGCCACCCGAGGCTGTAGCAGCCTTATCCAAAATTATTGACGAGCTCATGGCTCAAGGAGTAGTTGTAGAAACTGACTCCAATGTATGTAATTCTCCGATCATTCCAGTCATGAAACGTACTGATCCAAATGCACCCCCAGTATATCGATTAGTGATTGATTTACGAGAGCTTAATAAATGTATTATTCCTCAGTACCCAGTTGTTCCAGATATCTCTTCCCTGTTAACAGCCATTGATTCCGAAGCCATGTTTTTCACTGTCATAGACCTTAAGAATGCATTTTTTAGTGTTCCCATTCATCCAGACAGCCAGTTTCTTTTCGGATTCTGTTTAAATGGAAGGAGCTATATGTTCACACGCGCTCCTCAAGGTTTCACAGAAAGTCCTAGTATTTACAGTCAAGCACTCAAGAGACAACTAGACAACATTCACATGCCAACTGACACTGCCCTGCTCCAGTATGTCGATGATCTACTGATCACAGCCCGTTCTGAACGTGACTGCGAGCGAGCATCACTTACAGTCTTGTATTTCCTAGCCGAGATGGGGCACAAGGTGTCACCTTCGAAGCTTCAATTCTGTGTCCAGCAAGTGGTATACTTAGGACACTTACTGTCCAAGAGGGGTAGGCAGTTGACACCCGACCGTATCCAGTTAATAGCGAGTCTTCCCCAGCCCAGAACCCAGAAGGAGGTACGTGCCTTTATCGGCCTTACTTCTTATTGTAGACAATGGATTCCCCAGTATGCATTTCTAGCCAAGCCACTGATACAGTTAACGACACAGGAGGCAGCCGTATCGACTGTCCTCCCTTGGACGTCTGACCATACACTTAGTTTCAATGAGTTAAAGAAAGCCCTATGCCAAGCTCCAGTTCTAGCTACACCGAACTACAGTAAGCCTTTTACACTTTTCGTTACTGAACGCGAAGGTACAGCATTATCTGTTCTCACACAAGATCAAGCAGGACAATACAAGCCCTGTGCTTATTTTTCGAGCACATTAGATCCAGTCGCCCAGGCGTTGCCTGCGTGCCTCAAGTCAGTTGCAGCCACAGCACTAGCTATCAGACAAAGTGATTCCATAGTTTTAGGACATTCCCTGACAGTACAAGTCCCACATTCAGTAGAAGTTCTTTTAAACCGAACACAAACTCAGCACTTGACAATTGCACGTTTAACAGGTTATGAATTGACACTGTTCCAGCCACACATAGAAATTAGACGCTGCAACGTCCTGAATCCTGCTACACTGTTACCATCAGTTAGTTCAAATTCTGACCCACATGACTGTGTGGAAGTAGTTAATATTACGACAAAGCCAAGACAAGACCTGACAGACATTCCGTTACCAGATCCTGACCTGACACTTTATGTGGATGGTTCATGTATGAGAACTAGTACAGGAGAACTAGTCGCCGCGTATGCAGTGACTACTGACACTGAAGTTATTGAAACACACCGTATTGATACCCTGTCCGCTCAAGCAGCAGAGCTAGTTGCTCTGACACAAGCCTGTATACACGCCAAGAACCTGAAAGTTAATGTTTACACAGATTCACGTTACGCATTCGGAGTTGTACACGACTTCGGAGTGCTCTGGCAGGAGAGAGGTTTCATGACTTCTCATGGAACCAAGATTCAGCATGGTCTCCTTATTCAAGCCCTGTTAGATGCCATACATTTACCGGCATCCATTGCTATCATGAAATGCAAAGCACATACGAAAGTTACTGACATTATTTCCCAAGGTAATGATCTAGCAGACCGCACAGCCAAGCTTACAGCACAGACTCCAGACATTCCAGTTAACATGACACATACTCCAGATCCGATTACATGCATGACAGTTAAGGACCCCACACAAGACGTCATAGATATCCAGTTACATGCTACTCCCGATGAAATCAAGAAATGGTCTGAACAAGGAGGGGTCCAGACAGATCAAGGATGGTTAACGAAGGGTAGAGCCACATGGTTTCTCCCCGACTCTATGGTTCAAGTCATTATCAATACCGCACATAGTCCAGCACATTTAGGAGAAAAAGCTATGTTAGACAGTATCCAGAACATTTGGTTCAACAAGCATTTACGAGCTGCAGCCAAGCAGAAAGTCCGTACCTGTATGATATGTTGTCAGTTTAACCCAGGTAAAAGTGTCCCGGTGGAACAAGGTGGTTTCCAGCCCCCTGACCACCCTTTTGAGGTCCTCCAGATGGATTATATTCAGATGGAGCGATGTCGAGGTTTCAAGTATGTCCTTGTAGTTGTATGCGCTTTGTCCAGATGGACAGAAGCATATCCAGTCCCAGATTACACAGCCGCGACCACTGCCAAGCAGTTGGTTCGTGAATTTTTCCCTAGATACGGACTCCCTAGAGTCGTATATTCTGATAACGGTCAGCCATTCTCATCTGAACTCATGAAGCACGTTTCCCTGTTGTTAGGGTACCAGTGGAAGTTTCATTGTGTACGCCATCCTGAAGCAGCCGGTCTGGTCGAGAGACATAATCAGACCCTGAAAATCCGTATTGCAAAAGTCTGTAAGGAAAAAGGTGTGGACTGGCTAGTAGCTCTGCCAGTCGCTTTGTTTTATATGCGCATGGTCGCACATTCTAGATCAGGTCTGTCCCCGTATGAGGTCGTATTCGGCCGCCCCCCTAACATGTGGGGTACTCCTAGACCCCGAAGTATTACCGATGTTTCATGTAATATGCTGACAGATTACCTAGCTTCCTTGATGTCTGCCCTCAACTCATGTCGTTCACAGGTTGCCGCCGCATTTCCAGACAATACCGAGGTGGCACCGCACGAGATCGTTCCAGGCTCCTTGGTGATGATCAGAAATTTTGACAGATCAAGTCCGCTGGAACCACGTTGGAAGGAGCCCCGTCAGGTCCTCCTCACCACCCGTACAGCCGTCAAGTTGGAAGGCAGAAAAGGATGGATTCACCTTTCTCATGTTAAACTTTTCAAAGGATTGAAACCAGTTTCTAAAAACATTTCCCAGGATTCCCAAGATTCTAAAAACTGCCAAGACATTGTTTTAAAGGACTGTCCCGCACAAGACATTATTACAACCCCTCCCTTGTTAGAGAACACTCCGCAGCAGGAGTATAAGTTAAAGCTCAGGTCTAGTAAAATAAGTCAGTCAGTTTGATTGTATAAGTCCTCCCCTAGGTGAAACGGTTAGACTGTTTCTGACATGTATAAAATAGACCCCCATAGTGAGAGAGTCAGTCTAAACGCAAACCGATGTATCGTTTTTCTGAGTTTCGTATTATTCATCAGCATAATGATTTCCTGCACCAGCTATGCGTTCTATCTGTATTTTCCAGTTCCTCATGTAAATATGTCTGCTAATGCTACAGTAGAGCACACGTTTAGTGATCTGCCTCCTCACGAATATTCTTACCGCCTTGCTATGCGCAACAATTCTTTCATCCGTATGTTACATTATTCACACCAGACCAGCAATGCCACTAATTGTTGGGTGTGTGGTCGACTCCCCCCTTTCCAGACACCGAAGGGAGTTCTGCCACTCTTTCCTTATCCATTCTCACACAATGGTTCGTGTGGAGCATGGTCCACGTTAACGTCATCCTCAACAGATATGTCTTTTCTTACCAGTACATGTTTTCCAGACAAGCAAGGTCTTCCCCACAGAACAGGTTTAGATCTAGAAAACGAAGTATATAATTTAGGTAATTATTCGTCAAATTTCATGGTCCTGAATGTTCAGTCTGATACTACTCCAGACTTACCTGCTATTTCAGTACTACCAGTCAAGGGCGAATTATGTGTCCGTAATTATGGTTCCATACATGTAGGTCATAGTGAATGTACTACTGTTATCCAGTATAGTGACAGTGGGAAATCTGTTTTCAAAGCTTCACGTCATTCATATTTTGTTTGTGGTCAAACCGCATATGTTCGTCTGCCCCTCGATTGGGAGGGAACCTGTTACATTGCCTTCCTACTGCCACCTGTTTTTCTAGCTCCACCTGACTATCATAGGAATTCCTTTCTAGTACATACTAGACACAAGAGAAACCTCCCGATTGTCGATTATACTGAAACCGCCGCAGAGCAATTCATAGATATAGATAAAGGTGTTTTCCCTTATCTAGGTACAGTTGTAAATAGTAAGCTAATTCGTAGGTTAACAAGAACCCTTGAAGCAGTAGTAGATGAGACTGCCTCCGCTCTAGGTAACTTAACTGAAGAGCAATCCTTTATGAGAATTGTCGTTTTACAGAATCGTCTCGTCCTTGACGTCATACTGGCCGATAGGGGCGGGGCCTGTAGAGTTCTCGGATCTAGTTGTTGCATTTTCATTCCAAATAACGCGCCGTCTGTTTATTCAGCTATAACCAGACTCCATAAAATTGCACATCTGTTACACCAAGATCCAGGCACCTGGACATGGTCCGGTTGGTTCTGGAATATAATTTCCGCATGTGGATGGAAAGTCCTGTTCTTTCTAGGTATTGCAGTAGCGATCATATTTAGCTGCTGCCTCTGTATACAATGTGGCCCTGCGATTTGCGGCATGTGCGCTACCTCTTGTATTCCTAGTCCCAAGCCCCGTTCTAAATCCCGTTCCAAGACAATTCGAGACGAGCAAATGGTACTGTATGAAATGATAGAGGGTATCATGAAAATTGATGTTTCCTGATGGAAACGTAGTGACAAGGAGGGAATGTGGAAAAGTAAATTTTGCCATGTTCTGTGTCCCTACGCCTCATCCATCATATGTTATGTGTGCATGACCAATATGCATATGTTGTTCCCCATGTCCGATTAATGACGCAATTCCAGTTGTGTCCACCTCTGGTATGTCATTTTCCAGTCCTCGTGAATACTACGAATATCAGGCCTAGGTAAAGTAACGTTGCCAGTTTCTCAGTGTGCACGTTATTCCATTATAAAATCCCCGTTTCCAGGCCTCAAAAGGGCCCGGACATCAGATTCAGCTCCTGTCTCCTGAAAGCCTCGCTGAGGAGCGATACAGCCCCCACCTGTATCCTCGACCCTTCACTTACTTCCTGCCTCGCAGTGCCCGGTGCAGCTTGGCTCTGCCTCTGAGTCTGCCAAGAGTATGTTATAGTTTCAGTTATCAGTTCAGTCCTCCTTCTCTGCATTCCTAAGTTACTGAACTGCATCAATAGTTTCCGTCATTGTCTAGCCTTCTCGTCTCCATGTTAGAGAAATACTGTATTACTGGTCATTTAATATTCTTCATCACGCACTACATGTAGAATAATGCATGGTCCAGCCTTAGAATCAAGTTAGCCTTTCCCTTCATGACTCCTAGTTTATATCAACATGTTCCCTAAACATTAGATACCAGATAGGGTTTAGGTACATGTCGCTCCGACCCTCCAGACTCTAGTCTCTGCTCCTAGCACAGAGTTCATAGCCCCCAGCTTCTCCTAGTAACACGTCATTGCCAATTTTCGCGCACCATTAGGTTAGAGGTCCCGGCTCCTTAGGTAGCCCCCTCCTATGTTTCCGCCCATTCATGACATATTCTGTTACGTTTGCATCACATGTCTATGTATACTCCCAGTTACACCTACTTTTACTGTTATCTCTCGCGACTGCTACGCGTCACGCCTTCTGCTCCACCCACTGCTACGCCTACTGCAATGTAATGCTATGTGTTTGCGCTATGTATATAAGTTGATGTATTGTTATTAAAAGTTAGCGCGCTCATCCCAGACCTAGCCCCAGCAGCTGCTGGGTCATCCTATGCAGGTTGTCCTGATCCTGTCCTTGTGCTGTAATAAACCTGCAGAAACTCCTACTACCTCGAATCTTGACTCTTATTTATTGAGCTATCTGTTATTCATTCATTCATTCAAAAATAGGGTATTATTTATTTATTTACCACAGACCAGCCACGCCCTCGCCGCCGTTCCCCTCATCCGAAGAGCCACAACGGGAGGAAGATCCATCTCCTACCTGGCGGGCAAGACGTGGAACTCCCTCCCCATCCTCATCCACCTCCGCCTGACCCAAGACCACCTCTCCTTCAGGAAGCAACTCAAGACCTGGCTGTTCGAGCAGGGTCAAGACTGATTTGTATAGGGCTGTGTCTGAACTGGAACGGTGTGGTGAGCAAAAGAACAATGAATTAAACCCTGATCTGTGACTGGGGGTGAATGTTTGATTTGTTCAGCATTCTGGCCATCATCTGTTCTTTTTGCATTTATCTCTCTAAGTTGGCAGGGTATGCCCAGACTTGGATCCCATTTTCACTTTGACACTGGATTCAAGCTAGCCTGGCTGATGATGTGTGGAAAAGTAAATTTTGTCATGTTCTGTGTCTCTACGTGTCATCCATCATATGTTATGTGTGCATGACCAATATGCATATGTTATTCCCCATGTCCGATTAATGACGCAATTACAGTTGTGTCCACCTCTAGTATGTCATTTTCCAGTCCTCGTGAATACTACGAATATCAGGCCTATGTAAAGCTACGTTGCCACGTTTCTCAGTGTGCACGTTATTTCAATTGACAAGTCCCCGTTTTCTAGGCCTCAAAAGGGCCTGGACATCAGATTCAGCTCCTGTCTCCTGAAGCCTCGTTAAGGAGCGATACAGCCCCCACCTGTATCCTCGACCTTTCACTTGCTTCCTGCCTCACAGTGCCCGGTGCAGCCTGGCTCTGCCTCCGAGTCTGCCAAGAGTATGTTATGATTCCAGCTATCAGTTTAGTCCTCCTTCTCTGCATTCCTAAGCTACTGAACTGCATCAATAGTTTCCGTCATTGTCTAGCCTTCACGTCTCCATGTTAGAGAAATACTGTATTTACTGGTCATTTAATATTCTTCATCACGCACTACATGTAGAATAATGCATGGTCCAGTCTTAGAGTCAAGTTAGCTTTTCCCCTCATGACTTCTAGTTTATATCAACATGTTCCCTAAACATCAGATACTAGATAGGGTTTAGGTACATGTCGCTCCGACCCTCCAGACTTTAGTCTCTGCTCCTAGCACAGAGTTCATAGCCCCCAGCTTCTCCTAGTGATACGTCATTGCCAGTTTACGCGCACCACCAGGTTAGAGGTCCCGGCTCCTTAGGTAGCCCCCTCCAATGTTTCCGCCCCATTCATGACATATTCTGTTACGTCTGCACCACATGTCTATGTATACGCCCAGTTACACCTACTTTTACTGTTATCTTTCGCGACTGCTACGCGTCACACCTTCTGCTCCACCCACTGCTACGCCTACTGCAATGTAATGCTATCCTTTTGGATAGACAACTACATATTTTAACGCGCTCCCTGACTCCAGCACTACATGCGTGCAGCGCTATTCGTGATTTTAAAACTTAAGTCGCATTTGCGCTTCTGTGGCATTTAATATTCTTTGCTGTATTTTTACCTGTGTTTCACTGTCCGCAGACTTGCATCTTAAATTGGGCCCCTCACCGCTTGTAGAGCGGAGTCCTTTCGTGTTTCTCCTCCCATACCGGCGACGCTTGGCCGCCATATTGGGGGTGCTGGCTCTCAGCGCGCCACTTCAAGCAGCGCTCTAGTCTCCGGTTGGAGAACAGGTGAGGCTGTATTTAGGGCGAGCCTCTAGTGCAGCTCGACCTTTGGATAGACAACTACATATTTTAACGCGCTCCCTGACTCCAGCACTACATGCGTGCAGCGCTATTCGTGATTTTAAAACTTAAGTCGCATTTGCGCTTCTGTGGCATTTAATATTCTTTGCTGTATTTTTACCTGTGTTTCACTGTCCGCAGACTTGCATCTTAAATTGGGCCCCTCACCGCTTGTAGAGCGGAGTCCTTTCGTGTTTCTCCTCCCATACCGGCGACGCTTGGCCGCCATATTGGGGGTGCTGGCTCTCAGCGCGCCACTTCAAGCAGCGCTCTAGTCTCCGGTTGGAGAACAGGTGAGGCTGTATTTAGGGCGAGCCTCTAGTGCAGCTCGACCTTTGGATAGACAACTACATATTTTAACGCGCTCCCTGACTCCAGCACTACATGCGTGCAGCGCTATTCGTGATTTTAAAACTTAAGTCGCATTTGCGCTTCTGTGGCATTTAATATTCTTTGCTGTATTTTTACCTGTGTTTCACTGTCCGCAGACTTGCATCTTAAATTGGGCCCCTCACCGCTTGTAGAGCGGAGTCCTTTCGTGTTTCTCCTCCCATACCGGCGACGCTTGGCCGCCATATTGGGGGTGCTGGCTCTCAGCGCGCCACTTCAAGCAGCGCTCTAGTCTCCGGTTGGAGAACAGGTGAGGCTGTATTTAGGGCGAGCCTCTAGTGCAGCTCGACCTTTGGATAGACAACTACATATTTTAACGCGCTCCCTGACTCCAGCACTACATGCGTGCAGCGCTATTCGTGATTTTAAAACTTAAGTCGCATTTGCGCTTCTGTGGCATTTAATATTCTTTGCTGTATTTTTACCTGTGTTTCACTGTCCGCAGACTTGCATCTTAAATTGGGCCCCTCACCGCTTGTAGAGCGGAGTCCTTTCGTGTTTCTCCTCCCATACCGGCGACGCTTGGCCGCCATATTGGGGGTGCTGGCTCTCAGCGCGCCACTTCAAGCAGCGCTCTAGTCTCCGGTTGGAGAACAGGTGAGGCTGTATTTAGGGCGAGCCTCTAGTGCAGCTCGACCTTTGGATAGACAACTACATATTTTAACGCGCTCCCTGACTCCAGCACTACATGCGTGCAGCGCTATTCGTGATTTTAAAACTTAAGTCGCATTTGCGCTTCTGTGGCATTTAATATTCTTTGCTGTATTTTTACCTGTGTTTCACTGTCCGCAGACTTGCATCTTAAATTGGGCCCCTCACCGCTTGTAGAGCGGAGTCCTTTCGTGTTTCTCCTCCCATACCGGCGACGCTTGGCCGCCATATTGGGGGTGCTGGCTCTCAGCGCGCCACTTCAAGCAGCGCTCTAGTCTCCGGTTGGAGAACAGGTGAGGCTGTATTTAGGGCGAGCCTCTAGTGCAGCTCGACCTTTGGATAGACAACTACATATTTTAACGCGCTCCCTGACTCCAGCACTACATGCGTGCAGCGCTATTCGTGATTTTAAAACTTAAGTCGCATTTGCGCTTCTGTGGCATTTAATATTCTTTGCTGTATTTTTACCTGTGTTTCACTGTCCGCAGACT
Source organism: Lissotriton helveticus (assembly GCF_964261635.1). Taxonomy (NCBI): domain Eukaryota; kingdom Metazoa; phylum Chordata; class Amphibia; order Caudata; family Salamandridae; genus Lissotriton; species Lissotriton helveticus. Next base: position 493,845,192 of record NC_136062.1, on the reverse strand, counting down.
TGCATCTTAAATTGGGCCCCTCACCGCTTGTAGAGCGGAGTCCTTTCGTGTTTCTCCTCCCATACCGGCGACGCTTGGCCGCCATATTGGGGGTGCTGGCTCTCAGCGCGCCACTTCAAGCAGCGCTCTAGTCTCCGGTTGGAGAACAGGTGAGGCTGTATTTAGGGCGAGCCTCTAGTGCAGCTCGACCTTTGGATAGACAACTACATATTTTAACGCGCTCCCTGACTCCAGCACTACATGCGTGCAGCGCTATTCGTGATTTTAAAACTTAAGTCGCATTTGCGCTTCTGTGGCATTTAATATTCTTTGCTGTATTTTTACCTGTGTTTCACTGTCCGCAGACTTGCATCTTAAATTGGGCCCCTCACCGCTTGTAGAGCGGAGTCCTTTCGTGTTTCTCCTCCCATACCGGCGACGCTTGGCCGCCATATTGGGGGTGCTGGCTCTCAGCGCGCCACTTCAAGCAGCGCTCTAGTCTCCGGTTGGAGAACAGGTGAGGCTGTATTTAAAGCTCACCTTAGTCGCGCAGCGGTGACGCGCAGCGGGAGCGCCTGACTCGCGCCTGAGTCGAGCCAGAGTCTGCCCGTCTGCGCCCGTCAGCGCTAAGGAAGCGCGGCGCGCGGCGGTATACTTTCTTCGTCGTGATGCCCTCTCCTACCATCAGATATGCTAGCGCAGATCTACTGGCCATACGGGATAAGGTCTCCATATGTTCTCTTCCGCTTATTGCGCCCTTAAGAGGTCCGTATCGGTGCACTCACTGTTGCTGGTGCTTGCCCTCTCCTTCCCGAATCTGTTCTATTGAGTCTTCAGGCCACAGGTCTAATGTGCCTGGGGCGAAGACTGTCAGTCTATTCAGCCTTAACGTCCGATCTCTGGTCAAACATCAGGCGGAGATCCTTGATATTGTGACTAATGACTCCCCAGATGTGTTTTTTATCACTGAGACCTGGCTTCAGGACGTGGATACTGCCATCTTAAACCTTGCTTTCCCGCCTGACTATACCGTGTTTACTCTCAACCGCGGTTCGAGAGGGGGTGGCATTGCGATGGCAGTAAAACGTCGTTTTCCCTGTGAATGGAAGGAACTAAAACTCCCGGACTGCGAATGTGCCCGTTTTAGAATATCTTTCTCTCATTGTTTTAGCCTTTCAGGTCTCCTCATATATCGGCCTCCGGGCTGCGACGCCGCCTTTAGGGCCGCTCTCCCGGATGCCATAAGCATAGAAGCCATGGGCTGTGCGAATTTTAATGTGATAGGCGATCTCAATTTACATTTTGATCGCATATCCCTGCCTGCCATTAAGAGCTGCCTTGCTGACCTGGAAGCTTTGCAGCTCTCACAAAGAGTAACGACCCCCACTCATTCAGGCGGGCACATATTGGATCCGTTCTTTACCACCTTGGAGGACATAACTATATGCCCACCGGCACCGCTGTTATGGACGGACCACATGTTGGTGAAAGCATCGATTGTGGTGACAGACCCTATTTTTGTGGCACAGAACAAATCCTCTATCTCTCGCCAGTGGAATAAACTGAAACTGGAGGACTTTTACTCCCTATTAGAAAAAACACCGTTACCTACCTTTTTGGATGTCGACTGTGGGTATAACTCATTTTGTGACTGGATCGGAACGGCCTTGGATTATTTCATACCCCTGGCTCGCTCCAAGGGTCGTACCAAGACCCATAGCCCTTGGTATGATGAGACCTTGGTGTCTCTTAAAAGAGAGTGTAGGCAAGCAGAAAGGCAATGGAGGAAAGCCTATGACCCTGCACGGAAAACTTACTACCACACCCTATCTAAGGCCTATCATAGAGCGGTCTGTCGGACGCGTGCCGCTTATTATGCGCAGGAGTTTCAGAATAGTTCTAACCCCTCTAAATTAATCTTTAAGGTCCTAAAAGACCTGACGACTAAGAGGGCTCCTGCTGCAGAAATTTGCACGGACCAGCACTGTGAGAGCCTGGCTTCCTTTTTTGTTCACAAGGTCCAAGCAATTTATCGTACCTTCCCTACCACCACGCACCACTTGGACTCTGATGGTTCACCAAGGGGAACTGATACGACCCTGGATAATCTGGGCTCCCTTTCTGAGGAGGACTTTGATCTTTTGAGTCAAAAAATTAAATCAGGATCCCCTGCAGACCCTCTGTTGCCGACTCAGTTTAAAAATATGCAGGCCATCTGTCGTTCATCCTTGTTGGCCCTGATAAACAAGTCGTTGTCCTCTGGAATGGTGCCCACTAAGTGGAAGCAAGCGGTTGTTACACCAATCCTAAAAAAGCCTACCCTAGACCCTAAGAAACCCGAAAATTACCGCCCCATCTCACTGCTGCCGTGGCCTGCTAAAGTTACCGAAGCCCATGTGAATAGGATCCTGGCCGACCATCTTGCCAAAGCTAACATCTTGGATCCCACGCAAAACGGATTTCGCTCAGGCCACAGTACAGAGACCGCCTTGCTTTATATGGTAGAACATCTGCGCTCTGTACTGGACACCGGACGAACAGCGGCACTCCTGTTGCTCGATCTGAGTGCCGCCTTCGATACGGTGTCCCATGAGATTTTGTTGCGGCGGTTAGAGGATGCTGGGATCGGGGGTATGGCTTTAGGGTGGTTCCGCTCCTTCCTTTCTAACAGATCTTTCCAGGTCGCGATTCCACCTGGTAAATCCACCTCGCACCCGCTCACTACGGGTGTTCCACAGGGATCATCTCTGAGCCCCACTCTTTTTAATTTATATGTGAGTCCGCTGGCTGCGGTAGTCAAACGCTGGGGCCTGTCAATGGTGTCCTATGCGGACGACACGCAGCTGGCGGTCACACTAACTGAGGACTCACCTGTGGACGCCTTGAATTTCCGAGAGGGGTTGCGCGCGGTGTCCAATTGGATGAACCAAAATTGCCTCCAATTGAATACAAAGAAAACTGAGGTGATGGTGGTTGGGAAGCAACCTGGACGGTGGAGTGACAACTGGTGGCCCCCCGAACTAGGAATGATTCCGGCGCCCGTTATGGAGATAAAAAATCTCGGGGTATGGCTGGATACCACACTGAGTTTTACTTGCCAAACTAAGAGGGTAGCTGCCTCTTGTTTTGGTATACTCAGGGGCATCAGGCCAGTGCTTAAGTTTTTCGATGCCCCTACTAGACAGCTCGTGGTTCAGGCCTCTGTGCTGTCTAGGATAGATTATGCCAGCGCCCTCTTGGCAGGTACGAACAAGGCAGAACTCACACGGCTGCAGCGAGTTCAGAACTCCGCCGCAAGAGCGGTATTAGGATTGCCTAAACGCTGCTCAGCATCTAGAGCATTGCAATCACTCCATTGGTTGCCTGTGGCTCGCCGGATCGAGTTCAAGGTGCTCTGCCTAGCTTTTAAAATTCTGAAAGGTACGGCACCACCTATCTTGATGAATTTACTGACCCCTTATGTACCCTCTCGTTCCTTGAGGTCGATGGGGCAGAATTTGTCTGTTGTTCCTCGCTTTCTGCTAAGCAGGATGGGCGGCCGCTCATTCCGAGTAGTGGCGGCGAAACTGTGGAACTCACTTCCCAGTGAAATTCGAGCTATGGAGGATTTACTCCTTTTTAGACGTGCTATTAAAACTGTCCTTTTTAACTAAGTCCTCTGGATTCAGGTGCGCTTAGTGATGTTGTGTTGACCTTTCTTTGGCGCCAGGACGCCCCTTTGCTGGGGTAGCTGTGCGCGGTACAAAAACCTATAACATAACATAACATAACATGTGTTCGCGCTATGTATATATGCCCGTGTATTGTTATTAAAAGTTAGCGCGCTCATCCCAGACCCAGCCCCGGCAGCTGCCGGGCCACTCTAGCCCTGCCATTCTGTTCCTATGCAGGTTGTCCTGATCCTGTCCTTATGCTGTAATAAACCTGCAGAAACTCCTACTACCTCGAATCTTGACTCTTATTTATTGAGCTATCTGTTATGATATATGCCTAGTCAAAAATAGGGTATTATTTATTTATTTACCACATAATGGCGCCCGAACAGGTACCTGCCCTTTCCCCACGCGTCGGTGAAGCCACGCCGACCCCCTGACCCTCTGCAGTCGTGACGGAACCATACTGGCCAAGTGCAGATATTTCTGCTTCAAGTATCCCTCAGGCCCACGGAGGAGACGGAGGAGGCGGTCCAGCATCCAAACAAGACGGTGGAGGAACGCGGCGAGTCCCGACCAGAGCCCAAGCCGAGAGTCCAAGGTCCGAGGTATCCGGAGGCCCACCCGTAACTGAAGTCCGAAGTCCGAAGTTCGTCGCCATCAGTCCAGTCCAGTCCGAGGCTTTCCGTTCCGTGCTGCCCGGTGAGTACCATTGCTGGGGTAGTATCTAGACAGGACCAATCTAAATTGACTCCTGGTCCGTGGGTTGGTGGTACCCAGACTCACAAACGAAGTGTTCACCTAGGTGGATACGGGTCTTGATGCGTCCCTTTATGGGACCGGTATGTTCCGTACTGTTACAGCAGTGCATCCAGTAACTCTAGTCTGTTCCGTTCTCGAGAAAATTCTTGTATTTCTGTTCTCAGTATTCCAGGTAATATTCTGTTCGAACTGTTATGTTATGATATTGTTTTCCCAATTGTTATTGTTCTTTGTGTATTGTATTGTGTTCCGATTCAAGTTTACAATGCCGCTCTTTTCCAAGTTACGTCAGTTAAAAACTAGAAAGGGTTTATTAGAAGAAGCAGTTCCTGTTCCGCCGAGGGACAGTCCAGGTCATTTTATGTATCAGAAACATGGCATAAGTGCCATATTGTATCTAGATTTATGGGTAGAGTATACCAAACAGTTAGAAGAAAAGTATAGATGGCCTGTATCGGGTACATGGGATGCCGAATGTATCATGCGAGTAGAAGAAGCATTATGGAAAAAGAAAGCCAGACAGTCACAGAAAGATGCCATCGAGTTATGGCGTAAAGAAGCGCATAGAAGAACCGAAAAGGAAGTCAGAAAGTCAGAGTTAAGTAGAGAATCCCAAGAACGAGCCCAAGAAAGAGAATTAATCGAGATAGGTGAACAAGTCAAAGCCGAACAGTCAGACAGACAGAGGCATGCCCTCATTAAGGGTATGTATCCTCTTCTTGCTGAGGGCTTGCCAAAAGCGACCCCGGAGGCATCCAGTAATTTCCCGCCACCATTAGTTCCGACCAAGCTACGTCACAAACAGACCGCAGCTGATATTTTTATTTCATCCTATTTGGACGACACAGTCCCAGAATATGCAAATCCTGTTCGCGCTCCGCCAGTCCCTGTAAATCAGGCACTTCCCGCTCTTCCAGACACCGGAGTACCTGCTACGGTACCCCCGGTCCAGCCAGCATTTCAACTTCCCGCTCCGCCACGAAGAATGTCCGTCGATGATTCTAGTTTAGGGGCCGCAGGAGGAGGTCCTCCTCAAACCCCGCCGCCACACAAGCGTTTAACGTTAGCCGAATTACATGCACAAGCGTCACAGCGTACGCCTAGACATCAGACGGTAGCAGAAATAAGAAAATCCCTTGCCGAATGTGTCTATGATCCAGTCCCAGGCGAGGATAATATGGTTTTATATTCGTTCCGCGTAAGAAAGGTGGCCGAGTATCTAGTCACCTTACCGAATATGAAAGAAGATCTAGACAGAATATATCGTTTCATCCGTACAGGGGATGATCCAGAAAGTATTCACGAAGCCATGTCTCAAAGGAAAGCCGAGATCCAGCTCATGATATTAAAGTTTCTGATTAATTGTCTAATAAGAGAACAAGATTACCCGTCTAAAGATTCTGCCGAAATGAGAATCCTGACAAGGTGGAGTGATAATATAGCCGAGGGTAAGCACAAGACCGTCGGTGCCATGGAAAGTATGTACAAGAAAATCCGTAAAGAAATAATAAAGATACACGAACAGCGTAAAGCAGCACAAGTAAGCGAGAAGGAAAGTACCTCTGATCCTGAAGAGGAAGACAATGAGAATTCTGCTAGAATAGCGTATGTAGGAAAATCTAGATTTCCAGATCGCCATTTACGTCTAGAACCCAAGTCTATTTTCCATCATTCAGTACCAGAACAAGGTTCCCTAGAACAAGTATTTCAAGCTACCGATCACATTCTGAGATCACGAATCGGTTACAGTGAATTAAGTACTATGCATGAACAAGAACTAGTTCGATCAGCAGTCCGATGGATTACTGATTCTACCACTTTTCCAGACGAAATAGTGGCACAAATGTTTCTGAAATTGCCCCCAGCCGAGCAGCGACTGGTGGGTATGTATATGATCCAGCACCTCATTACTCTGTATGAGGGTCAGCACTCTGATCCAGGTCCGTTACATGATATCCTGAACGAGTTACTCCAGTATAAATGGAGAGGTCTAGGTACCGATTTAATTAGTGTCATTCTAGAACAGCGTCACAAATATAGAACGTTCTTGAACCCGCATTTTGTTCATGTCTCACCCCCAGAAAGTAAACCATTCTACATAGACAGACAGAATCCGTTACGAGAAGTCCACCCAGTTAGAGGAACGGGTGGCGAAATGCAGCGAGTGTTTGTATACACTCCAATCACAAAGATGGAACTCCTTGAAATGAAGAAATTAATTCCCTGTCATGACAAAGATCCAGCAGGGTTCCATAGAGAATTAAAAGACATGCTCCGTATGGGAGAATACACATACCCAGATATCATTAAAATGTTAAAAGTTCTGCTACCCGCAGGGGTGTATGAAAAGCTAAAGGAAAAAGAATGGGAGGTGGGAGAGAAAAAGATCGATTGGACAGCTCTAGAAGCTGAAGACAAGGCACGAGTACCAGGTACCGGTCTTGGAGATAAATGTAAAGAATTACCAGAATTATTAATACAAGTTCTACCCAGATTATTAACAACGAGAAAAGAAGACTGGGATGCAATCTCAGCCTGTAAACAGAAACAAGATGAAGATATTAGTGATTTTTATTCTAGATTTGAAAAATGTTTCAGTATCAACAGTGGTCTCAAGACAAGTAGTGAGTCATACCCTCACCTTTTCGTTACTAAATTAGTCGAGAATTCAAGTCCACAAATTAAAAATCGAGTTTTGAAAGTCGAAAGCACCTGGCAAGCAAATACTCCGTCCCAGATGCTCCAGTATCACCAGAATAGAATCAGGGAAGAGCAAGAACACGAGAGAAAACGTATGAAAGATACGAAAATGAAAGTGCTAGTTGCACAATCTGTTCCTCAAGACAGTCAGAAGAGGGGTCCGAATCAAGCCAGTCATCCTGCAGCTCCCGTTAAAGGGAACTGCAATTATTGTAAACAGCCAGGTCATTTTATAAATGAGTGTGCAGTTCTGAAACACAACATAGCTACTGGTAAGACTAAAGAAAGACCACGTCCGCCTAGACAAGAACAAGTTTCACAGATTCCTCAGCCACAGAATGCACAACAGACAGTTACAGTACCGCAGCCTATTGCTGCAACACAGCATGTCACATCACAGATGTACCAGTATGCGCAGTCTGAGTATCCAGAGTACCAGCCATATTCATGAAACAGCCTAGAGAGGGAGGTAGGCTTGCCTCTCATCGAGATACCTGTAGATCAAGAAGGTCCCTATGTTCACAGTCAAGTATTAGGGAAAGACAGAAAGTTTCTGATTGATACAGGGGCAAGTAGGACCACAATTAGTCACGCCGAAGTTCCAGGGGCTCCGCTCTCAGGCTCAAGAAATGTTTCCCTTGGATTTTCAGGAAAACCTATCGTTAACGAGATTTCAAAGCCAGTCACTCTAGAAGTAGGTCCATTGTCCCGCACTACTGATCTGTTACTTACTAAGTCATGTCCAGAAAATCTATTAGGCCTTAAGACACTGAAAGAGTTGGGTGCAGTCATATGCTGTTCCCCAGAGGGAATACGTCTGTTCCTACGTGACTTTAAGGGTCACTATGTATTACGAGATTTTGATTCAAGACTGTCTAATGTTCCGCAGCATTTATGGGCGCAAGGTCCAACTGATGTAGGTTACATGCAAATCACACCCCATCGTGTGACTCTCAAACCAGGTGTAGTGTTACCACGAATCAGACAGTACAGATTGCCACCTGAGGCTGTAGCAGCCTTATCCAAAATTATAGACGAGCTCATGGCTCAAGGAGTAGTTGTAGAAACTGACTCCAATGTATGCAATTCTCCGATCATTCCAGTCATGAAACGTACTGATCCAAATGCACCCCCAGTATATCGATTAGTGATTGACTTACGAGAACTTAACAAATGTATTATTCCTCAGTACCCAGTTGTCCCAGATATTTCCTCCCTGTTAACTGCTATTGATCCCGAAGCCATGTTCTTCACTGTCATAGACCTCAAGAATGCATTTTTTAGTGTTCCCATTCATCCAGACAGCCAGTTTCTTTTCGGATTTTGTTTAAATGGAAGGAGCTATATGTTCACACGCGCTCCTCAAGGTTTCACAGAAAGCCCTAGTATTTACAGTCAAGCACTCAAGAGACAACTAGACAATATTCACATGCCAACTGACACTGCCCTGCTCCAGTATGTCGATGATCTACTGATCACAGCCCGTTCTGAACGTGACTGCGAGCGTGCATCACTGACAGTTCTGTATTTCCTAGCCGAGATGGGGCACAAGGTGTCCCCTTCGAAGCTTCAATTCTGTGTCCAGCAAGTGGTCTACTTAGGACACTTGCTGTCCAAGAGGGGTAGGCAGTTGACACCCGACCGTATCCAGTTAATAGCGAGTCTTCCCCAGCCCAGAACCCAGAAGGAGCTGCGTGCCTTTATCGGCCTTACTTCTTATTGCAGACAATGGATTCCTCAGTATGCATTTTTAGCCAAGCCACTGATACAGTTAACGACACAGGAGGCAGCCGTATCGACTGTCCTCCCTTGGACATCTGAACATACACTTAGTTTCAACGAGTTAAAGAAAGCTTTATGCCAAGCTCCAGTTCTAGCTACACCGAACTACAGTAAGCCTTTTACACTTTTCGTTACAGAACGTGAAGGTACAGCATTATCTGTTCTCACACAAGATCAAGCAGGACAATACAAGCCCTGTGCTTATTTTTCGAGCACATTAGATCCAGTCGCCCAGGCGTTGCCTGCGTGCCTCAAGTCAGTTGCAGCCACAGCACTAGCTATCAGACAAAGTGATTCCATAGTTTTAGGACATTCCCTGACAGTACAAGTTCCACACTCCGTAGAAGTTCTTTTAAACCGAACACAAACTCAGCACTTGACAATTGCACGTTTAACAGGTTATGAATTGACACTGTTTCAGCCACACATAGAAATTAGACGCTGCAATATCCTGAATCCTGCTACACTGTTACCATCAGTTAATTCAAATCCTGACACACATGACTGTGTGGAAGTAGTTAACATTACGACAAAGCCAAGACAAGACTTGACAGATATTCCGTTATTAGATCCTGACCTGACACTTTATGTGGATGGTTCATGTATGAGAACTAGTACAGGAGAACTAGTCGCCGCGTATGCAGTGACTACTGACACCGAAGTTATTGAGACACACCGCATTGATACCTTGTCCGCTCAAGCAGCAGAGCTAGTTGCTCTGACACAAGCCTGTATACACGCCAAGAACCTGAAAGTTAATGTTTACACAGATTCACGTTACGCATTTGGAGTTGTACACGACTTCAGAGTGCTCTGGCAAGAGAGAGGTTTCATGACTTCTCATGGAACCAAGATTCAGCATGGTTTCCTTATTCAAGCTCTGTTAGATGCCATACATTTACCAACATCCATTGCTATCATGAAATGCAAAGCACATACGAAAGTTACTGACATTATTTCTCAAGGCAATGATCTAGCAGATCGCACAGCCAAGCTTACAGCACAGACTCCAGACATTCCAGTTAACCTGACACACACTCCAGATCCGACTACATGTATGACAGTTAAGGACCCTACTCAAGATGTCATAGATATCCAGTTACATGCTACTCCCGATGAAATCAAGAAATGGTCCGAACAAGGAGGGGTCCAGACAGATCAAGGATGGTTAACGAAGGGTAGAGCCACATGGTTTCTCCCCGACTCTATGGTTCAAGTCATCATTAATACCGCACATAGTCCAGCACATTTAGGAGAAAAAGCTATGTTAGACAGTATCCAGAACATTTGGTTCAACAAGCATTTACGAGCTGCAGCTAAGCAGAAAGTCCGTACCTGTATGATATGTTGTCAGTTTAATCCAGGTAAAAGTGTCCCGGTGGAACAAGGTGGTTTCCAGCCTCCTGACCACCCCTTTGAAGTCCTCCAGATGGATTATATTCAGATGGAGCGATGTCGAGGTTTCAAGTATGTCCTTGTAGTTGTATGCGCTTTGTCCAGATGGACAGAAGCATATCCAGTCCCAGATTACACAGCCGCGACCACTGCCAAGCAGTTGGTTCGTGAGTTCTTCCCTCGATATGGACTCCCTAGAGTCGTATATTCTGATAACGGTCAGCCATTCTCATCTGAACTCATGAAGCACGTTTCCCTTTTGTTAGGGTACCAGTGGAAGTTCCATTGTGTACGCCATCCCGAAGCAGCCGGTCTAGTCGAGAGACATAATCAGACTCTGAAAATCCGTATCGCCAAAGTTTGTAAAGAAAAGGGTGTGGACTGGCTAGTAGCTCTGCCAGTCGCTTTGTTTTATATGCGCATGGTCGCACATTCCAGATCAGGTCTGTCCCCGTATGAGGTCGTTTTCGGCCGCCCCCCTAACATGTGGGGTACTCCTAGACCCCGAAGTATTACCGATGTTTCATGTAATATGCTAACAGATTACCTAGCTTCCTTGATGTCTGCCCTCAACTCATGTCGTTCACAGGTTGCCGCCGCATTTCCAGACAATACCGAGGTGGCACCGCATGAAATCGTTCCAGGTTCGCTGGTGATGATCCGAAACTTTGACAGATCAAGTCCGCTGGAACCTCGTTGGAAGGAGCCCCGTCAGGTCCTCCTCACCACCCGTACAGCCGTGAAGTTGGAAGGCCGAAAAGGATGGATACATCTTTCTCATGTAAAACTTTTCAATGGATTAAAACCCGTTTCTAAAAACATTTCCAAGGATTCCCAGGATTTTAAGGACTGCCGAAATATTGTTCCTAAGGACTGTCCCGCAAAAGACATTGACACAACCCCTTCCCTGTTAGAGAAAACTCCGCAGCAGGAGTATAAGCAAAAGCTCCGGTCTAGTAAAATAAGTCAGTCAGTTTGATTGTCTAAGTCCTCCCCTAGGTGAAACGGTTAGGCTGTTTCTGACATGTATAAAATAGACCCCCATAGTGAGAGAGTTAGTCAAAACTCAATTCAATGTATCATTTTTCTAAGCTTCATATTATTCATCAGCATTATGATTTCCTGCACCAGTTATGCCTTTTTCCTATATTTCCCAGTTCTTCATGTAAATAAGTCTGCTAATGCTACAGTAGAACACACGTTTAGTGATCTGCCTCCTCACGAATATGCTTACCGCCTCGCTATGCGTAACAATTCATTTATCCGTATTTTACATTACTCACACCAGACCAGCAATGCCACTAATTGTTGGGTGTGTGGTCGACTCCCCCCTTTCCAGACACCGAAGGGAGTTCTGCCACTTTTTCCTTATCCATTCTCACATAATGGTTCGTGTGGAGCATGGTCCACGTTAACGTCCTCCTCAACAGATATGTCTTTTCTTAACAGTACATGTTTCCCAGACAAGCAAGGTTTCCCCCACAGAACAGGTTTAGATCTAGAAAATGAAGTGTATAATTTAGGTAACTATTCTTCGAATTTTATGGTCCTGAATGTCCAGTCTGATACTACTCCAGACTCACCTGCTATTTCAGTACTACCAGTCAAAGGCGAATTATGTGTCCGTAGTCATGGTTCTGTACACGTAGGACATAGTGATTGTACTACTATTATCCAGTATAGTGACAGTGGGAAATCTATTTTTAAAGCTTCACGTCATTCTTATTTTGTTTGTGGTCAGACCGCATATGTTCGTCTGCCCCTCGATTGGGAGGGAACCTGTTACATTGCCTTCCTACTGCCACCAGTTTTTCTAGCCCCACCTGACTATCATAGAAATACACATCTAGTACATACTAGACACAAGAGAAACCTCCCGATTGTCGATTATACTGAAACTACCGCAGAGCAATTCATTGATATAGATAAAGGTGTGTTCCCTTATTTAGGTACAGTTGTAAACAGTAAGCTAATCCGTAGGTTAACAAGAACCCTTGAAGCAGTAGTAGATGAGACTGCCTCCGCTCTAGGTAACTTAACCGAAGAGCAATCCTTTATGAGAATTGTCGTTTTACAGAATCGTCTCGTCCTTGACGTCATACTGGCCGATAGGGGCGGGGCCTGTAAAGTCCTCGGATCTAGTTGCTGCATTTTCATTCCTAATAACGCGCCGTCTGTTTATTCAGCTATAACCAGACTTCATAAAATTGCCCATCTGTTACACCAAGATCCAGGCACCTGGACATGGTCCGGTTGGTTCTGGAATATAATTTCCGCCTGGGGATGGAAAGTCCTGTCCTTTCTAGGTATTGCAGTAGCGATCATATTCAGCTGCTGCCTCTGTATACAATGTGGCCCTGCGATTTGCGGCATTTGTGCTACCTCTTGTATTCCTAGTCCCAAGCCCCGTCCTAAATCCCGTTCCAAGACAATTCGAGACGAGCAAATGATACTATATGAAATGATAGATGGTATCATGAATATTGATGTTTCCTGATGGAAACGTAGTGACAAGGAGGGAATGTGGAAAAGTAAATTTTGTCATGTTCTGTGTCTCTACGTGTCATCCATCATATGTTATGTGTGCATGACCAATATGCATATGTTATTCCCCATGTCCGATTAATGACGCAATTACAGTTGTGTCCACCTCTAGTATGTCATTTTCCAGTCCTCGTGAATACTACGAATATCAGGCCTATGTAAAGCTACGTTGCCACGTTTCTCAGTGTGCACGTTATTTCAATTGACAAGTCCCCGTTTTCTAGGCCTCAAAAGGGCCTGGACATCAGATTCAGCTCCTGTCTCCTGAAGCCTCGTTAAGGAGCGATACAGCCCCCACCTGTATCCTCGACCTTTCACTTGCTTCCTGCCTCACAGTGCCCGGTGCAGCCTGGCTCTGCCTCCGAGTCTGCCAAGAGTATGTTATGATTCCAGCTATCAGTTTAGTCCTCCTTCTCTGCATTCCTAAGCTACTGAACTGCATCAATAGTTTCCGTCATTGTCTAGCCTTCACGTCTCCATGTTAGAGAAATACTGTATTTACTGGTCATTTAATATTCTTCATCACGCACTACATGTAGAATAATGCATGGTCCAGTCTTAGAGTCAAGTTAGCTTTTCCCCTCATGACTTCTAGTTTATATCAACATGTTCCCTAAACATCAGATACTAGATAGGGTTTAGGTACATGTCGCTCCGACCCTCCAGACTTTAGTCTCTGCTCCTAGCACAGAGTTCATAGCCCCCAGCTTCTCCTAGTGATACGTCATTGCCAGTTTACGCGCACCACCAGGTTAGAGGTCCCGGCTCCTTAGGTAGCCCCCTCCAATGTTTCCGCCCCATTCATGACATATTCTGTTACGTCTGCACCACATGTCTATGTATACGCCCAGTTACACCTACTTTTACTGTTATCTTTCGCGACTGCTACGCGTCACACCTTCTGCTCCACCCACTGCTACGCCTACTGCAATGTAATGCTATGTGTTCGCGCTATGTATATATGCCCGTGTATTGTTATTAAAAGTTAGCGCGCTCATCCCAGACCCAGCCCCGGCAGCTGCCGGGCCACTCTAGCCCTGCCATTCTGTTCCTATGCAGGTTGTCCTGATCCTGTCCTTATGCTGTAATAAACCTGCAGAAACTCCTACTACCTCGAATCTTGACTCTTATTTATTGAGCTATCTGTTATGATATATGCCTAGTCAAAAATAGGGTATTATTTATTTATTTACCACAGATGGGTGAAATCCTGACACTGGTCTCTTTTACTTTATCGCCTTCAGTGTGCCGGATATGCCCAAACATGGGTCCCGGGCTCACTGTGCCACTGGATTCACGCAAGCCAGGCTGAGGAGGGGTGTTACCCTGAAACTGGTCCCAGGAGGCTTGTTTCCGGTCCAGGGAGCCCAGACATGGGTCCCTTGCTCACTTTGCCACTGAATTCAAGCTAGCCTGGCTGATGAAGGGTGTTACCCAGAAACCAGCCCCAGGATGCTGGTTTCCGGTGCAGGGAGGACCTGACATGGCAGTTCGGGCTGGACTGTTCTAATGGGGAGCACGGTCAAGCCTGATTTGCATATGGCTGGGTCCAAACCGGGGTGGCATGGTGAGCAAAAGAATGATGATGGATTTAACCCAGATCTCTTGACTGGAAGTGAATCTTTGATTTGTTTGGCCTTGTGGCCATCATTTGAGTGTCTTGAACTTTCTTTAAGAGGCTTGAAGAAGTGAATAAATTACTAGAATGTATGGTATTATCATAGTGGCGGGAGCTCTATTTCTCGAATACAAGAGGTCCAAAGCAGTGCAGACAACCTGTGGTAGACATCGAAGGTAGAGTAAGCACACTAGTGAGTTGTATCAAGTTAGACTGCATCCTATGTTGACACAACTGATACATGCGATGGACTAGAATATTATGAAAGGCAAACCCTTTTAATCTTACAGTCCCACTTATGATATTGACATTCCCACCCATTTCCAAGGTTAAGTCTGTACAAGTCAGACCATACTGTACTTTAATAAAGGTTTCCGGAGTACCTTTCTGAAGTTACGCTAGCAAAGAGTGCCCAGTCATTTTAGTTGCAAAGCTTACATCAACACTTTCTAAACTAGCCTCCCTCAGATTCATCCAAAACACCACAAGTGTCCTGTGCTGTATCAACAACGGCTTCTACGGAGAAATGGTTGAAGGTACTGACTCTTAGCATAAAGCAATTAATGACAAAGCACCATCCTAAAGTATATGCTGATTTGTTGTCATAGCACAGAACAGATCTAAAGCAAATTCCTTTTAGTAAACTCCGACTCACAGTCCAACGTTCAATGGCACTTCTGTTCAATGTTCGTGCTAAGACCTAACTTTTTCAACATCACTTGTGTGTGTTAAATGTCCTACGATAGGCTGCCCCACTGTATTTTATCACTTTATAAGTGTGCAAGATATTACATTGTCAATTTTTACATTCTGTTGCAGCTAAATCCACCATGGGATGCTTCGCTAAATCTGTGGAATTTTTTTTCTTCTCCTGGTCACAGAAGGATGGTCATGTAAGCTAGAAACCCTTATCGCAGTTATCCACACTTCTAGTGGAGCTACAAAAGGCCCGAAAAGGTATAAACAGAGATAGCACTCTGATGATAATTCTGGATCTTGGGCAAAAGTGACCTTGTACGCGGAAGATCCCCAGTTGCTATTTTCCTGGGACAAGCACAGTGGGACCAATTGCACTCAGGATAAAACCTGTCTCTCCGCTTGTTAGAAGGTGGTTCTGACACTATGGGCCGCCCGGATTTTTCGCTTTTTGAGAACCTAATTGTTGAGCTTTTACTGTGGGGGAGCCTCATAATCTGGGACTCACCCACAGTGAACTCATAATGAAGCAGACTGCATGGAGATTTTACTGGCGTCCCCCTGGCTTGACCAGGCCGCTGCGCAGCAGCTGGAGTATGGGACACCATGCTGGTTACATGCAGACACAGGTGTACATGCGTGTGCACACATGTAGGAGCTGCGCAGGGGAGATTCCTAGTGTGCGCAGTCCAGGAGCAGCTACAGAGTGAATGGCGTGGCCAGCTTATGCAGAATTGGGCGGTGACATGGAATAGGCTTTATACCCTGGGAAGGAACATGCCAGGGAAAGTCAGTGTGTTTACTGTGTTTTTACTTCATTATTCCCCTATGGGGATGTGGGACCCATGGCTAAAATGACTTCCACAAAGCCTACAGATTCCAGACACGCACAAATGTCTAGTGTAGCAGATGTGAAAATGAGTATTCTGCAAAGCCCAAAGTCATATTTGTACTGCTTTTGGGTCGTCCAGAAATGTCATATTTCTCTGAGTCCCTGGCTGGGGTCTGGCCATGGCAGGTTAGATTAATGACCTTTCTTCCCAGAGCAAGATCTTCCCTCCAAGGAGAAAAGATAGGTGGAGCTGAAGCCAATCCATCAACTGCTGTCGCTGGGTGCCAGGCACCAGTTTGCACCCAGGAGAGAAGGCAGTGAAGGGGGAAGGAGTTGGGTTTCAGAGGCCATGTGGCCAGAGACACTGGACGACTCCATTTTGAACAAACCAAGAGGCTGGACAAGAAGGAGGGAGCAGGGGCAGGGAAGTGATGTGTCGCTGTTTGATAGGACCCACAGAGACTTTCTGCCAGCCCCCTACTCAACTTTTAAAAAGTACTTGCACAGGAAGAGAAGCTCTCTCTGGGGTGTGGGCTGCTGAGGTGGAAGGTGCTGGAGCCTGGCAATGGGCAGTTGGAAGGAGAGACCCCCTGACTGTCACCCAGGCCCCTAACAGCACCAGAAGAAGCGCCCAGGACCGGTGCGCAGAAGCAGGGGCCTCTGCGCAGGGAGAAGAGAGGCGCAGGAGGAGAGCCAGGCGAAAGGCTGGTGCAGGGAGCCAGTGCAGACCACTCCCTGCAGAGTGCATCCTCTTGGAGACCCGGAGAGTGAAGGAGAGTGCTCCCAGTGGCTGGGGGGTGCTGCCAGGAGCAAGAAGATGCGAAAATGGGGCAGATCGGATCTCCAGGGGCTGAGATATGGCTCCCAGAAGGTGAGCGACCTTGGACCTGTGGCCCCCTGACGGCGAAGCGCGTGAGGCTTCGCCGCTGTTCCAGGAAAGGCCCCCGGGGTGGGTCAGGTCCCGGGGACTGCCCTCCAACGTGCAGAGCCTGCGGGGGTCCCGGGTGGGACCGGGGCCCCGGACAAGGAAGGAGGAGCCAGGGGCACGGGTGGGACCGGGCCCCCGACCAAAGCGCGGAGCGGCCAGGGTGTGGGCTCCCCACGTCGCATACCCTTACCCGGGGGTTCCGGGTGGGACCGGGCCCCCACCGAGGCCCCAGAAAGCAGCAGGAGCTTGAAGCGCCCCATGATGCCTTGCAAGGCATGAGGAATGGATTGTTTTTGGTGTTTTGGTGGCCCCCAGAGGAGAGGAGTCACCCTTGAGTGTGAAAAGGTGCTGGGGGGAGCTGCTGGAGCAGCGCAGTCTCGCCCCCAGCACAAAGCTAAGTCCCACCCTAAGTTTCTTGAGGATTTAAAAAGAATAACCCCTCAACTCTCAGCGAAGATTGCATCACCTCCTAGGCTGGAACTTTTGTTCTACAGCTGGGGGTTCATTGAGAAGTGCATCAAAGATTGAATGGCTGAGTTGGAGATGTCTCGAGAAGGGCATCCCCTGGAGGTGAACTGGCGTAATATCACTGAAATGCATTTATTAATGGTTATTTCTTTTAGAGGGACTGATGTTCAATGTGAAGTACTGGTTTAAGGTGATGTCACAAGCAAAGTGGATTTAAGTGGCTAGACACTCCTGCTAGGGTGTCTGGCGGTATTTACAACTTAATCCTGTGATCATCTGTGATGCCTTTAGGGGCTGTAATTGCAATGCATTTTTAATGATATCCAAATGTGCTGAGTACTGTCATTCTAAAGTGTGCGTAAACATGTATTCTTGCTGCTGCGCTTAGGTGAAGACCCCAGACTGTTAGCCCTTAAGATGTAGAGGTGTATACCTTAGGATCAGTAGGAGATGCTTGGTCAGGGTCATGTGTCACCAAGGCAGGTGTATCCCTGTTTACTGCTTGTTGAGGTAATGGGAGGGGGACGCCACTGGGATGGTGCCCCTGCGCAGGGCCCTCGCTCCAGGATAGGTTCAACTAATTGCATTGGGGGCAAGATGATGTGCATACATGGGAGTGGTGGTACTAGACCCCGCCCCCTGCGGGAGGGGTGGAGATGTTATGCAATGTCACAAACTAATTCCAACAGCTTATGTATATTTGTAAATTGGTGTATAGTATTGAGTAGTGTGTGTGTTTAATAAATGTACTCTTACTTTTATAAAGCAAAGTACAGACTGGACAATCAATTATTGAGTGTTATTTTTGCGCACCTGCAAATGGCGATTACTAGCCCACACCACCTCCCTTGAGTAACCCTCAGACTGCTCTGCAACGCTACCCTCTGAGAGTCAGGCGCTGCCCTAGGGTGTCTGGTTCCCAGTGAAGGACAAATGTGTCATGTAATTTGTGCAGGCCTCACAGATGCTGCCTCGTTTTCCAACATTGGTGTCTAGCGGCGGGAAACATAGTATCCCATTCTGGTGTGCAATTATAGCATTTGATAAGTCCAGTTTAGCCACACATTACCTATGCAGTAATGAGCAAATGGAAGAGCGCAAGGCTCTGAGAATGGTTCAAAGTTTTGGTTATGTGAACTAAAGGTATGGGAAAGGAAAGCCCCGCGCCCATATGTGTCATGTGAAGATATTATGGTTTAAATGTAAACTGTATTGATATGACCGCGCTATGTTGATTATCATGTGCTAGCGGGATGGTGCTTTCCAGGAAATTATTACATACAATTGTTCTAAACCATATTGTACACCTTTGAACCCTAACACTACATGCACTACACCTGCATGAGGAGGGTGTCTCCACAAGAGATAGGGACAGCAACTGATACCTACATCACAGAGGGGGGTGTAGGGGTGGATGGACCTTTATGGGGGTCAAGAGAAAAGGGGGTCCTGGGAGCTTCCCGCACTTTTTAAGGGCAGGGAGGGTTTCCACAGAAGGGGCCCCAGATATCCTTCCCCCGCTGAAAGTTTCTTGCTATTGGCGCAGGCCTAAACCACTTGAAGAGTGGGGCAGGAGGTTTCTTCACCCCGGGTAGTAACACCCCAGGGGTTCCCATGGTGGGGGACCCCAACAAACTTTTCCCATGGTGGGAGGAGGGTGTGGTAGAGTTGAGTGTCCAGCAGGGCCCCCAGGTTAACTGGTGGGGAGGTGAGCAACCCAGGGGTGGCCCCTGGTAGTGGGTGGCCCCAAGGAGGGTAGTTCTTGAGTGATGGTGTGTAGTGGTAGCCCCTAGGTGGGCTAGGTAACTGACCCAGTGAAGATCTGAGTGGGGGGGATGTGCTCCCTAGTTTTCAGTTGAAGGGTTAGTGGTGGACAGTGACCAGTCCGGTAGTTCCTGTGGGACTTGAACCCCAGGACCAGGAGCTGGTAGAGGGAACCTGAAGTGCTGGCTTGGGCGATGCCTAGCCGGTAACCAGTCAGGTAGGTCCTGTGGGACTTGGACCCAAGGACCAGGGGCATGGGGATGTTCCCCTAGCTCGAGGCAGGAGGTGGACTTCTGCATGGTAGTACCACCCTGAACACAGGTCGGGCCTATCTTCAGTGAAGGGACCCTGTGTTTCGCGAAGGGGTGGTGCAGACCTAGCCGGGATCTTTAGGGTCCCTGGCTGAGGGTGGTAGTACTACCCTGAAGGCAGGTGGGGCCTATCTTAAGTGAAGGGACGCTGCTCTTCAGAAGGGGTGGTGCAGGCCATGCAGGGACCATGTAGGTCCCTGGACGGTTTCCCAAGGCGCTGCCGGGAGATCAGGGAGAGTCATGAGAAGTGGGTCTGGGTCTAGCTAACTCGGGGCCCACAGGCTCTCTAAGAGTACTCCGGGAGGAGAGCGCGCCTCTCGGAGGGAAGGGTGCAGAGGCCCTGTTCTCGCAGTGGAGAACAAGAAAGGGGTCTAGGTTCCCAGGGTAGTTTCCGTGTGGAGCTACTGACAGGGGGAATGAGCTGTAGGGGGTCTGACAAGGCACCCTCAGTGTTCCTCCCTAGCACTGCCAGTGGGGTAGTGAGACCGGTCTGAGGTCCTATTTTTGGAGTTAGACTAGTGGTCAGAGGAGCTTTTCTGTGTGGGAAAAGCATGAGTGGCTGTGCTTTCTTTAGGGAAGACAGTCATCCCGAAAGGGTGGTGGCAGCAAATTGACCTCAGCTGCAGGCTGAGGGTGAGGGTCCAGAGAGGTGGCATCTTTAGGGTGCAAGGACCAAAACGGAGAGAGGGTACTGGTTGGAACAAACTCTGGAAGGGAGACCAGCTAGTGACCCGGGGATGGGGGTAGACCTATCCCGGGAGACCGCATCAGTGCTGAGGTACTGTATCCTTGTCCAGAGAACGGGTAGGCATAGTGTTGCCTGCCCAAGGGCAAAGGTGGGCCTAGTAAGGCTGAGTCCATGTAGACCATGAGTGACCTGGAGGTATCTAACCTAGAGCCGAGGAGGTTCTTAGGGTAGTCTGGGATCCTTGTCATGGGTGGAGATTTCTTGGATGGGAGAAGCAGGTGGTCTGAGCGGATAACTGGTGAGTAAGGGGGGTCTGGTCAGAACCCCTTATAACTAGTTATCGCTGACTACGGGAAGTGTACCCATGTAGAATGGCTACTTCTTCCCTGTAGGAATCATCTGGGCGCGAATTATTGAGTGTTATTTTTGCGCACCTGCAAATGGCGATTACTAGCCCACACCACCTCCCTTGAGTAAGCCTCAGACTGCTCTGCAACGCTACCCTCTGAGAGTCAGGCGCTGCCCTAGGGTGTTTGGTTCCCAGTGAAGGACAAATGTGTCATGTAATTTGTGCAGGCCTCACAGATGCTGCCTCGTTTTCCAACACCGCTTCATTGGTTGGCTGAAGCAAAATTGAAATGTAACAGACAAAACTGCGATTCTCCTCTTTGGCACTTGTCCCCAGCAGCTGTGGCGTACTTTATGGCCAGATGAGGTCCCTCTTCCATCCCCTCACGACGTCCCGGGTAAAAATCGGGGCATTTGCATCAACGAGATACTCGTTTGGTCCGCAGATTAAAAGGATATCAGGCTCTAATTTTGGTATTCTGAAATTGCTTAAAGTTTCTCCCAATGCTCCCCATCTCTGCCAGGTTAACGGTAATCAAAGCTTTGATAACCTCCTGCATAGATTATGCCAATGCTCTCTATGTCGGTTAACCCACCGACCTATTTAAGAACTGCTGAAGATTCAGAATGCCGAGGCCAGACTGTTGCTCAACCTTCCCAAGCGAGCAGGTGTCAGACCTCACCTCCACGCTCTGAACTGGCTCCCTGTGGAGAGAAGGGTGAAGTTCAAGGCCCTTGTGACAGTGCACTCTGCGTTATGTGGTCTTGGCCCGGCCTATCTCCAATCCAGATTTGGCTCATCATGTATTTTCAGGTAAAAACTGAAGACACTTCTCTTCAGATAATTCTCAACCGATGCTGTCAGCCTACCTTCAGGGATGCGCCGGACACTCCTCAGAATAGCTGCGTGTGATATCATCCAGACCCAACACTAGGCGGCGATCTATGCACAAGATATGAATTCAGCAGCCCACATGCCTCAAACATGCCAATAACAAAGCTACAGTAGCTACTTCTTGCCCAATTCCATGGCCACATGGAGCAGGTCACAGAATCACATAAAGAACTGGGTCTAGGAGCATTCCAGAATGTGTTGCAGCCACCAAAGCTGCTTGAAGAACATATTCTGCACATGTCTTGGACTCAATAACAAATCTACAACTGAAATTAGTGAATGGTATTTTCAAAACTACTGCATGGCCCACGCGTAAAGAGTTCTCAGCGGCTCATTTTTCTATACATTTCATGTTCTCTCTGCCAAGAGCAGTGCCTTTTGGGAGAGAAACTAATTTCTCTAATCCAAGGTAGCACACAATACCCATATGTAGTAGAATCCTAAAGCCTGTCCCATTCACAAGCAGCGCGTCATGCTCACGGAGTCCCATCCTGCAAGTGTCCGTACAACCAGTGGACGGAGAATACTGGAGTGGATTCTAAACTTAGAAATGGGCGAGGTCAGCTTCCTGGGAAATTACTGTCCCTCACCCCCTCGTAACCGCACACTCTCTGAAAAGATGCTACATCTTAGAATCAACAACAGACACTCCGCTCCACCTTCACGTGTGTGTTACTAAATCCTTTCCGAACTGTGACAGCTCTATTTGGCCATGAAGGAGTATAAACTCCTGGGCATTATGACCTTTCTTCACTCTCTGGCTGTCTATGGTTTTTAAATCATCGGCAAAAGGAAGACAGGAAGGGGAGTGAAGCAATATGTAAGATGTGTGAGACCATATCACGGAAGGCATCAATAGTGAAAGTGAGAAGGGACTGGGGGAGAGAAAAAGGGCACAGGAGAAGCAATGAACGATCAAGCAAGGAGAAAGACCCTGAAGTGGTGGCGGAGGGGAGAGTTGGTGGATTGACAGAATGGAAGTAATGTATGGGGTCACGTGAGAGTCAACAGGGTCTGTTCAGCAGTCTCATACTTGGGAGGTCCAGAGGTGAAACTGGAGTCCTCAAACAAGTCCAGCTGTGAGCGGGAGGATTTTGCAGCCACCGGTGTCTCCTGTTCGATGACCTGCATCTCCGACAGCACAGAATGCGAAACGGAGCTGAAAAACAAGAAGAGAATTAGAGTGACACGTAGGATACAAGAGGTGGGAGGAGTGTGACACAAGTAATAAACAAATGGGGATAGGAGATTAGAGTGACAGAGCTAGGAAAGAAGATGGGCAAGGAGATTGGGGTGGCAAAGTTAAGGTACTTGGAAGAGGAGGAGATTAGAGTGACAAACAGGAAACGGAAGGCTGGGCTGGAGTGATAACGAGCTAGAACACGTCAGAGGTAGGAGATTACAGAGACAGAGGTAGAACACGTGAAGGCTGGGGCAGAGGGATACATTAGGGATGAGAGTGAGAGCTAGAGCAGCTGATGGTAGGAGAATAGGATTAGGCTGCCTTGTAAAACACTACAGTGTAGCAGGTCAGTGTGACACCGAGTAGGGCATGAGACAGGAGCAAGATTAATGACAGCGCTGGAGCACGAGGGTTAGGATATGAGTGACTGAGCAGGACAAAAGGGGGATAGGAGATTAAAGTGCCACAGAGTGAGGAGACGTGAGGAGTAGGAGACTGGCTAACGCCTGGCAAATTCACATGAGGTGTCAGAAAAGAGGGTGAGAATGGGCTGGAATCCTTAAGTAGTAGTAAAAGATCAGAGACGAAAGCTACGAAACAAGAGAAGATAGGGGATAACAGTGATGCTGAGCTTGGACAGAAGAGGGGGCAGAGATGAGATAGAGAGACAAGTTAACAAACGAGAACAGCGAGAGAGGAAACCAAGTCAGGACATGACGGGAGCCACCCAGCCCAGTGATCAAACAGAAAAGAAACTATAAGAGTGAGTGCATGTCACAAACTTGACAATATAAACGCTAACAGATTACTGACAGCAATAAAAACCAATTAGATATTACCCTCCTGCAGGCAATCACCTCTGCCTATCAAGTACGCTGAATCTCACCTCTAATGCCCCTTCTGCCTTCCTGGAGCAAAGCCTCTCTGTCCACATTGTGAGGGCCTTTATGCCTCTACCATTCCTTTATGTAGTGACCCAGTCAAATTACAAACTCCACAAAAACAGTGCGAGAAATAGAGGGTGAAGATAAGAGGGGAGAAACAGAAGGCATGATCCGCACAGATTGCAAATCATCTCTCTCCATTCTTCCAAATTCTTCCTTTATCATCGTTGTATTCATCAACGAGCTTTGGCACATTCCTCTCTCTGCATTTTTGTTAGAGCTTCTGATACTATGTCACTTGTACTACCCACTTACAACGAATAGTGTGGATGATAAAGGTATTTTACCTGCGGGACACAAGCCCCATGCCCAGTCTCTCCGCCTGCTCACGTTTCTTCCCCTCTAGGGTCTGGAGTTTCTGCTCCTCTTTCTTACGATCAATCTGCAGCTCCTGATATGCCAATCGCATTGAGGTTACTCTAAAAAGAAAAAAAGTACACTGCTGTTATTTAGGACGTTCTTCCCCACTCTCTTCCACATCCGAATCAGGTGGTACATCTGGAATAGCGATGAACAGCTGTTGATGGAATTCCATACATGGTTAAACAATCGCAACCCTGACATTCAATTCAGCCTCCACACAGCAAAAAAACCTTGCCATTTCTGGACGTTGAAGTAAAGGTTGCACCCTTGGGACTTGTATCAACTTTGCATACCAACCCAACAGACGAGAACAATGCCCTACACTACAGCAGCCATCATCCACAAAATGTAAAAGACAATTTGACATATGGCCAATTTTTGTGCATCAGGCGCAACTGCACAAGAAAGGAGGACTTTGAAATCCATGCCGATGCCTTGACCACTACGTTACGAGAGAGAGAGGATACCTGAAAAAATTGTTAAAGCACTCGATGAAACGAGCCTGGTATACCCCCTAAGAACACCTATTAGTCAAGAAGCGTAAGTCACCACTGCATCGTCTAGTTTGCGTAACCACCTTCGGCCCTTACACTAATCCCTTGAAAAAAATCATCCAAAGCAATTGGCATCTGATTGAAGGTTCCAAGAAGAATATAGGACAACCGCTATTTGCACTAAAAAAAATGCCGCATAGGCTCCTGTCTGGCAGGTGGTCACACTTCCCTGTGACAGGATGCCTATTGGTCTGCCTTCCCCTGCTCAAGCTTGGCTCGGCAGCAGGAGGAAAGAAATTTGTCTCTGGTCGGCAGCAGCCATTTTGTGCTGTCTGGAGATAGAAGGCTGGTACCGGGAACACCGGTGACCCCATGAATCTCGTTTCTGAGGGGTGGAATTATATCTCCCACACCGGTTACAGGTGTGGGGGTATGAGTCCAACATGTTAGACACCAAACATGACAGGGTTAGTTTCAGCCGTTCTAGAGTTGGTCATCACGCGGTCGTGTAATGCCCCTCTATAGTAGTATATGGCTGCTTCATGGACAACCCGGGAGAATGGACTACGTAGGCTGCAGGGATGTCCTGCTCATGCAGGGGCATCCTCTCACTTAGAACCAAGCACCCTACCTTCAGGAGGAGGAGCTAGAGGGGTGACACAGGTTTTAAGTGCAGTGACGCTTAGAAATAGTAAACCTATATCTAAGTAATGGGTGCATGCACCATCTTACACAGGCTACAATGGCAGACCTGTAGTTCCATTTTGCATGGTCTCTCATGGGTGGCATAATACATGCTGCAACCCCTGGGAGGCCCCTATGCCCTGGGTACACGTGTACCTCATTCTAGGGACTGATAAAGGTACCCCAGTATCTAATCTGGAGTGCACCCAAGTACATGTCGTAACTGGTTAGGGAGAAAGCAGATAGACAGGGGTCTTGATTTGCAGGATCCCAGCCAGAGTAGCCAAAACAGTGTTACACCAGGCAAAACGTGGGGGTAACCATAAGAAGCAGATCCTACTTTCCTACAATGGGTACCTAGGGCATTGGGACTGAAGAGGGCCCACTAAGGGCCCCTCACCAAGCCCACGCAGACTGCCCCTGCAGCATGCATGCCCTGGTGCAGACAAAAAACAAAGTCCACATGGAACACTGCCTATGTGTCACGCCAACCAACACTGCCCAATATATTGATAAGTCACCCCTCTGGCAGGCCTTCCAAGCCCTAAGGCAGGGTGCACTATATCTCAGGTGTGGGCATATCTACATGAACAGATATGTTCCAACAGTACTAGGGTCTATTCCTTAATACTGTAAGTGCAAGGGAAGCCATAGAGAGGACATGGGCTGGGATCTTGACCACTCTAGTTCCACAGCACCATGATGGCTTCTCTGAACCCAGGAGTGTTTGTTACCAAACTTCTCCTTCTAATAAACCTACACGGATGCCTGTGTGAGATGTCTTTAAATATGCACTCGGAGGGCACCTCAGAGGTCCCCCCTGAAAACCTACCAACCCTGGTACGGTAATAGACTGGCTTTAGGCAGCCGACCACCACCAGACGTGTATGGACCTCTGGGTCAAGAGCCCCGGTTCTCTGGGAGCAGAAACAACGCACATCCTGAGCGGCGGAGTCACAACTTCTTCCCCAGGATGGGCACAGTGCTAAAGAGGGAAGCTTCAAAGGCATGTCACCTTTGTAATGCGAGGCCCCCAACCTTTGCTGCTATCAGATGGCAGCCCCTTGTTTATACCTCCAATTTGAGCTAGAAAACCTCTGAATGATAGTAGGGGTGCCCACCTCTGCCAACTCCAACCCTACGGTGCAGGAGGCGAGGTGAAGCACATCTTTCAGTCCCTATCATCTTGAGGATGGTGGGGCCCCCACCAAGCAGGGCTAGTACTTTGCCCCCTCCCACAGAGGGTGGCACAATTGAGGGTGTAGACAACCACGGGTAAGGTGCCAATTGGCCCTACCTGTCACTCCCTTAAAATGCCCATAAATCTAGTATTTTGGTAGTTCCCTAGACCCTGAAACCAGCTCCAGTAGACCTAAGAAGAACCACCAAGATGACGCCATGCAGAAAAGACTGACAACGCCCTCTGACTTGACCCCAGCGCTACAGGCCTGTCTGCAGCTTCAAAGAACCTGCGAAAAGAACGACACCTGTCCTGCAGCCAGCGACCTCTACAACCTCTGGGAGGACTGCCTGCCTTTGAAAAAGACCAGAACTCCAGAGGACAGCGGTTCTGTCCTCTAGAAATCTGGTGCCCTCCTGATTCGCGATCTCTGTCCACTCTGCACTAGACGCCTCCAGCCTGTGTCTAGGGGGCCCACTGATCCAGAACGGTTACCCAGCGGTCCAGAGTCAAAGTCTAGCATAGGCTGACCCCTCCAGAACGTGCCCTGCAGTGTGAATCCAAAGGCTCCCCCTCAACTGTGACCGGCTCCGGTGAGTGAAACCAGATGTCAAAGGACATCCCTGCACCCAAAGCCCCTGGGCCTTGAGGAGCCCGACTGACAGTGTCCCTGAGACCAACAGCATCCCTACTTATCCCTGCTGTCGCTGGTGCTCCACATGAAGCCTCCAGCTCAACATCTGCAAATCCAAGTTCTCCCATTCACTTGCATTGGGAGCCTGATACAGTGTTTGCACCCTGCCACCCCTCTGCCACTGGGGGTGTGTGGTTGGCGTTGCCTTGTGGCCCCCACACGTGCTTGCCTAAACCTCCGAAGCTTGAACCCGGAAACTGCTTTACTTACCTGCAAGCAGCGTATCTTCAAGCACCCCCAGTCTCAATTGGGTAACACTGGGCCCGACCTCCAGATTTGACCTTGGCACCCAGCCGTCCCTGCACCGCTGGTGGTGCAGTATTTGTGCTCACCTGAACATTGCCCTCTGCTGACCCTGAAACCCGAAGACTGGACTCCTAAGTTGCTTACTTACCTGTAAAACCGCATTATTGTTTTCCTCAATAGGTTATCATTGCAAAGATTGAAAGTGTCCACTTTTGAAACTGAAAAGAATTCCTATTTAAAAACCTACTTACCTTTTTGTGAAAATCTGGGTCTTAAAATAAATCTTGAGCGAAGTATATTTTTATAAAATTGGTGTGGATCCCCTTTTTGAGTCGTGTCATTTATTGGTCATTGTGTGCACAACTAATGTCTTACACTCCTCTGTGTGAGGCCTTAGGCTGCTCGCCCACACTACCACAAATAGAGCCTGTTAGACCTGGCATCATTGGCATGAGTCTCTCCTCCATTTTTTCTGTTTGCCTCCTCTGTTTACGATGTTTTGCTGGTATATTGCTTTGGGCACCGTGCCACTGCTGATCAGTGCCACAGTGCAAGTGCTCCCTATGTGAAATTGCTGTATTGATTGTCTTCCATGTTTGGCTTATTTGGTTTACTATTAGTCCCTAGTAGAGTGCACCAGGAGTGGCAGGGCTTGTAAATACAAATGCTGCTAGTGGGCCTGCAGCACGTGTTGTGCCACCCACAAGAGCGGCCTAGTAAAAGTATGTCTAAAGGTCTGCCATTGCTAGACCACGTGCAGTCTGACTGCCACGAGGACTGCGCAAGTACACCTACTTGCCAGTCCCTAAACCTTCCCTTAACTTCATGTTAGTCACCCCTATGGTAGGCCCAAGGGCAGGGTGCATTGTAAGCCCTGCACAGTGAATAGGCCAGGTGCCTCGGCCTGGCAACACCCACAACAAACCCAAGATGGGGGGAAATTCCCCTGCATGGACAAAGGGATCAAAGCCAAAAAGGGGTATAAGAGAAGGACCCCTGAACCAAGAATTTAGATCACTTCTGACAAGGAAACCTGAACCAAGGACAAGAAGCCTGCTGATCTAAGGACTGCCTACCCCTTCTGCCAGTGTGCTGTTTGTTGGGGGAATCCTGCATTGCTTCTTTATTTTTGCCAAGGAACCAGGAGAGAGGAACTGTGTGTGTACTCTCAATCTTTGCTAAGAAAATCTCCAAGGGCTGGAAGAGTGCCAGTCTCCTGTTGAAGTCACAGGGCTAAAGGACTTCATCTGCTTAAAGTGCTGTTTGCTGGAACTTGTGAATCCAGCACCTCTGAAAGAATCCAGCAATCCCGACGCCGACGGACGCCGCCGAATCCAGCTCGACATCGTGAGTAACGGCTCCAGTGTCCCGCTTCCTCGACGCCGGCCGCCGGGCCCGATCGACGCCAGCAACAACGCCAGTGAGTAGTGAGTTCGGCTCCAGCTCCAAGTGACCTCGTGTCTGCACCGCTGCTGATCGCATCGACTTCGAGCCCTCTCGACGCCGTGAGCGCTGCTCACTCTTGCAACATCGACGACGCCGTATCCTGCTTCATCTCGTGAGCGCTGCTCCCGCCTGACTTCGGTCGACGCCGCTGCAGATCGCCCCGACTCCGAGGCCCGATCGACGCCGAAGACGCGACGCCGGACATCTCGACGCCGCTGATCATCGAGTGCTTCACTTTTCCAAGGTACTGTGTTGTGGGGGTCTGTGCGACTCCGGGCTCGACGTAGCGCTCCTCGCGGTCGACGCCGAACCTTTGGATTAACTTTGCCTCGACGTCGTGTGACTCCCGTGTGGGTTACATTGTTGCCAAGAACTGTGTTTTAGAGAAGAAGAGTTGCTTTTGATACTAAAGACTTTGTGCTAAGAAGAAACCGTGCTTGAATTATTATTTTTCCTTCCAAGAGTATTTATTAAGACTGTGGTATATTTTTGTCGTTATTTGGTCTTGTGCTAAGCCTTATATAAAAATCCTTATTTTTATAATACTACTGTGGTGTGTCCATTTGTAGTGTATTCACTTTATTACTGTATGTGGTCATAAATGCTTAACGCACTGCCTCTGAGATAAGCCTGTCTGCTTTGCCAAGCTACCAAGGGGGTGAGCAGGGGTTATCTAAGTGTGTGATCCCCTTGCCCTGACTAGAAAAGGTGTGTCCCTATTTGTCAGAAGTGTATACCCCTGCCAACTAGAGACAGCCGCTTCTAACAGAGCCCTGTACACTTCTGGGGGAATATCTGGACTCTGTGCACGGTATAATCACCCAGTGGTATACCTTATAGAGAGCCAGCTTTCCACACCCTTATTTTACACAGAGCACTTGCCGGCAGCTACAGAATCCTATGCACTATGTAAAAAATAGTTTGGAATAAGCACTCACAAAGACTCGTTGGATTCTTTCCGGGCCTCCTCGGCTTGCTGCTCTTTCAGCTTCTCTGCCACTTGTGCTCGTCTCTCGATTTCAGTGAAGCTCTGACTGCTCACCTTCTGAGCTCCAAGCCCTTTTTTGGCACCCAACTGGACGAGAAGGAAAAGAATTGTCAATCATTGTTGAGTTCTGCCATGAATTCACACTTCATAACACACCAGCCACATCGCTTCCAACTACATGAAAACAAGAGACGCACACTGCAACAGTCTCCAACTGCTTATAACTAAATGAATCTTTCAGCTCTTCAATGAACATTAGTAACAGTTTGCACTTGAGCCCACAGTGACCTAAAAAAAGCAATTGGATTGTCAATACTTACTTTGCTCCAGACATGACTAAAATAGCAACGGTAGCTCGGCTCAGAATCTACATCCTAGAACTCTGAGTCTGAAGGCAGTAGAACCCAACCACCCATAATTATACATGGCCCAACGTGAAGAGTTTGCACATTTGCATGCCAAAAGCACGGCAGCCACCATTCAGGCAATCTCTCAAAGTCTGCCAAATTGTCGCCCAACCCAAAGAAGCATCTGCTCTTCTCCATTCACAGTCCTCAAAACCGAACACTCGAAACCTCGAGTTTGTTGATTTTATCAGAATAAGCCTTTCTAACAGGTAAACAATGCCTCTTAAAACAGCAGTGCAAATATTTTGTCCAATTGGGAGGAGGGTGGGTATCCTGGATCCTTGCAGAAGTCATACGACCACTCACACAGATTTTAAGCTCAAAGTCCATGACATCCAATGAACATAAAAAATATGAAGATTGTTTTAATGAACATTCACTGAACTAGAGCTAAAAGTTGACTTTTCAGGTGCATAACTACACACAATTCAGTTTATTATGCATGATTAATAAAAATCCATTGCATATACATAACATTATGCGCGCTCGTTAACATAATTTATACACAGTTTTAAAAAGGAGCGAAAGCCACGTTTGAGGTAGATCACCAGAAATACAACTTTCATGGTCCTTGTAGTGCCAGAAGAGAGAACATGTATATAAAAAGTCAGATTTCCTCCTGGTGTATCCAGTGCCAAGGAAATGGTAATCAGCCAAATATGTTGGGATATTTCTTGTTCCCGCGACCTTGACCATCATCCAAGAAGATTGCATTATACTTCTGGTCTGGCGGCAGTGCTTTGAGCGTACGTTTATGTTGTGCAAATTTACGCTGTGCAAAATAGGCCTTTAAAAGCATAATTTCAGGATTGAACAGTCGATCACTGCTTGAGCAAGCTTGCCAAATGTATCAGTAGTTTGTAAATCGAAGTGATGTTTCGGCCTGTTCTCAATCATTATAGGGAGATAGAATCTTGGTGTTTAATCAAGTACAACAATGTTATGCTTTATTTGTTTTATCAGATTACTCCGCGGTTTGATCAATACTGAGTGAGAGTTGAAGCAGTCTCCTAGGTACTACTTGAGAAATTGTGTGAAGCTGCAATTTAATTGTGGGCAGTAGGATAAAAGCAAGCCTTTCTGATTGAAGATGGGGCAGAGAGGTAAGAGTAGGACATTCAATAAACTTGTGCAGGTACATATTGTGTGGAGAAGATCTGATCTCCCCCGCCACATAAGCAGCAAACGATGTCTCCTGGTTTCCTCTTCCGTGGAGATAGATGAGGAAGAATCGGAACTATGCCCAGGCAATATCTCAGGAATTTCTCCTTCACCATTATATTGATTCCTGCGATCAGATACGTTTATGGTTTGGGTACAACATAGTTGTTAAGTACGAACCAGCTGTGTGCCCTTTCCGCTGATGCAGATTTATCTTCATCAGGGTAACTACTTTGATGGATATTATAGAGACTGCTTTTTTAAAGCTTATGTGAATTTCTAATGTCTCCCAAAGACTATTAAAGCCTTGCTGGAGCAAGGAGTCTGAGGTACACTCCAGCCGGTGAGTTTCTTTATAGTGACAGTTCAGCCCAAAGATGCCAGTCTAGTGTGCCTTGTTCCGCTTCTTTGATT
This sequence comes from Lissotriton helveticus, assembly GCF_964261635.1. Classification (NCBI taxonomy): domain Eukaryota; kingdom Metazoa; phylum Chordata; class Amphibia; order Caudata; family Salamandridae; genus Lissotriton; species Lissotriton helveticus. The sequence goes on along the minus strand of NC_136062.1, from coordinate 493,813,625 downwards.
TTGCGCCAACTCCTTATAAACAGCCCCCTTCTATCCAACTGCCACAAATGAAAAGGCACCTGGGTCCCTGTTATGTATTTGCTTATCGTGCACTCTTGATCATCTCTGATTGAACAAGATACATCTATATATGTGTCGTGACGCACTTGTCCATAACTGCAGAGAAATGATCATGTCATCGATATTGGATTGGACACGTCATGTGTTTTGCAGTTTGTGAGAATAAAGCATTGTAACTAACTTCGTTTGGGCACTTGGTTAAACACTTGAGCAGACAAGTGTCCCCGCGACACGTTAAATAAAAACCTTATTTCTGCGCATGGTTTTTGTTTATGATTGAATTTAGGCATCCACAGGGGCCAGTGCTATACTAACTAGAGCGGGGCACACTGAGGTGTATTGCCTCACGCAAGAATCCCAGCATCCAGAAGCTGGAATCAGCTAATGGTTCAATCTTTCTAAAAACATTAAGAGTTGCTCTAAGTTACGATGATATATGCATTTATGTGCTCTCAGATCCTGAGCGTGCAGGATTCATTTCAGTTGGCAGAGGTCTTAGCTCTCTATGGAACCGGACAAGCTCCTGGAACATTCCGATTACACTACAGTTCCAGGGCACGATTGAGGTTTCCCTCTTTTTTTTTTTTAAATAGAATGCTTACAGTTCTCCCTCTCGCGAGGCTTTTAACCCATTTCATCTTTCAGCTTTATGCAGCGTGCATCCTTCTTCAGGGAAACCCTGGCATTACGGAGTCACATAAGCAGACAAAGGATTCTACAAACTAGTGTGGAATGTACTTTACAATCATCTCTGCTTTGGACAATCTTCCATTACAGGGGCAGCCGGGAGCTCTTTTATTTAGTTTGTTTTAACCTGCAGTTGTCTATGCCAGGATTTATACAGTAAAGCTGTATATCCTGAGGATATATCCGGAGGATGCTGTCACCAGCAACGCACAAAGGCTGACTCTTTAATAACTGGTTACAACCAGCTGCCATCAGCCCTCACCATGCCCTTTACAACACTTAATTCTTAGCTGGTATACGGTGTAAAGGCTAAACCTGGCCTGGACTCAGACATATCATGAACAAAAAGAGTGGAGTCGGTACACAAGTGCATTGCCAGCTAAGGGAGAAATCACTATACCTCATGAGAAGAAAGACTTCTTCAGAGAAAACGCCCAGCAAACGTCCGAGTCCAACACAAGATGGCAGGAGTATAACGAGCATGTGCATTTACAGCAACAAATGCTGCTGACACACACCTCTCCCCAGGGGCAGATAAAACCATTTGTTCATTGTTAAGTAGAGGCTGATTGCAATTCCTCATCCACAGTCGAGTTAAGTGCTTGTCATGCTGAGTGACCGGTGAGACACTATCTGTAGCCAGAGTCTCTTTCCCAAGCATGAGTTCTAATGTTCTGGTTCCTTCAAGTCGTGCTGAGCGCCCGGTGAGCCACAGTTGGTAGTGAGAGTCTCTTTCCTCAGCACAAGGTCGAATGTATCTTATTCCACACCAGACAGAAGTGCTGCAGCCTCTGACTGCTTGGAGGTGCGGAGAAGTCTATGAACAGCTCTCCAATAAAGATGTGTCTGTGACACATTTCACAACTCCAAATATTTTTACCCAAAGATGGTGAGACTGTTCTGATCCCTGGTCTGCAAATACAGCTGTGTTTAACTCTTATCGTTAAATGTTTTAATGAGAAGAAGAAATGAATGGCAACCATTTCTAGTACCGTCTACAACTAAAACTATTAAATGCAGTAATAAAAAACCATTGTTTGTGTAAATCATTACAAACAATAGAGAAATGCCACGTATCCATTTTAATTTGCTTTTCCATATTATTAGAAATAAATGTTTTTAATTCTTTAAAAAGCCAGCCTCAGTAAGTGAAGTCGCATCTTTATCCCTCTCACGCCTTTAGGAGCACTTCTCTGCTTTTGTATACGTTCTGGAAATCTACTTCATTCACATCAAGCTCAGTCGGTTAGTAGCTTCCAGCTCCAACTCTCATAAGCCCATGGAGTACAGAGACTACAAGTGTACGTGGGTCTGCCTAGCCCAAAACGTCTGACTGATGAGAGCCGGGTTGTTATAGTGCGCAAGTTTTCTTCGCAGCACAGTATCTAATTTGCTTTGCTTTGAAACATGGAATGCAGATATTAAAAGGACTAGATTTGTCAATCACAAAAACTGCACAAACTCACCAGACCTTTTGTTATTAACAGAAAAAGAGTTTTATGAAGCACACACTAAAGAGAGAAGAGCTTTGGCTTGCCACAGATTGATTGTCTTTAGCACAAATTTTGATTGGGAAGTGGAAAAAGTGCTTGTACTGCACAAATTAACTTATGGAAAAGTGGGTGCTCAACACAGCCGGACTGAGTTGGTTACGACAAGAACGCACTGATCAAGCCATTAGATTTACAAGGTCCAAAGTACTCATCGTGAAACCGCAATTATTAAAGCCAACATGCGTTTATGGGCAGATTATCAATCCACTGGGTTGAAGGCTATACACTGCTATTTTGGTGCTTGGCACTTCAAACTTTACCCTAGAAGGCAAAGATTTTGGGTGTGGCTCCCTCCCCCCGGGTAACACAGACAATCCTTCTTAAGCCCTTTTTAAGAGGTTGCATTACATTTTGCAAACTGTAGTTTTATCGGTTTGAAATGTTATTTGTGTATCCCATGGTTGCCGGCTTATGTACAATACAGAGGCCTTGGTTGGATATAGTGAGAAGCCAATGACAAAAGCAGTAGGTTTGGCTCATGTATTGTAAGAACTGTGTGTTAAAAGCCTCTAGGCTTTTATGGAGAATTGTTATTACACTATTTTAAAGCCCTCTGTAGGCATCGTGTTACTTGGATTCTCGCAGATTATTAAGCCAGGCAAGGGCTCTGGTGTTAGTTCCTCTCTGAATACACCTGGGGGTGGAGGGATGGGGAGAGAACTCGAACGGCAAGAAACCCTTTAGGTCATCTTTGGAGGAATTGCATATTGTTTTGCAAACTTCAATTTTGTACATTTTTCTAATTTGATGACTGAATACTTGTAGGAAAGCTTACGCTGAATTTAGTAGGTCAGAGTCGGTTAGGGTGATGAGACAATTAAGAGTGTAAGCTTGATTTGTTAATTATCAAAAGTTAAGTCAGATGCCATGAGTTCAATCTGTTTATTATCAAAAGTAACCAGAAAGGCAGCAGCAGCCTTATGAAAATCATGTTCCTGCTAATCGTCTTTATGGAGGGTTTGATATTACACTGTGTTAGTGCCTGTAGACAGGAATTCTGTTACATGCGATCTCACGGAATACTGTAGTAGGGAAGAATTGTGAAGTCGGTTCTCGATTTGACAAAAGCTGAGCGTGGAAGATTTAGACTGAGATAATCCAGGTTAGACTTCTTAGGAGGGCCTAGCAGAGACGGCGGTCAACAGCATGTTGTAATAAAAAAACTACACATACATGCACATATACAGCGGTTCTTTGAGGTGGACCTTTTCTGCGAGAATCATTCACACTCCCCAGGGCAGCGTGCAGCAAGAGGCAACAAGTTTACACACTTCTTCCATCGGCTCGACTGCTCTGCGAGTAATGGCATTTTCCAGATCAAATCAGTGTTTAGGCTAGTGGCTAGTCCTTCAGCGTACTATTTTAACTTTTTAGAGGTCCTCTTTGATTTTGGTTTGTTAAAAAAGTGTCCCATGGCTCCCCGCACGCTCATTGCATCTGCAGTGTGCCGCGTTCTGTGCGACTCCTATTTCTAAACTGGTTGGCCATTAGAATGGTATTGTCCACAATGTATCTTTGTTTACTGTTCCAACATGGTCACCATGTTCGGAAGCATTATTTTGACCACCCTGGATCAGTACAACAGTAATATATCCCTTTACACTTTAGCATTTGCAGACGGCCACCCAGAATGATGCTTACTGAGAAGCTATTTTGGAATGTACTGTGCATAGTACATCATTGCTTTACTGCTCCAAGATGGTCCACTCGCCCTTTCTAACACGGCATGTATGTTGGAACTTTAAAACTTCGATACGCTAAGTACAATATCACTTCAAAGTGATTGCATACTGCTATATTTAATTTTATGTTGTATATCAAGTATGTTTGCCTGCTGAGCTTATACGTCTTTTTATTGCAAATACGATTAATGGATGTAGGAATGCAAGGCTGAGTAACAACGTATGTATAATGTCTTATTCAATGCCTAAACTTATCAATGACTAAAGAGGCACTTTCCATTATTAGCCGGACCGACTGGCATTGCCAAGGCTTGTTATAACTGGGCTGCACTAACTGCACATTATTTACATACAATGGCCTGCAGCGCTCCACCTTAGAATGAGAAGATTGCTCCACGCTAGCAGACATGCATGCATTTGAGCTTTTGTTTTATAAATCTTTGTAATCTGTTGTCTTAACTTGGTTTGACTGAAAGAAACAAGCAGCGTAAGTTCCAGAACGGTGCAATGTATTAGAATCCAAGAACAGGATAACAGGGCCTGACAGCAAGAGCGAGCACTTTACTGAATCTTTCAAATGTCATGGGCTGCGCCTTGTAAGTTTATCACTGTCTTTTGGCCTCGAGACAAAACTCTGTAGGTGGACCTGATGAACTGTGGAAGGACATTTCCACCTCCTCTGGTTCAGATTACTTGCCTAACCACTGTACTAGTTTTCATTTAGGGAACTGACCCCTATCCTGAGCTCAGCAAAAGCCTAGCAGTGGATTGTTTCACAGTATGTGATCTGAAAAAACACATCAATAGTTGTACGCTTGCGGTGGTTTCCAAAACACATACCCCTTTTTTGGCTGCCGTCGGCTTTTTCTTCCCAATGAGAGTAGGCTTCACATCTGTGAGAAATCAGAACAACGAGTTAGCAGAGAAAAGGAAAGCCATGTTACATGGTTATCACTGAGCACATCTGCAGGCTGTTAGTAACACACTTGAGTAGGCATCGAGCAGCTTCTGTTCCCAGATCAGAAGCCAGTGTGCTGGTCACCCTTCGGCATAACAAGCAGTGCGCTACAGCACAGGACGACATGTCATTAGGGCTGCGATCTTGGACAGCGTGAGTCCAGCCAGCGGCAGCAGACAATGGTGGCAGTGCACATCGATGGAAGAAGAGGGCTTGGGTTAGGCAGGAAACCCATACTGCAGTGAGCCTGGCACAAGCACAGCGATCGCTGTAGCCAACAACTACCCTGATGAGGTAGGAATTTCAACCCAGACAAAAGCAAAAAGGACAGCACATGCCTGTTGAGGGCCAAAAGAACCAGCATGCAATCTACAGGCAGTCACCTGCAGTAGGCGTGGACCCCAGTACTGAAAGACACATAGACTGATCTGAAGGAGAGAAATAAAAAGTGAGAGCAGGGCAAGAGGTTTGCGCCCTCAGAAAAAAACACCCACAGCGTAAAGCATCCTCAATATAGAGGGCAAATGGAACACCACTACAACAGGCTCGCCCGCCGCATCACTGGATCATCCAACAGCAACCAGGGAGCAAACTAAAAGTGTACAATCTCCTATTCAGTAGGGAGTATGTACCATTTTTCTAGTCCCTCACCCTGGTCCCGCGCAGATTTAATGCGAAGTAGTACATTTACATGTGTGAGAATCTCCCCAAAGAAAATGTGGAGATTTAGACTTGTAGGTTTGTGGCTAGTAGGACCTTTCACCTGCAGCCACTGCCACTTCACCTGCCACTGCACACACCAGCCCTCCGACAAGCGCCACCCCGAACACAACACAGACACCACCTGAACAAAAAACACCAACTCACATGTGCTTTTCTCAACACGCTCCCTATGCAAGCATTCCACTGAATTATGAGACTTCATCGCCACCCTCACACTTGACCGTCTTCCTCGCTGGGACCTGGCTCAACTCAACATCCGCTCAGACCATGCCACAGCGATCCAAACAGATATAAAATGACTCACCAGGACCACACCAACAAGCTGGGAGGTGGAACAGCCATCCTCCCCAAAGAGGCCATAGAGTGTACTCCCACCCCCATGGAAGATCTCAACTTCGAGCTCCTCACTAACGGCAAGACAATCCTCAAAGGCACCATCGCATACAGACCCCCAAGCTATGGTCCAGCTTCTGCAACACCATTGCAGACTTTACTGCACCCCTAGCCTTAGACTCCAAGGACAACATCTTCATCTGTGACATAAATCTGCACATCGATAACCCCAACAACAAAAACACTATACGCCTCCTCGACAGTATGAGCAGCCTCGGATTGACCCACATCGTTCATGACCCTACACACGCTGCTGGACCCAATTTTCACCTCGAGTAACCACAGCAAATACATCCATGTTAGAGAACTCACATGGTCCGATCACTCCATCGTCCACTTCAGCATCTCCAGTCCCCGCACCGCCACCCCCAAGATGACCAATTTTCCCCACAGGAGGTGGAACTAAATCTAAGAGATAAGATCAACATCTCCAACCCTTCTACCACCACCAACCTCGATCAGGGAGTGAAAAACGTCAACACCCGCATCACTAAATGCGCAGACAGCATTTTCCCCATCAAGAGTAACATGCAGAGAAAATCCTCCAAAAAGGCCAGCTGGTCCACCCATGAACTCAGAACAGCAAAATGAGACAGCAAACAGGGGTGATGGCGCACCAGCAGGAACCGCTCTGACAGGGCAGCCTTCAAGACCACTCTCGACCTCTACCACAGCCTGCTGATGGCAACAAAGATGGACATTGCCGCACGCATCGAAACCAGCGCCAACACCAATGAGCTTTTCTACATAGTTAAGGAACTCTCCAATCCGGATGCCATCGAAAACATCACACCCTGACAAGACCTGTGCAGCCAGCAGGCGGAACGAGCATCCACCCACCCTAGCTCTCTTGGTCGCAGGAACGCACACCAAACCCATCGCACATGATCTTAATTGGCGGGTAGGAGTATATAGGGTGAGTAGCTCCGACAAATAGGAGGGGGCAGTCCCCTGCAGAATGTGGTGACAAACACACATTGCCTTAAACAGGACGCTCTCCCTTATCGGCAGCCAGTGGAGTGCAGCCCGCACATCCTTCATTGAAGCCCTACTCGGGCGCATAAGAACCAGACTGTGCTGTGTTCTGCACCCCCTGAAGACTGAGCATACACTTTGTTGTTACCATAATCCAGGCGCGATGTTACTAGGGCGTGGACCATTGTCTTCCTGGCATCCGTCGGTAGCATATCCAGGGTTTTGCCGAGGACATTCAGGACTCCAAAACAAGCGCCTGACACCCGCCTGGTTTGGTACGCAAAAGAGAGCCTTGTGTCCAACCACACCCCCAGATTCTTAGCCTGCGCCCAGGGAACAGGCTTCGTCCCCAAGCTCTGTGGCCACCAGGCAGATGACCAGACCGACGGAGCTCGCCCCATCACAAGCACCTCGGTCTTATTGCCATTCAACTTCAGGCAGTTGTTAGCCATCCATGCAGCCAGTTCACGCTACAAAGTTGAAGGCTGCTGTATCCGGTGCCTGTGTGAGGGAGACCACCAACTGCGTGCCATCGGCGTAGGACACAACCCTGATCCCAAATCCATTCACCACCGCAACATTTCCCGGCGCCAGGAAACACACCTCCACCAAGGAGGAACAGCAGCTTTGACCCACCTCAACCTCTCGGCAGCCTTTGACATCGTATCCCACAACACACTGATCGAAAGACTACACCACATCGTCATCCAAGAGGACGCGCTCAGATGGATCATCTACTTCCTCATTCGAAGAACCTATAGGATTCCACCTCCCACCTTTCGCCTCTGAATCCAAGGAGATTTCCTGTGGTGCCCCCCAAGGCTCATCCCTCAGCACCACGCTCTTCAATGCATACATGACCCTTCGTCCAACATAGTCGGATCCCTTTGTCTCAACATAATTTCCTATGAAGATGACACCCTTCTCATCCTCTCACTCACCTATGACCCCACCACCACCACAGGAGCCACCTGCCACTGATGCATGACCAACGTTGCCGACTGCCTGCAGCTAAACACAGACAAGACAGAAGTACAAAAAGACAAAAGCATCACCTCATTTTCGGATTTCCAAACAGCCCTCAAGGTCTGGCTGTTCGAATAAGCCTCCGGGGCCTGCAAGAGTCTCGATACCCTATTGAGTGATATAGCTGCACTTTATAAATCCTGATTGATCGAACAGCATTTTTCAGAACTATTGTACTACTAAGCATACTATAAAAAATCAGTTTGAGAATAGGCACCGAAGTTAGTCGACTTCCACTGAAAGAGTCACTGAAATAGGTATAAATAGGTCACTGGATAGGAACATAGGGGAGCAGGAGGAACAGTGATAAAATGTAACGCAGGAAGACCGGAGAATCAATAGTGAACAGGCGTTCAGGGCGGTAGGAAGGACGATGAACAGGAGCTAAAGGCAGCAAGAGGAATGGGGCAGGATAGGAGCAGACAGGAGTGACAGCACTTACATGGCATAACTGACAGAACAGAGGAGGAGGAGGAGAGAACAAGACTGTGCTAAACAAAAGCATACGGTGATGAAAAAGGGCCGGACAGGAGGGATGGCGCTCAAAAGGCAGCAAAGGCTGGGAGTCAAAAAAAGGAAGCAAAGAAACTGTACTTTTCCACCAAGACTGAATTGGCAAAAAACAACTAGAGTGAAACCTTTCACGTATCCAACTACGTTCTCCATCCCAAAGCTTGCCTATCTGACCCTGACCTCTCGCAGGAACTCAGTGACAATCTGACTGACTACTATGAACAAATGAATGAAGACATTTAAACTGGCTTCAATTTTAGTAAGCCATGAGTGGAGGATTCAGAGTAGGACCGGGGGGATATTTCTTAATGCCTCGCTCACTGAGTTCAACCCTATCACGTGGGCGCAATCTGAACATGCTACCTTGCTTTGTAAATCAGGCTCATCCACAGATCCCCCGTCCTCAGTCTATTCTCAAGACAGCTTTAGAGGTCATTAACCCGATTTTTTATTCAATTTTTTATTAGTCATTAATGTTGCACTCTGTGCCAGACAGGTGGACATGAGACATAGTAAAACCTTTGTTGAAGACAACCAATGCAGACCCTAAGAATTTGACCAATTTTAGACCTATTTCCTTGCTTCCTGCACCAGCCAAAATACTTTAAAAATTAGTTCATTCCCAGCTTGGGGACTATTGAAAACATTTAAACTTTTCACTTTCTTTTATCTGGTTTTAGACCACAGCATTCTACGGAATCTGCTCTCCTGATAGTTTCTGAATCAAAGTTCGTTCTAGAAAAAGTAAACAATGCTGTATTAATCCTTCCTGATTGGTCAGCGGCATTCAACAAAATAAGGCCTTCAACACAATAAAGCATGATATCCTATCACAGCATCTAGCCCACTATCGATTTAGTGCTCGTGATTGGGCAAGGCTTCAACCTTTTATAAAGAACAAACAGGATGTGGCATTGCCCCCCTTCAGATCAAAGCAACAATTACTTAAGTACAGTGCCCCCAGAGTTCGTCCTTGAGGTTGATCCGGTTTAAAGAATACAGGTCGCCTCTTATCAAATCACTGGGTATCTCCACTATGGCATGTGCTGATGATCCCAATTGATTTTGTCTCATATTATGAAGTCTTGCGGCTTTGAACCCAAATTTAAAGACAGTCTTTCACAAGTCCTCAGATGTATTAACTGTAATCATTGAAAGCCTTACACTGAGCAAATGAAAACTCGAATCGGAGAATAACAATCAATTCTCTGCCCTAGATTGATGGCTGGACAATCTCACGGAGCATAGACATAGCTTGGAATGTGGGAGTAAATTTTGATAAAGATCCACCTGTCTGCCACCAGGTTACTAGAATCTCAGGGACATGTTTTTCTTTGATCAAATCAGGGGCGGCCTTAGGCATGTGCAAGCTGGGCACCTGCACAGGGCCACCAAACCCCAGGGGCCACCACGCCAATATATATCCTTGATATAACAAGCCTCTGAGGACGGATACATATTTGTGTGGCAGCCCCTGGCAGGGATTTGACGGCCTCCGGCTCTGTTCCACTTCCAAACACCCTGACCCCCCCCTCTTCACTGGCCTCTGTGCTCCGCCCCGCCCGGACCCCCCTCTTCCGGGGCCCCCTACCTACGCTCCCTGCCCAGGGCAGCCATGAGCCTAGAGCCGCCCCTGCTCAAGTCCCTGAAAGCGTTTGATGGCGTTCCTTCCTCTGATTTGAGTTAGATGGAATTCCATGCCCTAATTACTTTAAAGATCAATTATTGTACTATTCTTAACCTATGCATTCCTAAATACCTGATCAAGAAACTTCCAGCTTTTAAAAATGCAGTAGTTAGACTTGCGCTTACACTTCCTTGTAAAAGTGCCACTTCCAAAGGGTTATGGGAACTCTCCACTGGATTCTCGTGGAATAGCAGATTTTGTTCAAATCTCTTACCATAGTCTACAGGGCATTTCATCAAAATGGTCCTAGGTTTTTCACATCATTTTCTTCCATACGATCTTAAGATCTGCCAATAATAAACTCTTGCAGATCCCAAATTTGAGGTTACAGACCAGGGGAGGCGGATCCCTCTCTGCACTCAATGCGAAGGACTGGAATCAGCTTCTTCTCTCACCAAGACAAGGCAAAAAGGATGCTACTTTTAAAAAGCTTCACAAAAGCTGGCATTTTACCTAGTCCTAGTGTGCCATCTAGGGGAGTAAGTTGTGACAAATAATTAGTTTTAGGGCTCTATCACAGAGACGCCCCTATGGGGGTGGCCGTTGCGCTTTATAAAGGACTTGTTTTATTTCATGTCAAGAATAGTTGGCAATAACAGAGGTGCAAGATGCTAAGCAGGGATGACTTAGTGCTGAATTGTGATGAACCTTAATTCAGTAAGCTTAGTAAGCAGAGGGAGGGCTTGGACAGCAGCGCAGAAGAGTACAATGCTAAAAGGAGAGCATGGCAATGGAAGCAGGTTGCCAAATGGAGGTGAACTGGAAAATAGGGTGAAAGTGGGGGAAGCAAGGAGCTGGAGAGACCTCCAGGACAGAGCAATATTTAACAGACGTGCTTGCTAGCAGAAAGGATAGTGATGAATGGCAGAATGCTGATCAGCAATAGCTGGGATGGTGAAAAAAGAAACCAAGGTTAGAGGTGTGGAATGGGATCACAGGGGTCGCAAGATGATGCAGGTAGGGAGGGTAGAGTGGAGATAGATCATGACTAGGAGGGAAACTGGATGACATGTGGGACAGTCCACGGATGAACAGAAGTGCATGAACAGAGAAGTAGAGCTGGACAACTCTGCGTGGCAGAAGAGGGAAGAGCATTGGGGTGTGAAGGGTAGCAGGAAGGGCAAGTGTTTGAACAGGTGCAAACGGAAGCAAGAGGAGAGGTACAGGCATGAACCAATATGAGAATGGAGGCTGCGAGAGCAAGCTTACCAAGAGCAGCTTTCGGAGAGGTACTCAAACCATCAATGCTGGGTCCTAGCTCGGGTTCTGTGAACACAAACTTTTGGTTAATTTCCAGGTCATCACTGCAGCAAACCTAAGGAGGAGGGGTAGAGACACTGGACCATCCTGGGAGAGAGAGCCCTTTAGCATCGATCACTATTCTGCAGAGAGAGCCGTAGAAGAAAACATGGCTTACCTGTAAACACTGGTTTGCAGCATGTATCTGTTGGAGAGTCAAATGACGTCCATACTTCTGGGATCTAGTTGTGGGCTTCAGGATGAGCAGCTTTAAGTCACCAAGCTTCCCCTTCGTGAACCCTGCCCATCCTGGGGGAGGAGGCTTGGCACCTCGTCCCAGGCTGTACATTGTTTCAGGCCCCCGAGAGCAGCAGGCTCTCGACCCAGGGGTCCAGAAACATGTCTGGTGGTGGCAGCTGAAAGCAGCTCCTCTGCCTGGAAACTAGTGTTAGGTCGTTTTTCAGGGGGCATCTCTAAGAAACCCTCTATGTGCATTTTTCATTAAATCCCACACTGGCATCAGTGTGGGTTTAATATGGTGAGAAGTTTGATACCAAACTTCTCAGTTTTCCCTGCAGCCATAATGGTGCTGTGGAGTTCGTAATGAAACTCCCAGCACCATATACTCTTAAAGGCATCACTGCACTTCCAAAGTGTAAGAATGGACTTGGACACTATAGGGGTACAGGGCTCATGCACCTGCACCGTCACCACTGGTATAGGGCACCCAGCTAGAGGGGTGACTGATTTATGCCACGGCAGTCCCTTGCTCACTTTGCCACTGGAGTCAAGCAAGCCCGGCTAAAGACGGCTGGAATGCCAGAAACCGGTCCTGGGAAGCTTGATTCCGGTCCAGGGAAGACATGGCATTGCAGTTCGGGCTGGACTGTTCCCATGAGGCACAGGGTCAGACTGATTTGCATATGGCCATGTCTGAACTGGGGTGGCGGAGTGAGCTAAAGAACGGTGATGGATTAAACCCAGATCAGTTGACTGGGGGTGAGTGTTTGTATTTTCAACGCTCCGTCCATCATCACCTTTGGTTTTTCACGGCAGTGGGTTGTAGGCATGGCACAAAGGGATGTGTTCCAAAAACACAAAAGGAATCTGGTGGTCAAGAGGAATAGCAAAAATAAGATAAAAGAGGAGATGCAACCACTGATCATGCGGCTTTCTGAAAAAAGGTGTGTTAAATTAATAAAGTTTGTTCAATCGAATGAACCCTTTGTAACCTAGGAAAGTGGCTATTGGATTTCCATCAACTGCCCTTCGTGGCCAGTGTCATAATATGGAATTCCAGCTTCCCTGTCACAGCACCCCATTAGCCCAGGAGGTGACTGTGAACTAAGCATATCATACAGAGAGCAGAAAACCAATAGGTCAATAGTATGTACCTAATACGCCTACGATTCCATATACAAAGGCCAAATGATGACAAAAAATGCAGTGCAATACAAGTGCTGGGAGGTGGCCATTACGAACTCCCAAACACCATAATGGCTTAACTGAAGACTTCTCAGCACATTAAACCCGCACTGATGCCAGTGTGGGATTTAATGAAAAATGCACCACAGAGGGCATCTTAGAGATGCCCCCTGAAACCTAACCTACAATTCACGTCTTGTCTGAGAGGCTGCCTAGGCTGCCACACAGCAGACATGTTGCTGGACCCCTGGGTGGAGAGCCCCCTGCTCTCCTGGGCCTGCAACAATACACATCCTGGGCGAGGTGCTAGGTCTCCTCCCCCAGGATGGACAGGGGGAAGCTTCAAAGGCATGCCGCCTCTGAGAGCTTCTCCAGACCATTTGCTGTACCCAGCAACTGGCCCCCCCACCCGTTCTACCCCCACTCTGGCGGGAAGACTGGCGGGAAAAACTACTTCAGGAAGGGGGGTGTGCCAGCCGGTGCCAACCCCAACCCTCAGGTGGGGGAGAAGAGGTGAAGCACAACCCCGGGCTCCGGCCATCTTGAAGATGGGGAGCCCTGCCCAATCACAGCTAGGCTCCTGCCCCCCTCCCACAGGAGAGGAGCAGGCTAGGGGGTGTACCCACCCCAAGACAGCGACCCATTGGTCCCTGCCCTTGCCCTACCTGTAACGCCGCTAAATTCAGTATTTAGGGGCACCCTGAACCTTCCTTCCTCAGATCCCAAGAAGAAAAGAAGAAAGAAGATTAAGAAGAAGGAACGCCGTGCAGCTGCTAACCACAGGACAACACCAACTGACTTTGCCCCAGCCCTACCGGTCTGTCGATCCTGGAACCTGCCCCTGCCTAATTCCGGCGACTCCTGCGGACAGCAACCTTGGGACACCCAGAGGACCTGCCTGCCTTGACCCTCTTACAGACTGGGACTCCCTTAAGCAGAGGCTCTGCTCAACAATCATACCCCTGGTGCCAGCTAGGAAGCTCCCGACCAACCCACTCCGCACCCGCCGAGCCCGGCCCGTGCCAGAGTGATCCAAGACCACGAGGATGTCCCTCCGGTGACTGGGACTGAAGTCCAGTGGCCAAAGACCCTCCTCGACGACCCAGACGATGCCTGCAGCCTCAGGACAAAGGACCCCTCCGACCGCGACCAACCGAGGGTAAGATTTCCCGACCTCAAAAGACATCCCTGGACCCGGCACCCCATGGCCCCCTGTGCCCAACTCCTGGGTACCTACCTATGCTCCAAGATCCCAACTTACCCCTTGAAGTGTTGGTCGCGCCCGAAGATCCACCGTCCCCGAGCCTTCAGCCTTTGTTCCCTTTTCAAGATCGTCATTAAATAACATTGAGCGCCCGACAGCTTAAAAGCACCCTGCACCCAGCCGCCTGAGTGCCCCTGGCAGTGCAACCTGTACCCTATCCTACTTCCCCATTTGCCCTCAGCAAGTGACCAGAACCCCAGCTCCCACAGCCGCGTGGTCTGCTAGCCAGCAGCCACCAACCGAAGGCCCCCTGCCCCTCATTGGGCCTAACTACCTCTGCCCCCGGCCGCCCCTGTGGCACTGCGGGTTTACTAACTGTACCTACCTGACCCTGGGGGACCCCTGAGTCTATACCCAGAACCTTAACTTCACCAGTCGAGTACTCACCTGAAAAACGATAACTCACTTTCCTGCCATAGGATAATATTGACTGGTGTGAAGTTTTGAAACTCTAAAATATTCCTATAAAATCAGCCGAGTCACGAATTTTGAATTACTCACCCGGAATCAGGAGAGGAGCCAGTACTGTACCTTTCAGCCCAGTACTGACCTGCAAAAGTAATTTTAACCGGACTACTAACTGTGTTCCAAAGCACGTTCATGTCGAATGACCCGTTATAATGGCAGCTAGGCAGGTTCTGAGTTTTACCAGTGCTTCTTTATTTCTGTGTCTTACAGCATGCCTTGAGGCTCCAGGGTCCTCTAGGTTGTGGGTGCGCGTGTCTGAACATGTATCATTATAGGTGCATGATCTGAGAGGGTAAAGTTGCCAATTTCCAAGGTATTAATATCTATTTAGTCTAAGGAGCGAGCTGCTCTAGAAGGTAAAGTCAACTGCATATGGGTATTGCTCCCAACAAACGTATATTGGGTCCATCCGTGTGAGCCAGTGAATGATCTCTGTTTTACTTATAACTGACCCATGGAACTTCAGTTTTCATCGGTCCCTTTGAGGTGTCCGTGAATGCGTTTAATTTGCCTTATATGAATAAATCTCTGTTTCCCTCTTCTACAGCGGTTGAGATAGTGACTCCAATATAAAGATTTTGACCCGAGTAAGGGGTGTATGTGTGTGAGGTAAGAGAGGGAAGTAGGGATCATGTGCCTTGTAGGTCTGTCCTAACGTGGGAGATCTCATAGGAGCAGCACTTTGAAATGAAGATGACCTCTCCTGTGCTTGTGGATGTACTAAAGAAGGACTGACATGGAAACCAACTGGACGAGTCTGGAGCAGTCTCAGCGAGAGGGGAGTCTCAGCGAGAGGGGAGTCTCAGGGAGAGGGGAGTCTCTGGGAGAGGGGAGTCTCTGGGAGAGGGGAGTCTCTGGGAGAGGGGAGTCTCAGCGAGAGGGGAGTCTCAGCGAGAGGGGAGTCTCAGCGAGAGGGGAGTCTCAGCGAGAGGGGAGTCTCAGCGAGAGGGGAGTCTCAGCGAGAGGGGAGTCTCAGCGAGAGGGGAGTCTCAGCGAGAGGGGAGTCTCAGCGAGAGGGGAGTCTCAGCGAGAGGGGAGTCTCAGCGAGAGGGGAGTCTCAGCGAGAGGGGAGTCTCAGCGAGAGGGGAGTCTCAGCGAGAGGGGAGTCTCAGCGAGAGGGGAGTCTCAGCGAGAGGGGAGTCTCAGCGAGAGGGGAGTCTCAGCGAGAGGGGAGTCTCAGCGAGAGGGGAGTCTCAGCGAGAGGGGAGTCTCAGCGAGAGGGGAGTCTCAGCGAGAGGGGAGTCTCAGCGAGAGGGGAGTCTCAGGGAGAGGGGAGTCTCAGGGAGAGGGGAGTCTCAGGGGGAGGGGAGTCTCAGGGGGAGGGGAGTCTCAGGGGGAGGGGAGTCTCAGGGGGAGGGGAGTCTCAGGGGGAGGGGAGTCTCAGGGGGAGGGGAGTCTCTTGGGGGAGGGGAGTCTCTTGGGGGAGGGGAGTCTCTTGGGGGAGGGGAGTCTCTTGGGGGAGGGGAGTCTCTTGGGGGAGGGGAGTCTCGGGGAGAGGGGAGTCTCGGGGAGAGGGGAGTCTCGGGGAGAGGGGAGTCTCGGGGAGAGGGGAGTCTCGGGGAGAGGGGAGTCTCGGGGAGAGGGGAGTCTCGGGGAGAGGGGAGTCTCGGGGAGAGGGGAGTCTCAGGGAGAGGGGAGTCTCAGGGAGAGGGGAGTCTCAGGGAGAGGGGAGTCTCAGGGAGAGGGGAGTCTCAGGGAGAGGGGAGTCTCAGGGAGAGGGGAGTCTCAGGGAGAGGGGAGTCTCAGGGAGAGGGGAGTCTCAGGGAGAGAGGAGTCTCAGGGGGAGGGGAGTCTCAGGGAGAGGGGAGTCTCAGGGAGAGAGAGGAGTCTCAGGGAGAGAGAGGAGTCTCTTGGGGGAGGGACACATCTTCTGATTCCTGAAGTTGGTGGAACATTTCCAATTGTTTAACTGAAGCATTTAGAGCACAGAACTCTGTGCAGTAAATTAGGTGGATATTTTGGTGTTCATTTGTCTGGCTCTCTTTTGACACTCCTGGTCAGATGAGATGAGCTTTAAAATCAGGTCTTTTTTTTAATGTTCTCTCTTTCCCGTTTCAGACCCTCTCAGCACCAAGGTTTTTGAGTGGTGTCCTGGTTTAATGGTTGAGGAAGAGCCAAGTATCTCTTCGGTTGAAAGAATTAGCAGTGGGGAGTCTTTGCTTGATTACATGACGGACTACATGGATAGCATAGAAAGAGTGCAGCTGTGCCATCCTAGAGTAGGAATGGGGTTAGAATGAGCCGGGTTTCAGAATGAGGTGGAAGGACGATCTACAACAACACTTACGCGAGGGATCGCTGTTCTCTACAGCTTTAACCAGCTTCTCAGACTCCACTGAGGTGAGCACCGGCCCCAGATCTGCGCATGATGATGTGTCCCATGTGGCTGCAGGCTGGAACAAAAGCCATTGTTAGATCAAGTTATCCTTCATCTCTATGAGAACATTGCCCTCAAACCAATATTTTTTTATACACATCCCCCGCCCGAGTCAACCCTTTAAAAAAAAAAGAAAAACCTACAAATATTCACTCAAGAGCCGATCCCATGGCAAGGACATATTAGCCTCTGCAGGGTCTGTAGCACTACGTACGGAAGACCGGACAAGTAAAGCCCAACCAGATCATTTCCAGGAACAGAGGGACCTCCTCATCCAACCCCATGGTCATACCAAGGACACCCCAGGGTCATTCCTCCTCCTCCTAGGGCACAAGCAGAACTTACTAACAGTATCTCAACACATCAACCCCACTAAAGTCTGCAAGTTAGTACCACTAGACTAAATGCTTTACATGTCAGCACTGCAACAAGACAACGCACAATGCAGAAGTAGATAAAACCACACATCGCTGATAAATGTGCAACTACCCCCAAAAGCCCTTCAACCAAACCTTCCTAAACCTATGTCTCTCCCCTAAATCTAAGCACCTGCATAAAGTATTTCTAGATCCCACAACCTGTCACCCACCAGGTGGCCCAGGAAGCCAACACCCTCATCCCAAAACCTCAACACAACACCCTGTGCATGGAAGCTCAGCATAAAGGTGGTGCATAAACAACACACCTGTTAATAAGAACTCACACCAATAAAGGTCAAGCAGACATGGTTGGCTTCAGCCCCCACTGCACAAATAAAGCAGTGGCATCCATGCTCTACACGGACAGGCTGATGGAGAGAGAATATTTATGGCAAGCAGTGGTCTAAACATGAATGGTTAACAATTCCCAGATCTTGCAATGCTTACATTATGTGACAAACACAAATCAGGGGTTTCCCAAAAATGTTTAATAGGGACGATGCCACTATGAAGACAGCTCACGTCTTCACCAGCTCGGTCCTACTCTGTCACGTCTCCTTTCCCAAACCTTGTGAAAGCACCAACTGTCTGGTATGAAGCCGTTCATGACAGCTCGACTCGTTTACCTGGCAGAGTTCCGTGAAAAAATCTGTAGTTTTGGCCTCCGGGGAGTGCAGGGAGGTGCTGACCACTGCATCGATCCAAAGCTGAGTAACGGAGAGCAAGAAAGAACAGCTCGTCAACACAGAGAACAAAGTAGTTGTGTGAGATACTAAGATATTAACTTAATTCAGGAAGCAGGATCAGGGGCAGCAAGCAGGCCTCCTCCACCCCCCCTCCCACACCCCCAGCCCCCTGGGAGAGGTGTGTCTATGGGATGTTTAATGCACAGAGCAGGGATATCTCAGGTAGCGAACAGTGAGGCTAAACACAAGTTCAGACACACAAGCTCAACTGCGGGATAATTTGAACCATTGGTAAACAAACACACACTTTATTAAACTCCAAATAATTCACCAATACTAGTGGCCAGGGTAATCAAACAGAGTAGTCATGAATTTCAAAAACCTGGTTCATGCACCTCACTACCAGTCTATGTATATTGAGAGCAGCTTTTTGGGGGCTTCACGTAGAGGAAGGTCTCACTGACAGGCAAAGTCTTGTACAACTCTCAGCGCAGGTTGGTCTTCATAATTTCACCTGCCTCTTGATAACTAATTAAGCTCCGTTGCCTGTCTTTCTACCATCAAGCACTGATCCATACACAGGAAATTCACGGCTTTCTCCAACATGGCCCTACAGTGGTTTAGCTTCTTCCTAGTAAATTTTAGAAACTGTCTCCTGCGGTATCACCAGGGATCCATCCTATCCCACATCATACTCAGATTCTACATGGAATCCAACGCGCCAACAGGTTTTTTTACAGTCCATCAACATGCCAATGACATCAACAATCTTAATTGTGAACATTCAGCATTTGAAAATCTGCCAAGGGATCAGGCGGCCCAGTGTTTAGTTAAACTAAACTTCACCAAGGCTGCACCTCTATTCACCATTAGCAACAAAGATCCAAAAATCCAAAATTGCTCTGTAAATCTGATGGCTTCAGTCCTGTACCCAAAAGACGATCAAAGAAAAATCACTAGGATTCCCAGGAACACCTTCTCAAGAAAACACGGAGTGGAGACAGCGCTTCAATCATGAAATAAATGAAACAGTTCTTCCCTGACAATCCAAGTCTCGAGCGTCTCAACACCTGCAAGGAAGCACTGTGGTCTCAGACACCAAACTGGCCCCATTGGAAAGGATCAGACTTCCTACCTCATGTCTCCTGACTACATCACCCCAATATTTAAGAAACACGGGCTCTCCCTCTAAACTTGCAAAACCTTCATGATCATAGGCAGAAAATGCAGAACGACCATAAACTGCAATGCAGCTTATCTGGCAGAGAAAATAAAGCCCCCGGACAGACGAACCACATAAGAAGCCACAATATAGCAAGACTAGAAAGCAAAATATTCACAAAAAGACAAAACCTAAAGACACGCCTTCCCCATCTATGCTCCTAGGAGCTGGAAATACATCTATATCAACATCCTCCCGCTATTCAAAAAAGAGCTCAGCCAGATCTCTTCAGAGAACACTTAAAGGTTAGGAGCTCACGAATACTCTACCACTAGCAAAGAAGCATGAATTGATTTGTGGGCCCTCAGCCCTCCAGGGTCACCGGCTAGAGTCAAAGTAGCCACGCGTACATGGAGTGCCTCTTGGGTGCTTCCACTCAGTGCCCTGTAGCCACGCGTACATGGAGTGCCTCTTTGGTGCTTCCACTCAGTGCCCTGTAGCCACGCGTACATGGAGTGCCTCTTTGGTGCTTCCACTCAGTGCCCTTTACACAACCTCCCCATTTTCCTCTGCCGTATCAACCCTGTTGCCCGCTAGAATGTGCTTCTTCTTGCAACTCAACTCTTACCACTTCACTTTTCAATTCTTATGGCTTCGAGCAACAGGTTTATGTTGTCCTGCAGGAATCAGTTCCCTCTCTTTAGCCACAGTGCTCAGCTTTCTGTCTCCTACGGAGGGTGCTGCTTGGCTCAATACGCCTATACCTGCTCAAGTGAGGCTACTAATCCTCTGGCTTAACTTTTTAGATGAAGCCCTTACCCTGCTTATCAGTGTCTACAGAGTCTTAATAGTATCTTTATAATAAAAATAATTAAGCAGTTTCTCTGATTTGCAGCTTCTTAATTTATATGGGTTACCATTACCCAATTGAAGTACTTTGTGACCCAATGAAAGAGACTTAGCTAAACCATCTCTAAGCAGACAGTTCATTCACTCATGAATGCACAGATCACACGTGCACTGGCACACCCCAGTACAGCAGCAAAAGAATGATCCGGTGCAGCACTGTGGGAAGCCAAATCCCAGTTAACCCCAGCTCCTCACCGGCACCGAAATGGATTTAGTGAAAGCATCTTCTGTGCCACAGAGGCTCACTCTACTCCCCCACCAGTGCTTGTTCCCAAAAAGCACCAGCAACACTACTCTCCTACAGACCTAGGAGACACCAAAGTCTTACTTTCCCAGGTTTTCAGTTAAGTTCAAGCTTCTTCAGAAGACCAAAGTCCCTGCTGTTCATAGCTCTGCCCCGGAGTCACAACTCTGAGTCAATCATAAGCCTGCTCCTTTGATGTCCGTCAACCTCTGAGACAACCAGGCCGTTGGTCCACTGAATAACCATAGCCTGGCCTCTATAAAACCATTTGTCTCCAGGTCCCTGAAGCCGTGCTCCTGCAAGCGGTCATCAAATGGCAACTGCTCATAAACCTGTAACCATTCAACTCACTGCAACCAGGCTCCTCCATGCCACAACCATACCCAAGATCCTTCAAGCCTCAGCCGTCCACCATAGCTGATGCATTTAAAGCACTCCTACAGAATACTCACATCTGTACCATACTTGGCCAAGGCAGCGTTGGCTTGCTGTCTGATCTTCTCACGGTACATCTGGGCTGCGCGGCTGTTGTACTTGGCGTTAGTGTCGCTGGACGTACAGCCATGTTGTCGGAAAAAGGCAGTCTGTAAGAAAATGTACAGGGGTGAACTGCTGCAGTAAACACAAGGTTAAAAAGCATCCGGTGGGTCCTGGAGAGTCTGTCCTTCGAGGACTCCTCCACACACACCTTCATTCAGCAGGGCATTCAGTTGCCAAGAAGGGTGGTTCTTCTCACAGGCAGTCTAGCTCCTCCGAGAACAGAGGGAACGTGCCAGGCACTATGCCGCATAACTTCAGTTACTCATGATGCATCAATATCACAAATGCAATATAATTTGAGGTACAACTCACATTTTCATTAACTTCCAATATTTGCAAACAATGTTGATTTCATACAATACAAAAACAACAGTTGATTGAGAGAATGCAGAACAATGTCATACATTCACCCCAGTACAGAGATCTGGGTCTAAATCCATCGTTTTTTTTTCTCACCATGCCATTCCAGTTTGAGCCCAAGCCATATGTAAATCAGCTCTGACCCTGTGCCTCATGGGAACAGTCCAGCCCGAACTACCAAGCCATGCCTTCCCTGGACCGGAAACAAGCTTCCGAGGATCGGTTTCAGGCTTTCAGCCCTCATCAGCCAGGATAGCTTGATTCCAGTGGCATGCAGAGCACGGGACTCACGTCTGAGCATACCCAGCCCACTCGGGGTGACAAAAGCAAAAACAACAGAATGCAGAACAATGTCATACATTCACCCCAGTACAGAGATATGGGCCTAAATCCATTGTTTTTTTGCTCACCATGCCATTCCAGTTTGAAACCAGCCATATGCAAATCAGTCTTACCCTGTGCCCCATGGGAACAGTCCAACTCGAACTGCCAGGCCAGGTGAGCTAAAGAATGATGGATTAAACCCAGATCAGTTGACTGGGGGTGAGTGCTTGCAATGTTCAACACTCCGTCCATCATCCCCTTTGCTTTTGATGTCATACAATAACCATTTAATCCTTATAACAGCAATAGTTCCATCCTACGATCACCCCCTTGTTTTTGAACTGATGCTGCTGGTTTGTCGAGACTCTGGTGCACTGGATGAACCCTCGTGTCCGAACCCCAGTGCATGTGATCTGGCCCCAAAAGTATGTGTACAATAGGCTAATACCCGACTGCTTATTTAACCGACCTGTAAGTCCTTAATATGTCATTAGTGGACTGCAGCACATAATTGTGCTGCCATTACAATACTGTCGCTCAAATATGAATTTACATTGAAAAATTGAAAGACAAGAGACTTTTGGCAAAACAGGTACAGTTAGTTTAATTAAATGCAGCGGCCTGGTGATCGGGCAACAGTCGGTGTCTGAAAACTATCTCAAAGCACATTGATTTCGGCCCTCATTTCATACATTACGTGAAGCATCATAAAACGGATTATGCATTCCTTCGGCAACAGAAATTTGGACCTGGTCAGGGGGCCATATATTGGGGTGTCTGAAATGAAATGCAGGTGGGCTTGACGTTGCGCGGACACAATGCAGTGCCGATGGGTACATGTCCAGATGTCCTGCCCGGGGAGCTCATGATCACAGCCTGTAATGTGCATGCGGTGTTCGGACTGGCTGAGTGTTCCTAACTTAGCGTGGCACCTGACTTTATGGTGTTTTTGGGAATGTGTGCTCTCCGGCCAAACATGTTTTATTTGGCTCAATCTCCCAAGACCATTGTGGTGTCACAAGTTTGTCTAAGGATTACGTATCTCTCCCTCCCCCCCTACCTCCCACCCCGCCTGTTATCTGTCAGTCAGTTGCTAAAGGCCTAGGTTGCAGGGCCTGCCTGACAATGCATTTCTGACTGGGGGTTGAGGGAGCGGTCATATCGGGTGAATTCAACAACGTATATGCAAGTTCGTTTTCATACGTACATATATCAAGGTGTACAGCCACATCGTATTTTTCTAAATTAACAAACGTTAAAACTGCCAACTAAACATGGAAAAATAAACCTTTTTGCCAGGTAAAAACCTTCCTCTTTAACATTGATAAGACCGCTCTAGAAAAGGCTGTGGTGGCCCACTCAGGTAGAGTGCTTAGTTTTAAAAAAAAGAGCGTGTTCCTATGGTGTTTAAAATGTTTTGATCGAGAAAACACAAAATTGCTGTCGTCACTGTACCAAGACTGGTCATTGACTGGCAAACAATGAGGTTCACTGGCCACCACCCTTTGAGCTAACTCCCATTTGGGACCATCAAAGATATTACTCCAAGGTAGAACATTGATCCTTCCATTAAACCAGATTTGTAGGAAGCTGCTTTTTATGTAGTTTACCAAAAAGAGTTATACTATGAAAAATGTCCAGATGATCCTTATTAGCGTACAGGGCTTAAATTAATAATCCTAAATGCTCTCTTTTGTGGGAGTGTGGGCGAGCAGTTTAGGCTTATCAGAAGGTAGTGCTATACATTTGTTGAACAGAGTCAATAAATGAGACACACTTGAGAAGAAACTCGACCAATTTAGAAAAATTACAAGTATTTTTTATATTTATTTTAACACCAAGAACGTCACAATTTGGTAAGTACTTTTTAGAACAGCAATTTTTATGGGTAGGTAAAATTGTAGCACAAATGCATTTGTATGCGGTAATGCTGTTCTATGGAAAAAAAAGCCATATACTGCATACAACTACTTGCAATTGTATTTTGGGGTCACCCTTAGGTTCTTAAGTGCTAGGAGGCCAAGGTCCAAAGTACCACCAGCAGTTCAGGTTTACCTGCCCAGGGGTGTATGGGTGCAGAGGCGCTAACCTTGCTTTCTACACTGTAGGCAAAGTGGGGGACCTCCTAGAAACAAGGCTGCAGAGGAGGAGAAGTCTGGGAGTTTCCAACGGGGGCTTTGTTTGTGAGGGGCGGGGAGCACAGTCTGTTGTCGTGGACCCAGGTCGGGGAGCACAGACGCAGGTGTTGGTCGAATGGGCCAGGAGTCCAGTTTGGACTCAACCAAGCTTTGCTTACTGCAAGGAGCTCCAGGTATTGGTGCAGGGCGGCTCCGGTTAGTTCTGGCGTCTTCACCCTTGGTGGGGGAATGGAGTGGACTCCTGGAGCACGGTGAGCTCCTCCCAGTTGGCTGCTGCGTCGGTGGGCCCAGTGAACAGCAGAACGGTGAACCAGACGTTGCGGTTAGTGCCTGCAGGCGGGTGGCTCCTCCACTTCAAGGGAAATCCTGATGGCTTGGCTAAGTGCTGGAAGCCCTCCAAGGTTTTTGAAGGATGCCGAGCTGCAGGACGAGTCTAGCTGTTGCGATTGTCAAGAGTAGGCAAGCAGGCAAAGTCTGGTACCTAAGTCCACCAGAAGGCTGAAGTTCTCAGCTCTTCTTTCTTCAGTCAGGCGAATCCAAGTTCCTGGTGCAATGGAGCCACCTAAATACTGAATTTAGGGGAGTGTTCGGTAGTAGCCAAAGGGCTACTGACCCTTGGGGTCACTACCCCCCCCCCCCCATATGACCACTTCCTGTGGGGAGGGGGCCTAACCATGTCCCAGAGTTCCTAAATCCACCAGAATTACGATGGTGTAATCCTTCTTTCGTTGGGCACATCAGGCAGCCCACCTTAGGAGCATGACTGGCCTGATAGTCCATCACGCCACCTGGCATAGCTAATTTCCCGCCGGTCCTGGTGCCAAATGGGCCTCAGGGTAGGGGGTGGCATCTACCAGGTCTGGGGGAAACGGGGTCACATATCAAAGACAGCAGGGACGTTGAAGTACCTAGCCTTGGTATGCAGATTTACCAGCCATCCAGCTGGAGGCGGAACGAACACTTTCCACCGGAGCAGGAATCGATTCTGTCCTCAGAGAGCACAGGCTCTCACCGGCAGGGGGTCAGAAACAAGGCTGTGGTGGCAGGCAACATTATGCCAGTCAGGCAGCACACTAAGAGGGGATTAGATTTTCAGGGGGTGTAGGAAGCTGGCTCTGAATATACAATACCAAAGTGAGGTATAGAGTGCACAGAGTCCAGTGGAACCCCAAAGGTAGACAGAGGTAAGGTAGATAGCACCTCACTCTATTTGTTGTAGTGTGGACAAGCAGTAAGGCTTTATCAGAGGGTAGTGTTAAGCATGTGTTGTACACACTCAATCAGAAAATGAATTCACACACTCAAAGACTCAACTCCAGACCAATTGTTTTTGTACAAAAATATTCATTTAGTTATTTTATTTTCTAGAACCAAGCAAGCCTGGCACGGGTAAGCAATAACTACTTTACAATAGTAATGCAGTTTGTAAATAGTTTGAATTGCAATTGTAAATGCACTTTGATTTGGTTACAGTAGTGTTACTGATAATGCAATGCTTTACAGAATGCAGTACATATACTTTGTATAGGATTTGTAGTAAAATTACAGGTAAGTTACTTTTGAGATTACTTTTCTTACACATTGCAGTATGCCTGGATTGCAGTGACATTTCCTGTAAACAGCGTTTTTGTTAGCTTGTACAATTTCAAAGAATTTCTTTAGGTTTTCCAACTCCACAGTTCAAACATTTTCACAGAAAAACAGTCAATGCTATCCTATGGAGGAAAATAGTATTATCGGTTCAAAGGTAAGTACTTTGTTGAGGGAGTTGGTATTCTGGGGTTAGACTCCAGGGTCCCCCCGGGTCAAGGATTTACTTTTCTTTCACCCCCAACACCACTAGGGCGGCCGGGTGCAGAGTGCTGAGGCCCAATGTTATCCGATAGGGGGCCTCCGGTTGGTGGCTGCTGGCGAGCAGGCCACTAGGTTGTGGGAGAAAAGCTCCTGATTTAAGTTCAGGGCACCTGGGGGTTTAGACCAGCACAAAATATGCACCCTCAGGACCACTGGGGTAGCCTGGTGCAGAGTGCTGTTTTGCATCAGAAGCCCTGTAGCTTTAATGGGGAGTCTCTGGTTTGCAAAAGCACTGCAGGCTCGGGGACAAAGGTCTTCTGAGTGCGACCACCCCATGGAGAGGTAAGTTGGGATCTTGGGGGTTGGTTAGGCACTGTCGGTTGGGCCACTCAAGGCCGTAGGGCGTCGGGTGCAGGGGTGCCTTTTAGGGTTGGATCTTCTTTCCATCACCTGGTCGCGGTAAGGGGGGCCTTCTGGTTTGAGGCTGCAGGCGTCGGCACGAGGCTTGAGGCAGCTAAGGGGTCACCGGATCTCGGGGAAGGATCGTTGGGAAGGACACCCTCTTGGTGTTTGGCCACTCGAACTCGGGCCGTGGGCGTCGGGTACAGAGTCTAGCGGATCCTTGCAGAACTGGAGTCTGTTGTTTGAACAAATCCGTTGTTCACTGGAGACACACTTTGGGATGGAAGGCAGGCAGGTCCTCTGGGGTTGTCGAGGTTACTGGCTGCAGGACATACCGAGATGTCGCTGGAGCAGGTTCGAGGTGGGAACAGGCTGGCAGGCCTGGGGCCAAGTCAGTGGGAGCCCTCCTCCCGTTAGCTTCGGTACGGCTGATCGGTCCTTCTTCTTTTCTTCTTGCAGGTTCTTGTCTGAGGAAGCAAGGTTCAAGGTTGCCCCTAAATAGTAGATTTTGGGGAATTACAGGTAGGTAAAAAAGTCGGGACCAATGGGTCTCTTCCCTTAGGTGGGTATACCCCCTATTATGCCACCTTCCAGAACGATGATGGATTCAACCCAGATCTGTGACTGGGGGTGAGTGTCTGAAAAGTTTCAGCGCTCTGTCCATCATTTCCCTGTGATTGCTTAACTTGATGGTGCTCACAAGTATGGTGGGGTTCGAATTCCAATTACTACTAGCCTTTTTATTGTTCAGTTTTGAAGTAATGATTAATATACATGTCTGCAGGAGTGCAGATAAAAAGTCCAATATCCATGTACTAGATTCTTGCAGACACCAGTGCCAGTCACTTAAGATAAGAAAGCTGCAACAGACCTCATTCAGACTTGGGGAATATTCTGTGTTTCCTGTGTCAGCAGAGTCTGGGTGTGCTGGCAAACAGCACCTAAAATGTGGTGCAGCGCCTGTGAACTCCTAGACGCAGTTTACTGAAGGAAACACTGGGCCTGCAAAAAATGGCCAGGGCGGAACATCTTTTCTAAGCCAGCTTGACGACATTTGTTCCAACAGCAATTAAAGCAGGAGTCAACTACCTTTTCAGTTGTGTGACCTACTCCTGATAAATTAAAACCACCCTGCGCTACTGACTACTATATGGACCATATAGATCTACATAAGGGGAGGGAAGGGGTAGAAGGAAGCAAAAAGGAGAGAAGGAAAGTGAAGTAGGAACGAAAGGAGGAATAAAAAAATT
The DNA here is from genome assembly GCF_964261635.1 of Lissotriton helveticus. Taxonomy (NCBI): domain Eukaryota; kingdom Metazoa; phylum Chordata; class Amphibia; order Caudata; family Salamandridae; genus Lissotriton; species Lissotriton helveticus. The sequence continues at coordinate 493,786,367 of NC_136062.1, read as the reverse complement.
AAAAGCAGCAATGTAGGACGCAAGGAGAAAACCAAGAGAAAGAAGGAAGGAGAAAAAGAGGGAAAGTATGAACGAAGAAGATAAGCGAATGGAAAAGACGCTGAAAAAAAGGAAACGAGAGAAGCATGGGTAAAGATAATAAAGAGGCAGCGAAAATGGAAAAAAGTAGAGAAAGACAAATGAATAAAGTACAGGAGAAAAGGAAAGAATCAAAGGGGAGAAGGAAAGTAAACAAGGTGAGAAAACAAGGTAAGCCAGTAAGAAGACACAGAAAGAAAGCAAGAAGGAGAGGACAAATAATGAGACTAGGACAGGAAAGCATAAATAAAGAAGAGAAAGTGACTAAGCAAGAAAGGAACAAAGAGCATAAGGGAAAGGAAGAGAGAAAGAGAAACATAAAGAAATTATTACCTCCCTAAACTCAAGGTGATATGAGGACACTTCTGTGAACTCCACCTACTGACCCCCAGAGTCCTACATACTTCAGCCCAGTGATGCTCAGAGTAAGGCACAGGGCAGCTTGAGGCCCACCTGACCTTCACATGCAGCCTCCTGAATAAGGACAGCACTGGGCTGCTGTTTACTTCAGAGAGCACTAACATGCAGTAAGGTGTTGAACGAAGGGGCAAGCCTTTAATTAAGCTCCAACTCAAGTAAAAGAAAAGAAGCAAACAAGGCCCTGCACCACTTAATTTTAGGACCACATTAATTCAAGACCTCTTGCAACAAACTTGTAAAAATATGATAAAGTCTCTTCAAAAGTGAAAACGGTTTATTTCATTAACATGTAGAAGCGTTTCACCTTCGTACATCCGCTTACATCAGTGAATTGAGAAGTATTTTTGTTTTAAGTGTTAGTTCTCAAAAATGGATGTGAAAACGGTAATGCCTTCTCCCACTCAGTCAACAATGACAAAAGTGGACTAAGAGGCTGGTACCGTGTACATGCTTCACTTCCGCTTACAGTCCCCGCTCCACCACAAAGCCCCACTGCTACCCTGTCGGCATGAATACGTCCCTCGGCACAACACAGACCATACTTATGGCACCTGGGAAAGCGCGAGTACCCATGCCTTAGCACAATGGCAGTGCTTTCTTACCGCATTGGCGTTGCCTCCAACCTGCATACATCGCAGCTGAAACCAGCTCCAGTTGGAATCGAGCTCCGTCGACCTGGGACGGGAAGCAAAAGAAGTCAGAGTCATGGGTGAGAAAGGCAAAGGATTACAGAGGGATACAAGTGGGTGCTTCTCACATCCAGCATTAGAAAGCCTGGGGGCTCTCAACAAAAGGACAGCGGGAAGCAATGAGAACCAAAGAGGGTTATCATAAACAAGCAGAGCTACTCCACAGAACGGTCTTACATCTTCTCATCTCATCATTTCATCATTTCTCCCTCTTTATGAAGTGAGGCCTGTACATTGCTGCCATATTAGAGAGTAGGCCAGCACACATGCAGTCAGCAACTCATACACTCGGCTGATGCAGTGTAGCTCTAGAACCTCTTAGTGCTTTCTCTGCAGTGGCGTCAACAGGAGCAAATAGGCGCTTCCTCAGGTGGCCATTCATAGATGCCACTGGTGCTTTCACAGCTAAAGGAGATGTTTACGGCACGGTTGCTGATGCTGAGGCCCCACTGGTTGTTTACAACCTGTCGCACTGTAGAAGCCTCGAGCACCATCAGCCGTTGCAGCTACAATGGCTATTGCGCTCTAGAAAGGATTGGTCTTTCCCAAGACTCAGGAAGCATGAGCACACGTCTATCAGCCAATGAACTATAGGAGCACGGGTGAGCCTCGAGCCACAGCACTCTCAGATACTATATTTAATGGCCACGGTTTCATATGCCAGGAAAGAAAGCTCTTCTATGCTGCCGCTGCCAGTTATGCACCACTTTATTTGATGCCCAATGGTAGAGGGAACGCCTCCTTCTCTATGACTGAATATGGGGAAATCAACACCTATGAGGCCAATATCTAATGATACAAAGGGAGCAGCACCTTCTCTGCCACAGAGACTGAATGATGTGGGAGCGCAATCTCTTCCTTGCCGCCAGTATCTAATGATGCTCGGTAGCAACCCATTTGTAGCTGCCAATATCCAACAATGCGGTGGGAGCTCCCCATATCCAACACCTATATTGAACTATACGCAGAACCATCCCCTCCCGGCTGCCAGCATCAAATGATGGTGGGGAATGGCTTGCTTTTGTTCTTCCAGTATGCACCAATGCTTGTTGGCAGGAGCACACTTTCTCAGACACCAATAATGAATGTTATGAAGTTATGAGTAAGTCTCCCTTTCTCTGCCTCAAACATGACTTATGCTAGTGGAGCCCACCCCTTCCCCGCACACAACAAACGATGGAGCACCTTTTTCTCCACCACCAAGATCTGACATTGCCAAGGAAGGGACCCCTTTATCGACATTAACATTGATGGACCAAGGACGAGAGGCCTTGTTCTCGGCTCACAAACCTGATGAAGCTGAGATGGACACCAAGAGAGCGGTGGATCCCGGAACAGTCGATGCACAAAAAAACTCCATAGGGAATACTCGCCCAGCTGGGGTTCTTGGCATTACAGTCGAAGCAGGCCTGGAGAGGAAGCAAAAAACCCTGTTAATGGACCCAACGGTGGCGCACAAAGGGGTATGTTACAAATTTACAGCAATAAGCCATGATGATGTCATTGTTTTCTTCCACAAATCCTATGGAGCTATATCATGGAAGAGCAAACAAAAAAAATGCATTGCCTATGCTCATTCTGCCACGGGTGCTAATGACCATTTGAAACATGCTAAAACCCCATATTTTATACTGAAGTACTAAAGGTACACAATTCCTTACTTTATCATACACATTTTAAAAAACACGTGCACACCTCAGCTACACAAAGACTTTTAGAAACCAACCCTTCACCCGGCCACACACACAACCACACAACCACAGAGGGGGTAGACTCAATTTCTGGATCTCTATCCCATACTGCAGCAGGCACACCTCAGCCACACAATCATGTTTAGATACTTAAAATGCTCATCCTATCACACAACGTTACAGGAGGTAGGCTCCACACAATTACTACATCTCTGCCCACACAGCATAACGCACACCTCAGCTACACAACAACCTTTAAATACCAGCTCTTCATTCCATCACACACAACCAGAGAGGAGTTAGAATCTACATACTTACTAGCTCTTTACCTCACAATTTAGCATGCACACCTCAGCTATACAATGACTTTTGGATACCAACCTTTCACCCCACCACACACACACACACAACTACCTTAATTACCAACCTTTCACCCCACCACACACACAACTACCTTAGATATCAACCCATCATCCCACCACACACACACAACCACAAAGGAGGAAGAAACTACCCAACTATTAGATCTCTGCCCCACACTGCAGCACGCAAGCTACACAATGACTTTTAGATGCAAATCCTTCACCCCACCACACACACACACCACAGAGGAGGTAGGCACTACACAATTACTAGATCTCTGCCCCACACTGCAAGATGCACACCTCAGCTACACAGTGACGTTTTCATAATATCTGCACCGGCTCTAGCTCCATGCCCTTCTGAGATTAGGCCAGCATTTTCTAATCCCATTCCTAGCAACTTAAAATGTTTGGTGCAAACATTAGCTTAGTGCTTCCAAAACTTAAAGCTTAAACTGTACCGGACCCTGGCCAGGTCACTGGGAACAGGAGAATCAGTGAAGGTTCTCTACCCTTCATTCAACCCAATGGAATACTCTTCAGCAGGTACAGAAGGCATGGAGAAAAAGAACAAATTAGGCTGTGTGCAAATCAGAAAACTACTTTTAAAAACACAATGATTCAGATCAGTGGGCTGTGTGGGAGCACTATAAAGACAAGCCAAATAATGAATTATTCAATGCCTGTCGTAAGCGCATAACTCAAGGTATGTTGCTGCACAGATGTGACTCAGCAAACTATAGAGGATACAGTGAGGAAAAAGGCACGTGATCTAATCAGCAACGCAGCCCCAGAACACATCAGATAAGTGATCTAGTCGACATGTGATCTGTCCAATACTGTATCCTGCCGTTGGGTTACAGAGATGATCCAATTAAAAATATAACCTGGAGCAGGTTAATGACATTATTTAAATCGATAATGAATGACGGAGGTGCCAGAGTTTTGGACTCCAAGATGGCTGCATTCTTTTAAGTACCGCCGCCTTTAAGCGCTATCATTTACCATCAGCCATTTGTAAAGACAAGATACTGAAGAACTCGGTTGCCCTAGTGCTCTCATTTGTTGGCTCCAAGTCCGGCGGCTGTCTATGCACCTAGCGCCACTGCATCCCCATCAGTGAAGGCCGGTGGAAACGGGGTCCGCTTGGGAGCCTGCACATTGGGTGCACGCATCCACGCTTCTGAGAAGGAGCAGGCTGAGGAACAGCGCATGTAGGAGTCTTCAGCAGATGGACCCTCACATGGAACTTTGGCCTTTACCGCAGCACCTTATACCATCCACAGCAGTGCCTAGATTCAACCTGGGAGGTCATCAATTATCTTGTGTGCTAACCTACACCGCAGGCAAATGGAGGGGAGATAGACAGTTGTGCCTTGTGGCTCCTGGAGCCATGCCCTCTGAGTGTGGTAGCTTTTTTAAACTGCAAGGCAGGCACTTTTCTGGTTCTCGGTCACATAGCAGTGTGGGGTTTACCACAGGATAGTAACAGCAAAAATGTTCTTCAACTTCTAACTTTTGGTGCTATAATTCGCTCATCCCAGTCCACAAAATAAACAGCTCATCTGCATGTGAAGCCACTCTAGGCATCCCTATGCTGGCAGTGTAGTTCTCACCAAGTAATTAAGACGGGTGAGCCTCTTGACCCCAGTTGCAAAGAAAGATTATGGTGCCGGCAGTCAGAAGGGGAGTGAAACGCCCTCAGGGGTTCAATGGTCCAGAGTACCTGCGTAGCGCTCACTGCAGTGCAAGACCAATGCAACACAGTTGTGTAGTGCAACACGAAGCAGCTTTGTGTGCACTGCACACTGCTATCACTGTGCTCAGTAAATGTCTTGTAGTATCTTTGGCAAGTATCAGTGGCTTGAGAAATGCCAAGTAACCATCGACTGATCCAGGGTTAGAGAGAGAGAGAGAGAGCCTGGCAGCAGCTACAAGCAGTTGGGGGCAAGGCTAATGTGCACCCACCTGGATCAATGCAAAGTAATAAAAAAAACGTTTTAAATGTAAATCAAGAATAATCACTGGTTTTGGTCTCATCAGAAAATTACAATGTATAACAGTAAGGCATGCCATTAAATGAACATTTAATTTAGACAGTGTGCACAAAACATTTTGAAGTCTGCATTTTAAAAATATATTATACCAGTTGCTTATGGTATGTTATGTTATAGTTTTGTTAAGCGCACAGCTGCCCCAGCGAAGAGGCGTCCCGGCGCTGTTAGACTAATTGTACAGATTAAACAGAAGCTGGCCAAAGAAATCACAATCCCTTATAAATAAAAATCACAATCCCTTATGAATAGTCATATGAAAAGGCTAACAAAAACACCTGTTCGGTTGCACTTTCTGCATAGGATTTACAAATTGGGATGTTTAACGACCTTTGTGAAGAAAAATTGCCCAAACCTATAGACGACTCTGGGTCGACCCTTCTGCCCTTTCGCAGTAAAGCTCAGGGGATTTACGCCGTCTCAATGTAATTATATGGGTACACCAGCACCCATTCCCCAACATGCACAAAATGATTGACACTGGGGAAGATCATAGCTTCTCAACCCTGGACTTGGCGACTACCTATCACCAAGTGGTGTTAGATGATAACCCCAAGCATCTCAAGCCCATTTGCAGTGTTTTTAAAGGATAATTAGCGGGGTAACTGCAATTATGCGATTGCATGGCAGCAGCGTTTTTTTGCACAACTAGGGATTTGTCACATAATCCACTATCTGAAGCATAATCTGTAGGTTTTAACAAAAAGAATTGATTCTAGCTTAAATGGATCAAAAGTTACTAAAAATAAAGCCGCACAATGGAAGGCCCTTTGCAAAGGTTGAATGGTCACTTTTCAGTTTCTTATTGTTATATTTGGGTGTTTAACTGGTACTAATGAGGTGCAACCAATGCCCAGACAGGTTACCAAGTATAAAAATAACCAAGTAATACGATCAGAAAATACACCACATTATGCTGCGTGTTTTGCTTTCTCTTAACACATAATTTAGTCAATCCTGCATCATACTTTGGTCCTCCCTGCTGCATAATGCCAGTGTCACTGATAATGAGGGACACTTTGGGTGGCTTAGTGAGAGCCGCTGCATTGCAGACGCTGGTTTTTGGTGAAAACGAAGAACATGACAAGATTGAGGAGAGTGCAGCAAGCTTTGTCTGATAAGTGTTTAACTCTGAAGCTTAGGGAATGTGGAATTAGGGCAAGTAAAGTGGAATAAATCACAGGCTCTGGGCCAGGGGCGTTTGTTCTATGTGGGCAAATGGGGTGGTGCCCTGTCGCTGAGAGAAGGAGATGAAGAGGAGATTTGAAGGAACACGCGAGCTGGCCAGTACAAGGACTGAGATGTGTTTTTTTCCTTTGGAGGGCATGTAACTGTGCCTGTGCAGACCGGGTTCTCATTGATTTATTTTTAGGGTTGCACAGAAAAGAGAACATAATTACCAAACATAATTAACTGCACTCATGCAAAACCAATGAAGGTAATTACACTCTACCACTGTCGGGTGGCGGCTTTCCGCTGTTCCGAGCGCCGCCACGGGACACATGCAGGCATCGGGATACTCACTTCCGGCCGGAAGTGGTGTCCTGGTCTAGTCCTCCACCTCATTGCCTCACCAAGCACTTCCGGGGGAACACGCTTAAAATGCGTGAAACCCGCCGGAGCGGTGCTTCTGATTCTTCTGCACATGTAGAGCCCAGCTGCCGTCGGAGGTCCGGTCTTCGGCATTTCATCTCGTCAGGAGGGACGGCAATTCTTCGTGTCACGGTAAAGCTTCCAGGGCCTTATGCGTTACCTGACTTCTTGCCGTGTTTTGGTAACCAAGATACAGCGGCGCAGGAGCGCTTGACATTGCTGTACTTGTGTTTTGCCATTGTTACTTTCTGCCTTTATTCGGATGCTTGGCCGTGGCGCTACCGCCATTTACACCAAGAAGTGCAGGAGCGCTTTGACATTGCTGCATTTGCTTTTTTATTAGGTTAGGCAACCGCACAGGAGCGCCTTGTCATTGCAGTACTTCGTTCTTTATTTTAGTTTTGGCAGGAGCGCTACTACTACTTGCCTTCACGCTTACTGCGTGGGAGTTCTATACATCAGGCCGCGCTATAGCGCTTACCCTGGAGTTCCAGTTTGTACCACCCCAGGCGCAGAAGCGCCTCCTTTGTTTTCTTTGGTTCTTTGGTGGTTCCGGCGCAGTAGCGTCTCATTTCGTTTTCTTTGCCAAGGCCGCAAGGCTCCGGGACACTACGGCATTACCCTCTTCATTGAGCCAACCCGAGCAACAACTAGTGGCGAGTGCCAGGGACAGGGGCTCCTGTCTGCATGTGTTTTATGGGGTGTTTTCAGCGCAAGCCTAGTGTTAAGTCCTAATCGGGTCTTTCTTGTTCCCTCAGTTGTGCCAAGACCCTGCCCAACGTCCCTACCACCAAAGGCCGCCACTCCTGTCCATTTGGCCCCCATCCCTGGATCCATCCCATCCTTGTCGGGTGTTACTCCCGGCGGGGGTTAGTTGGGATCAGGGGCGGTGGTTTCTGTCGTCTCTGCAGAATTACTTCACAAGCCCAGGTGAGTCTTGTGAGGTACCTGACAACCACTTTTTTTAATTTTACCAGCCGACACTGCTCTGGGCTGCCTCCATGGAGCTTATGAACAGATGGCGCCACTGGCATATGGCGGATCGGCAATTCACTTATTCCAATGCACACTACTCACTCATTCACAGTGTTTTTATTCCAGCGTTGGAATATGCTGCTATCGCTCAGTAAATTTGAATGTATTTTATGTAGATGTCTCAGGGGGTTACTGCTTCAGCTATAGATTTATTGAGGTACCTGCAGGTCAGAGGCTATGATCCTTGTAACATAGGTTAGTGAATTATGAATAGGGCTCCCAGTTTGATGGTATTTTTATTTTTTTACATTTCCATTGTCTTTATTTACCAATATTCTGTTTGCTACTTTTATCAATATTTATCCATATTTATTTTGGGTTTTGTCAAATTTTGTATGTGAAATTGGTATATTTCTACATCTATTTAAATTATACACACGCACTCAGGCTGGAATACATGTGAGGTTTCAAAGCTATGAACACCCACAGAAGATAAATCAATGCACGTATATAACAATATGCAAATTTAAGTATTAACCTTGCGCCCATATACTGCTGTTTAAGCCTTTTTACAAAAAAAAAATGTTTTAACCCCCTTACTTATCAGTCCACACATTATTGGCCTGTCATTCATAGCAGACAATATTTAGAATTCATTTTAAAAAAGCAACCCAATTTCTATTTTATCCACATTTAGAAATAAATACAGACAAGAAAATAAATGTTTTTCTACTGTATTTATCTGTAAAAATCAGTCAAACTGAAAACAGTGAGCCTTAATTATGAACCAGCTTCAAGGAACTTTAAATGTTTTTTCTTAATCTTGCCTAAATCTTAGATCATTAGCAAGAGTTACTTTAGGTACTAATGGACTCAGTAGTAGGTTCTATAACAAGCATTGGAAATGCAATAGGTCTCGCACCATTAGAGTTAGTGCTTTTAGAATTGTTTATGGGTTTTTTTGTAAATGTTTAGCATTTTTGTTTCCTGTAGCCAATGCTAAAGAATTACAAATAAAAAAAGCCATAAACATTTCTTAAAGCTGTAACTGAAATGGTCTGAGACCTATTGCACTGTGTGAGGGTGAGGGTGAGGGGTTGAGGGGTGAGTGAGGGTGAGGGGTTGAGGGTGAGTGAGGGTGAGTGAGGGTGAGGGGTTGAGTGTGAGTGAGGGTGAGGAGTTGAGGGTGAGTGAGGGTGAGTGAGGGTGAGGGTGAGTGAGGGTGAGGGTGAGTAAGGGTGAGGGTGAGTGAGGGTGAGGGTGAGGGTGAGGGTGAGGGTGAGGGTGAGGGTGGGTGAGGGTGAGGGTGGGTGAGTGGTTGAGGGTGAGTGGTTGAGGGTGAGTGGTTGAGGGTGAGTGGTTGAGGGTGAGTGGTTGAGGGTGAGTGGTTGAGGGTGAGTGGTTGAGGGTGAGTGGTTGAGGGTGAGTGGTTGAGGGTGAGTGGTTGAGGGTGAGTGGTTGAGGGTGAGTGGTTGAGGGTGAGTGGGTGAGGGTGAGTGGTTGAGGGTGAGTGGTTGAGGGTGAGTGGGTGAGTGGTTGAGGGTGAGTGGTTGAGGGTGAGTGGTTGAGGGTGAGTGGTTGAGGGTGAGTGAGGGTGAGTGAGGGTGAGGGGTTGAGGGTGAGTGAGGGTGAGTGAGGGTGAGGGGTTGAGGGTGAGTGAGGGTGAGTGAGGGTGAGGGGTTGAGGGTGAGTGAGGGTGAGGGGTTGAGGGTGAGTGAGGGTGAGTGAGGGTGAGGGGTTGAGGGTGAGTGAGGGTGAGGGGTTGAGGGTGAGTGAGGGTGAGTGAGGGTGAGGGGTTGAGGGTGAGTGAGGGTGAGGGGTTGAGGGTGAGGGAGGGTGAGGGAGGGTGAGGGTGAGTGAGGGTGAGGGTGAGGGAGGGTGAGGGAGGGTGAGGGTGAGTGAGGGTGAGTGAGGGTGAGTGAGGGTGAGGGGTTGAGGTTGAGGTGTTGAGGGTGAGTGAGGTGTTGAGGGTGAGTGAGGGTGAGGGAGAGTGAGGGTGAGGGGTTGAGGGTGAGTGAGGGTGGAGGGTGAGGGGGTGAGGGTGAGGGGGTGAGGGGTTGAGGGTGAGTGAGGGTGAGGGGTTGAGGGTGAGTGAGGATGAGTGAGGGGTTGAGGGTGAGGGGTTGAGGGTGAGTGAGGGTGAATGAGGGTGAGGGATTGAGGGTGAGGGGTTGAGGGTGAGTGAGGGTGAGTGAGTGTGAGTGGTTGAGGGGGAGTGGGGGTGAGGGTGAGTGAGGATGAGGTGTTGAGGGTGGGTGAGGGTGAGTGAGGGTGGGTGAGGAGTTGAGGGTGAGTGAGGGTGAGGGTTTGAGGGTGAGTGAGGGTGAGGGGTTGAGGGTGGGTGAGGGTGAGTGAGGGTGAGGGGTTGAGGGTGAGTGAGGATGAGTGAGGGGTTGAGGGTGAGTGAGGGTGAGGGGTTTAAGGTGAGTGAGGGTGAGGGTGAGTGAGGGTGAGGGGTTTAAGGTGAGTGAGGGTGAGGGTGAGTGAGGGTGGGGGGTTGAGGGTGAGTGAGGGGGAGTGAGGGTGAGGGTGAGTGAGGATGAGGTGTTGAGGGTGGGTGAGGGTGAGTGAGGGTGGGTGAGGAGTTGAGGGTGAGTGAGGGTGAGGGTTTGAGGGTGAGTGAGGGTGAGGGGTTGAGGGTGGGTGAGGGTGAGTGAGGGTGAGGGGTTGAGGGTGAGTGAGGATGAGTGAGGGGTTGAGGGTGAGTGAGGGTGAGGGGTTTAAGGTGAGTGAGGGTGAGTGAGGGTGAGGGTGAGTGAGGGTGAGGGGTTTAAGGTGAGTGAGGGTGAGGGTGAGTGAGGGTGGGGGGTTGAGGGTGAGTGAGGGTGAGTGAGGGTGGGTGAGGGTGACTGAGGGTGAGGGTGAGTGAGGGTGAGGGGTTGAGGGTGAGTGGTTGATGGTGAGTGAGGGAGAGGGGTTGAGGGTGAGGGGTTGAGGGTGAGGGGTTGAGGGTGAGGGGTTGAGGGTGAGTGAGGGTGAGGGTGAGTGAGGGTGAGGGTGAGTGAGGGTGAGGGGTTGAGGGTGAGGGGTTGAGGGGTTGAGGGTGAGGGGTTGAGGGTGAGTGAGGGTGAGGGTGAGGGGTTGAGGGTGAGTGAGGGTGAGGGTGAGTGAGGGTGAGTGAGGGTGAGGGGGTGAGGGTGAGTGAGGGAGGGTGAGGGGTTGAGGGGGAGGGGTCGAGGGGGAGGGGTCGAGGGTGAGTGAGGGTGAGGGGTTGAGGGTGAGGGGTTGAGGGTGAGGGGTTGAGGGTGAGGGGTTGAGGGTGAGTGAGGGTGAGGGGTTGAGGGTGAGTGAGGATGAGTGAGAGTGAGGGTGAGTGAGGGGTTGAGGGTGAGGGGTTGAGGGTGAGTGAGGGTGAGGTGTTGAGGGTGAGTGAGGGTGAGGGTGAGTGAGGGTGAGGGGTTGAGGGTGTGTGTGTGTGACAGTAACTTGTGTGTGTGAGGGCAGTGTGTGTCAATGCAACGGGGCTCATGTTATCGACCTCAGAAGCATTAAAAGTGTGTCTTGGAACGTCTGAGGGCAGCTCGTGTTACAAGCTTGCTTTGAAGATGGTCATGCAGTGCTGGGAGTGGAGCAGATGGTCCTGTTTATGACCTGCAGAGCGCGTGTGAAGTGGGCGCGGATGAAGTGACTGGGGGGTGAGGGGTGTGCAGCCTGGTGTGCTGAAGCCTGGCAGCAGAGGCGGCGCGCGCCAGCAGAGGCGGCGCCTGCACACAAATTGGCTAAGTGGCTGGTGGCAAATGGACGCACATCAAAGGAGCCGCGAAAGTAGCATGCAAGCAGAGGAACCAGAGACTCATCTGATATCAATATTGTTCTCCTTCTGGGAGTGAGAAACTCCAGCTTTTAGAATGGTTTCATCACTCATCAAAAACACAATTCTACAACCAGAGACACTATCATTTCCCATTCTGCGTACAGATCTTCCCATGTGTAGGAGTGGTCCCAGTCACCGGATAAGTCCCAGCTGCGGCATTTTTTGCATAGCCATCTTTTTATTTGCGTACCTAATAATGTTTGATCTATACACCAATGCTATCGGACTCCATTCTGCCCCGCTCTATCATGGGCCGATTGCAGGATGCCCGATAGCTTCTTGCGACCTTTGGCGCCCCTAGACCACCTTCGCTCAGTAGTAAATACAATTATTTATATTGGAATTGAGTAATGTCTTTTCTGACTTGCTTTTCATTTCATGCATCACAGCCTCCCTACAATGTAACTACGAAAGGTTGGTATGGCAGGAAAGCTGCCACTTTAACAAGTGTCTGCTTGCAAAATGTGATTACCGCAGCCAGGTCTAATAGTTTGAAGCACACACTTCCAGCAGAAACAAGGAGAAGGGGGACTTACGGAAGGGCAATGCACCCCATAGGTCAGAAACAAATACCCCAAACATGGAAGTACACACACCACAGGGCAGGAAGAAGGGGCACCGACAGGGCAACACACAGGGCAGGGAGCAGGGATCCCGACAGGACAGCGCACAACACAGGGCAGGGAGAATGGGCAGCGCACACTACAGGGCGGGAGAAAAGGGAACTGACAGATTAGCGCACACCACAAGGCAGGGAGAAGCGTTATTGATAGGGCAGGGAAAAGCGGTACTGACCATGCAGTGCATGCAATGGGGAATCGAAAAGTGGCACTGACAGGGAAGCGCACAGGACAGGGAAAAGCGCCACTGACAGGAAAGCACACACCACAGGCAGGGAGGAGCGCCACTGACAGGGAAGCACACACCACAGGCAGGGAGAAGCGCCACTGACTGGGAAGCACAGGGCAGAGGGAAACTGCGCTGGTAAAGTAGCACACAGACAGAAATGCGAGATGCGCGCAGTGAGAGGGCAGGGAGACCGGCGTGCACTGGCAGAAGCGAGGGAGGCCTATTGTGCGAGTGTAAGATGGAGAATGACCTGTGCTGGGAATGGACCGGAGGATGCGCTCAATCACAGGGAAAGGCAAACGCTGAAACTGAGGGTGAACGGATGCGCAAAGAAGCATGCAGAGCAGCAGCGCTAGAAAAGCGAGCCAGCAACAAAGGATGACTGCCCGGAGGTCGTGATCAGATGTGGGAACAGAGACAGAATATACAGCTTCAGAGTGAGACGACGAGTGTCGACGGGGGATTGGAAAGAAGAGCAGTCAAGGGAACGGATTCTGCCATGATATGGCCGTAGAAGCTGAAGAAAAAGATCCAGTCGATCAGGGAGACTGAACAAGAGACCAAGAACGCTGGGCGCAGTGAGCCCCAAGGCAGCGCTAGATCGCCTTGCGATTCCCATCCAGACCCACATCTACCTCGGGCCAAGTCCCATCAGGAAAAAAAGCAACAATTAAAGAGAGTCCTGGACAGCAGATGACAACCTTGCAGGGTGGGATCTACGTGCTACTCTTCAGAAGCGAGAAAGCTGTCAGTCCCGCTCGCCTCCTACACAGCCCCTGCTGTACCACAATCAGAAGGAACGTGACGAGCGCCGTCAGCCAGACGCCAAGCAGGAAGGCAGCGTTTAACAAGCATCAACAAGGCTAGCGGCAGGCAGGCAGGGGAGGAGAGGAGGAGGGGGGAGGAGAGTAGGGGAGGCACGGCCTAGCGGCCCTGCAATCAAGTAGTGAGGGGGCGGAGCTGGGGGAGGCTGTGGAAGAGAGTAGGCAAGGCGACACGGCGGGAGGGGGCGGAGCGGGTAAACAAAGACGGACATGCACGCGCCCGTGACTTTTAAGGTCAATGCGCATGCGCATAAGCTTAATGCGCATGCGCATTGACCTTAAAAGTCACGGGCACTGCAAGGAATCGCCACGATTCCTTGCAAGTTAGATAAAGTGTGGATGAGCCCCTATAGTCTCGCTTGCTCGATGCGCATGCGCATCGACAGGCGAGACCTAAAAATGGTTATTAGTGTGATTACGCATACGGATATAACAGAAGGGAATACCACAATACCATACAAATTTATCAAGAAACAAACTCGGCCCAAACAGTAGGGACTTAAGTTCTACAAAAGGGTTTTATTTAATGTAGAAAAACGTTGTTTCAGTATTTCTCAGTATAGTCTTATTCCACAAATGAATTTTCTCCAGCCCTTAACACATTGATTTACAAAAAGGGGTGGTGAGGGACAGAGTCTCTGAATTAAGCAGAATACTCTCACCCAGTCAAGAGATCAGGGCTAGATCCAACACCGTTTTTTAGCTCACTGCACCATCCCAGTTTCAGAACCTGGCTGTATGCAAATTAGTCTGTTCCTGTCCCAGTGCATGATGGGAACAGGGCAAACCAAACTACAAAAGCCAATTCTTACACTGGGAAGGAAACAAGCTTCCGGGGACCGGTTTCTGGCATTACAGCCGTCTTCGGCCCGGCTTGCTTGAATCCTGATGGTGCAATGAGCAAGGGACTCATGTCTGAGTATACCCTTCCACGCTTAGGGTGGACAAAATTATTTACAAAAAGGGGTGGTGAGGGACAGAGTCTCTGAATTAAGCAGAATACTCTCACCCAGTCAAGAGATCAGGGCTAGATCCAACACCGTTTTTTAGCTCACTGCACCATCCCAGTTTCAGAACCTGGCTGTATGCAAATTAGTCTGTTCCTGTCCCAGTGCATGATGGGAACAGGGCAAACCAAACTACAAAAGCCAATTCTTACACTGGGAAGGAAACAAGCTTCCGGGGACCGGTTTCTGGCATTACAGCCGTCTTCGGCCCGGCTTGCTTGAATCCTGATGGTGCAATGAGCAAGGGACTCATGTCTGAGTATACCCTTCCACGCTTAGGGTGGACAAAATTATTTACAAAAAGGGGTGGTGAGGGACAGAGTCTCTGAATTAAGCAGAATACTCTCACCCAGTCAAGAGATCAGGGCTAGATCCAACACCGTTTTTTAGCTCACTGCACCATCCCAGTTTCAGAACCTGGCTGTATGCAAATTAGTCTGTTCCTGTCCCAGTGCATGATGGGAACAGGGCAAACCAAACTACAAAAGCCAATTCTTACACTGGGAAGGAAACAAGCTTCCGTGGACCGGTTTCTGGCATTACAGCCGTCTTCGGCCCGGCTTGCTTGAATCCTGATGGTGCAAGCGTGGAAGGGTATACTCAGATGTGAGTCCCTTGCTCATTGCACCATCAGGATTCAAGCAAGCCGGGCCGAAGACGCCTGAAATGGCAGAAACCGGTCCCCGGAAGCTTGTTTCCTTCCCAGTGTAAGAATTGGCTTTTGTAATCTGGTCTGCCCTGTTCCCATGATGCACTGGGCCAGGGACAGACTAATTTGCATACAGCCAGGTTCTGAAACTGGGATGGTGCAATGAGCTAAAAAACGGTGTTGGATCCAGCCCTGATCTCTTGACTGGGTGAGAGTACTCTGCTTAATTCAGAGACTCTGTCCATCACCACCCCTTGTTGTAAATAATTTTGTCCACCCTAAGCGTGGAAGGGTATACTCAGATGTGAGTCCCTTGCTCATTGCACCATCAGGATTCAAGCAAGCCGGGCCGAAGACGCCTGAAATGGCAGAAACCGGTCCCCGGAAGCTTGTTTCCTTCCCAGTGTAAGAATTGGCTTTTGTAATCTGGTCTGCCCTGTTCCCATGATGCACTGGGCCAGGGACAGACTAATTTGCATACAGCCAGGTTCTGAAACTGGGATGGTGCAATGAGCTAAAAAACGGTGTTGGATCTAGCCCTGATCTCTTGACTGGGTGAGAGTACTCTGCTTAATTCAGAGACTCTGTCCATCACCACCCCTTGTTGTAAATAATTTTGTCCACCCTAAGCGTGGAAGGGTATACTCAGATGTGAGTCCCTTGCTCATTGCACCATCAGGATTCAAGCAAGCCGGGCCGAAGACGCCTGAAATGGCAGAAACCGGTCCCCGGAAGCTTGTTTCCTTCCCAGTGTAAGAATTGGCTTTTGTAATCTGGTCTGCCCTGTTCCCATGATGCACTGGGCCAGGGACAGACTAATTTGCATACAGCCAGGTTCTGAAACTGGGATGGTGCAATGAGCTAAAAAACGGTGTTGGATCTAGCCCTGATCTCTTGACTGGGTGAGAGTACTCTGCTTAATTCAGAGACTCTGTCCATCACCACCCCTTGTTGTAAATAATTTTGTCCACCCTAAGCGTGGAAGGGTATACTCAGATGTGAGTCCCTTGCTCATTGCACCATCAGGATTCAAGCAAGCCGGGCCGAAGACGCCTGAAATGGCAGAAACCGGTCCCCGGAAGCTTGTTTCCTTCCCAGTGTAAGAATTGGCTTTTGTAATCTGGTCTGCCCTGTTCCCATGATGCACTGGGCCAGGGACAGACTAATTTGCATACAGCCAGGTTCTGAAACTGGGATGGTGCAATGAGCTAAAAAACGGTGTTGGATCTAGCCCTGATCTCTTGACTGGGTGAGAGTACTCTGCTTAATTCAGAGACTCTGTCCATCACCACCCCTTGTCTTAACACATTGATGACATCCGGCTGGAGGTTAAGTAACCAGTTAGCATGGAGGAGTTTTAGTGCATGGCCGTTCTTAGTTGGTGGAGCGATTTGTCTGGTTAATTCGATGTTTATATTTGTGCCACAAATTTTGCTAATCCCGGCCACAATATCTGGGGCGTGGGGAGGAAAGGGGGGACTGACCTTACCGTTTAGAGCTTTGGCACTCCTTTACTGCCCCTTCTTCACCCACACAGCACCCCCAAACACCGCCCCCCCCCCGTCCCTTCCTACCTTGTGCCCTCCCCCACCCGCCCAGTGGTAACCCTACTCTCTAACAGCCCTCTATCTGTGGAGCCTTGGCACTCCTTTGCTGCCCCCTTCTTCCTCCACACAGCCCCCCAGACCACTCCACCCACTGCTGCCTCCCACCAGGTGACCCTCCTCCAACCATCCTTCTCCTGTATAGTTCTGACACTCCTTTGCTGCCGCTTCTTCGTCCACATAGTCCCCCCCCCACACCCCCCGGTGCTGCCTCTCACCCTCTGCCCCCTCCTTTGGCAGTGACCTTCCCCTTTCTTCCCTATCCCTCCTTCTTCTGCACCATGGCACTTCATCTCCCACACAGCCCCATTCCCCCATTACCCGCTCCTTGCTCTCTCTCCCAGCCCGCATTCTCCTGCACTTGTAGAGTATGGCACTCCTTTACACCCTCACAGCCCCGCCCTCACAGCCCCCTCCTCTCTCCCCCAGCCTTCCTGCACCTGCAGAGCCCTGTATCTCCTGGGTGTGGCTCCCTGTCGCCTCTCCCCTGCAGCACCCCCTCTTCACAAGGTAGTAACTCTCATATGTCCACCCCTGCCCTCCTTTCCCTTTCCCTGCAGAGCCCTGGCACTCCTTTACTGCCCCTTCATCTCTTACACAGCCCCAACCCGTACCACCATGTGTCCACTCCTTCCTCAGAAATGACCCCTTCTCTCTCTCTCTTCCAGAGCCCTGTCACTACTTTACTGCCCTTACTCTCCCACACAGCCCCTTCCTCTGGGCCCCCTCCTCTCCAGGTAGAGACCCTTCTCATATATCCCCCACCCCACTCTTCTTTCCCTGGACCTGCAGAGCCCTGTCACTCCTGTGGGTTGCTCCCTGTCACCCCTCCCCAAGCAGTCACTTATCTATCCCCCCCGACCTCAGCCATCCTCCCCTGCAGAGCCCTCTGTCTCATAGGTGTCGCTCCCTGTCCCCCTTCCCTGCAAAGTCCCCCTCGTCCACAGGTAGTGACCCTCCGACACCCCAGGCACTCCTTACCCCTGCAGAGCCCTGTCACTCCTGGGTGTCACGCACTGTCACCCCTCCCCAGGTAGTGACCCTCCTCTCTCTCCCCCCTGACATCCTCCCCAGCACCTGCAGAGCCCTGTCACTCCAGGGTGTCACGCCCCGTCACTCCTGGGCGTCACTCCCTGTCAACGATTCCCCGCAGATCCCCCTCCTCCCCAGGTACTGACCCTCCTTCCCTGCACCTGCAGAGCCCTGTCACTCCTGGGTGTCACGCCCCGTCACTCCTGGGTGTCACGCCCCGTCACTCCTGGGTGTCACGCCCCGTCACTCCTGGGTGTCACGCCCCGTCACTCCTGGGTGTCACGCCCCGTCACTCCTGGGTGTCACGCCCCGTCACTCCTGGGTGTCACGCCCGTCACTCCTGGGTGTCACGCCCGGTAAACAACCTTTACAACGCAACTTTTACCACGCAGTGCCTTTACAACGCAACTTTTACAACGCAAACCATTACAACGCATTGCGCTGGGGGGCGCTCTAGGATAGGGAATAGGTTTAATGTACTATCCAACACCTTCCCTACTATCCACGGGGACTCGAGTTGGAATAGTAAATTAAACAATTCACTATCCAGCGCCTAAAAGCACTACGCGTTGTAATGGTATGCGGTGTAAAAACCGCATTGTAAAAGCATGCATTGTAATGTCATACATCCGTCACGCCCTTGTCACCCCCCCTCCCCCCGCAGGGCTCTCCTCCACAGATAGTGACCCTCCTCTCTCTCCCTCCAGCCCTCCTCCCCTGCACCTGCAGAGCCCTGTCATTCCCCCCGCAGGTCCCCCTCCTCCCCAGGTACTGACCCTCCACCCCTGGGTTTCACGCTTGTAAGGAAGTAGGAGTTATCCAAGAAGGACGAATCGTAGGTGTAGATTAATATCCAAATGGGTTTTATTCCAAGTTAATAACAGCATTACACGGGAGCGCCACCAGCTGTCAGGCAATATAAACGTTACATGTCTGCTTCTACAACTGTATGTTTAAACAGTAAGAGCATCCTCGAGAGATGCACCTTCAAACAAACATGTTTGAAGGAACACTCTCACTCGAGGATGCAGGAAACAGAACGTGCGAGGTTAAGAACACATTACCTCACAAAAGCATAGAAGTGGAAGAAAGACAATACCTTACATCATCTCCTTTCTTATAATAAACAAAAAATATAAAATCAAACAAATGAACTTAAGATATATAGAAATCCTTAAACCTTGTATGAATGGAATAATTATAGATCGGCCTAATATGTTCATACATTTCATTTGTAGAGGAAGACATTTGAGAAAACATTGGTGAAGAATGCAAAAAGATACTTAACAGAATTTTTTAGTTATAACCATGAAAATGTTTGAACCATGAACATTTTCACAAAAGCCCTTTTACATCCCTACCCCTTCTTTTCAATAAAAACCGGACATTTTGAAGTCTTAATAGACCTTCATAAAAATTGAACAGAAAAAGGATAAATATCAAAATACCTCTTTTGCAAGTTTCTACAATAATACACTTTAAGCTTACCAAAGTTGAAGTAAACTCAATGCACACATTCCACTGATGCCAAGTGGAAATAAAAAGGTGGTGTCCCTTTATCTCCATACAGCAAAATATTACTTAAAATGAAAAGTTCCTGCCAAACCTTGGCATAAATTTTGAGGACACCCAATAAGACAAAGTGTGTGTACCAACTAAAACCCTTAGGTTTCTCAAACTAAAATTAAAACGCTCCAGAATGACATTCGGAAAAATTTCCTATTAAGTCTTTGAATTGCATCTCTATAAACATTCCAGCCCTCGCCTGCTCCTGGAGGTGGAATTGAAAGGGGTAAGTTATCGTAAACTTCTCTACCAGCTCTCCCCAAGTGACTATAAAGAATAGCAAGCTTCCTTTTAGGAGCATAATCCTCTGCATCAATTGCCACTAAATAATTCTCGAAGCTTCTAAACCAAGTTTTCCACGGTTCCACAGGTTTTCCATTAACAGGTAAAAATTTGTTCAGAATAATCACCTGTTGATTATTAGCCATTTTTTTTTAAATAAATTAACTACTTTGACAATAAGATAATTTGTAAATATGCTTAAATATACTATCCAGAAAATTTAAATAACTTTTGTATTCTTCCTTTTAGTTTTTAACTGCAGACTTGAAAATGGTGAATGTCTTTAAAATGCTGAATGTCTTTAAAATGCTGAATGTCTTTAAAATGCTGAATGTCTTTAAAATGCTGAATGTCTTTAAAATGCTGAATGTCTTTAAAATGCTGAATGTCTTTAAAATGCTGAATGTCTTTAAAATGTAGAATGTTTTTTTTAAAATGCCCAAAATGATGTTTCCACTCTCCTTACCAACAACGTACCAGTCTTTTAAATGACAAGTGTCTTTAAAGTGCCAAAGGAGCTATTTATAGCCTTCTTCCCATGAATGTATTTCAGTTTTGAAATATAAAATGAAGACTTAGTAAGCTCTTGCGTCTTGCACTCTTTCTGTTTCTTCAAATTCAAGTAAAACCGGACTTTTAAAACTCCAAAGTCTTTAAAATGCTTAAAACAAAATTCCCAACCTGCTTTACAGAATTAAAAATCACTCGTGAAATGTCAATTTAAAAGTTGTGCATACCCTTGTGAAGATTTTTCAAAGGAATGAAGCTTTTAAAGGATTTCCGTCTAACTGAACGCTTGCACAACGACTTTCAAATTAGATGTAACCTTACAGCAAAATCAATCGTGCGCGTAGCGTTTTTCTTAAGAAATCAGCTTCAGAATCTAAATATTTCCGTTGCGCAATGACGTCATCGCGATCTGCTCTCACGTGGTTTTAGCTCAAAGAGCTCCGTGCAAAATCAGGTATCTGGTCAAAAATCCATAAATCGATGAAAACAACACCTTCAAACTCCGTTCAAAAAGGTGAGTGAAACACACGCGTTTCTCTTAAAAATGAGCACAGTGGAACAAATACATTCTTGGAAGATTAACGTTGCTGGAGAAAGAAACGATCCAAGAAATTAGTGAAAATGCTGAAAGTGGTTGAAATTTTCCCAAATCCTGTCGCCAAATGTAAGGAAGTAGGAGTTATCCAAGAAGGACGAATCGTAGGTGTAGATTAATAGCCAAATGGGTTTTATTCCAAGTTAATAACAGCATTACACGGGAGCGCCACCAGCTGTCAGGCAATATAAAAGTTACATGTCTGCTTCTACAACTGAATGTTTAAACAGTAAGAGCATCCTCGAGAGATGCACCTTCAAACATAAACATGTTTGAAGGAACACTCTCACTCGAGGATGCAGGAAACAGAACGTGCGAGGTTAAGAACACATTACCTCACAAAAGCATAGAAGTGGAAGAAAGACAATACCTTACAACGCCCTGTCACTCCTGGGTGTCACGCCCTGTCATACCTCCCCCGTAGGGCCCCCTCCTCCGCAGGTAGTGACCTCCTCTCTGTCCCCCCCAGCGCTCCTCCCCAGCACCTGCAGAGCCCTGTCACTCCAGGGTGTCACGCCCCGTCACTCGAGGGTGTCACGCCCTGTCACTCCAGGGTGTCACGCCCCGTCACTCGAGGGTGTCACGCCCTGTCACTCCAGGGCATCATCCCTCCCCTGCAGGGCCCCCTCCTCCCCAGATAGTGACCCCACTCTCTCTCCCTCCAGCCCTCCTCCCCCTGCACCTGCAGAGCCCTGTCCCTCCTGGGTGTCACGCCCCGTCACTCCAGGGTGTCACGCCCCGTCACTCCAGGGTGTCACGCCCTTGCCATCCTTCCCCCGCAGGGCCCCCTCCTCCCCAGTTAGTGACCCCCCTCTCTCTCCCCCAGCCCTCCTCCCCCTGCACCTGCAGAGCCCTGTCCCTCCTGGGTGTCACGCCCCGTCACTCCAGGGTGTCACGCCCCGTCACTCCAGGGTGTCACGCCCTTGTCATCCCTCCCCCCCAGGGCCCCCCTCCTCCCCGGGTAGTGACCCCCCCTCTCTCGCTCCCCCCAGCCCTCCTCACCTGCAGAGCCCGGTCGCCCCTGGGTGTCGCTCCCTGCCCCCCTCCTCCCCAGGTAGTGGCCCTCCTCCCTCTCTCCCCAGCCCTCCTCCCCTGCACCTGCAGAGCCCGGTCACTCCTGGGTGTCGCCCCCTGCCCCCCTCCGCCCTCAGGGCCCCTATCCCACAGGGCCACCTCCTCCCCAGGTAGGGACCCTCCTCCCCTCCACCTGCAGAGCCCTGTCACTCCCCCCGCAGGTCCGCCTCCTCCCCAGGTACTGACCCTCCATTCCTGCACTAGCAGAGCCCCGTCACTCCTGGGTGTCACGCCCCGTCACTCCATGGTGTCACGCCCCGTCACTCCATGGTGTCACGCCCCGTCACTCCATGGTGTCACGCCCCGTCACTCCTGGGTGTCACGCCCCGTCACTCCAGGGTGTCACGCCCCGTCACTCCAGGGTGTCACGCCTTGTCATCCCTCCCCCGCAGGGCCCCCCCCCCCCCCCCCCCCCCCCCTCCCCTCCCCAGGTAGTGGCCCTCCTCCCTCTCTCCCCAGCCCTCATCCCCTGCACCTGCAGAGCCCGGTCTCTCCTGGGTGTCGCCCCCTGCCCCCCTCCGCCCTCAGGGCCCCCTCCTCACCCGGTTGGTGGGCGCCGCCCGCAGCCGCTTCAGGACGCTCTGGATCTCGGTCTTGCTGGGCTCGGCGGCCATCTCTGCTCAGCTCCCAGCAGCCCCCGCGGCACCGACGGCGTCACTGACGCTGGAGACAGCGACGACGGACTGCGGCGCGCATCCTTCCGTTCCTTGCACGGCGACGGGCGGGCGCCATCTTGGATCGGGCACCGAGGATGGAGGCGGATGAGGAGGAACGCTTCCCTGCGCCTCGTGCGGCGCCGGGAGCACTCTCAGGGGCGGACGCTCGTCAGTTACCTTCAGCTCGTGAGTTACTTTCCGTTGTAGACGCAGGCGCGCACGCTGACAAACACAAGTCCACGGGACCCTGCGTTGGAACCCGGTGCATCATGGCGGGTGCCCTGTCGTTTGTGATGTTCAACTACCTGTTCGGTGAGGGGACGTCACTTCCGAAGTAAATGGGCGGAGCTAAAACCATCCCATTACTGCGGGCATACCAATGAGGGTGGAGCTTCCATGAGCTTCAGCCCGGCTTCAGAATCTGATTGGTCTAAAAATGGGCTACAGTGCGTGGCGGCTTGGCTGGGCGCCAATGAGGTGCAAGGCACCTGAGCTGTGGTAAGAAGAGGGGCCTGGTGTGTCTCCTGCTCAATGGAGGCCTTTGGGCACCTGGAGGCTCCTGGTGACAGAACATGTAGCATGAAGGTACCTGGTAATACAGGGACACGGTGGAGGACGGAGGCATGGTTGTGTTGCGTAGTAAACTTATACTCCTCGCAACATGGCCACCGTTGGTCAGTAGACCTTTCTCGATGTTCACAACCCTAAAGCCTCCCAATATACCTGTGTGCATTCTACTTTGTATGTGAAGGTTCCGCACTTGTTAGTTGATGGTCTGGTCAGCTGGCGAGGTGTACTGCTCGGCTGCGTCTTAACCCCATAGCTGCGGCAGCTATTCCGCCGCAGCACTACCAGGGAGAGGGGGGAGAGAAGGGGGAGCCGCAGCGCTCTCGTACTCGTGACGGAACCGCTCCATCACGAGCCTCAGGTGGGCTGTGATTGTGACGGAGCGGTTCCGTCTCGGCCCCGCCCGCTCAACAGAACGCACCGTGCAGGCGCGGCGAGCGGTGCGTGACAGAACCGCTCCGTCACCAGCACAGCCCACCCGAGGCTCGTGACGGAGCGGTGCCGTCACGAGCATGGAACGGGTTAATACACCTATCATGTAACTTATCCAGCTGTATGTGATCCATCTACATTTATTTACACCATGTTGCTGCTTAACAAATACTAAACTACACCCTTTTCTTCTGTAGGGGTTTACAAATTGGCGACGAGGAATGCAACACAAGCAACAAACTTCTCCGGAGCGGCGTGCTGAATCAATTCAGTTACATTGTCTTCGGTTGGAGCCCTCGTCCCATCAGCAGAGAAATCACCCACATCCAGCTTTAGCCGCACCTCCAATAAAGATTGGGAGACACGGTACAATCATTTTTACTTTTAGCAGAGGCGCGTTTACCCTCAGGGGTCTGCAGAATTAAACAAACTCCAGCTTCTGCAAGAATAATTTTAAATTCTAGTTAGAACACGGATGCTTCTCTCTTTACTGGGTAAATTAACAGCAGCCAAATAAAACTGTATAAAACAAAAAAAGACATATCAAATGAGCCAACAGGCACATGCTCTAATCACAGACCACCCAGCCTTTTAAAGACAGTATTGTCAATTTTTAGGTATCGCCTGTCGATGCGCATGCGCATCGAGCTTGCAAGACTATTGGGGCTTAAACAGTCTTTAACCAACTTGCAAGGAATCGTGGCGATTCCTTGCAGTGCCCGTGAAATTCAAGCTCAATGCGCATGCGCATTGAGCTTAAAAGCTCGTGCACATCAGTTCCCTCAGCCGGCTGCTTTAACACCCTCTCCCCGCTCCGCCCCCTCCCCTGCCCGCCGTGTCGCATTTCTCCTCCCCCCTCCCCTTCCCATGTGCTCCCACATATACCCTCTCCCCGCTCCGCCCCCTCCCCTGCCCGCCGTGTCGCATTTCTCCTCCCCCCTCCCCTTCCCATGTGCTCCCACATATACACACAATTATTGCTGTAATTATATGTAATTGTTATGCAATTCCCTGCTAAATACAAGAATATTGCTGTAACTGTATGTAATTGTTGTATAATCATGCCGGTTTTTATTTGTATGGTTTAGCTACATGTCAATACTTTATGCAGGAGCCACGGGCAAACCTGCACATCTGCACTCTTTTTAGCCTGTTCTTGTGCCTAATGTTTCTATATGCACTTGGATTGCTGCCTCCTCTCCTGGTACACGCCCAGCACACACAGCTAGCTCAGGTTCCCCTGTTCCCGCCCCCCCACACGTCACGGCCTTTTCCCGCCCACCCCAGTCCCAGCCACTCCCCTCCAAGTACTTTTAACCTCCCACTGTTGCCGGCGTTTCCATGGCAACTTGGATTCACTCCACGACAGACCCCGCTTAAGGTACGTGTTCCGTCTCTGCTCCCGATCACGAGATCGCTCCATGACGCGATTATGTGTTCGCTAACTAGCCCCCTTTCCGCCTCCTGAATTACTCTCGATCCCCGGCCGATCACTCACGGATCGACGCCTTTACCACACCAGACAGGATTCCCTTGCAATTACGAACCTGTCCAACGGAACCGGAGCCTCAGTGTAGGAGAGTAGGGTCTGCTATCCTATGGTCACCCCAAATTTTTGCTTTTTGCTTCACTGGTTTTCGACTACTGAGGCTGTGGGCCTGCTGATCAGACCCCCAGCCTGCTGTTCTCTCACTAAATTACTGACACATGTGCTATAGGCACATACCACAATTGGAAATGGACTCCTTGTCAGCCCCTGTATAATGCACTATAGGTGCCCAGGGCATAGGGGCCACCAAGGCCTACCAGGGGCTGCAGCATATCTTTTGCCACCCCTGGCTGGTTCTTAAATTGACACAACTGGCTGTTCACTCAGCTGGGGTAAGGTGGTGTAATCACCCCTTGCTTAGATATAGTATACCTATATCTAAACCTATATCTGGACACATATTAACCTGTGAGCCACTCCTATGGAAGGCCTCATCAATCCTGGAGGCAGAGTGCGTGGTTTCATGTGAGATGGAGCTCTAGCATGAGCTGAGCCTGTCTGCAGCTGTCGGGAACAACTCCCTAAGCTTTTTCAGGATAACGCCATACCATATACTCTTAAGTGCCTTATAATCCTCGCGGTTATATAGCATCTTTGGTTTGGCTTTGTCAAAACATGTCGTGTAAGGTGTCATACGATTTGGAATACTATCCCCTCGCCAGTTCTGGCGACGGGGATAGCATTCCACCCCTCTAGAGGGGTAAGACATGTTACTTTACTTAAATGCGGTTAATTTCACAAAGGGCCTTAGATCCACAAAATGGATGCCTCTGCCATAGACACGGGTCTGGACCCCTGCAGTGGACCGAAACTCCGCCAAATGGGGCCTGGACAAAGGGTTTCCTGTCGCAGGGGGGTTTTACCACCCTCCAGACAGGAGATAGTGGATTGTAGCAGGGAGGTCTGAAAGAAACCAGACACTGCTTGGGGCGCACAAGGCTGCCCCTTGCATATTCCGGCCAAACCGGTTCTGGGGCACTCCAGCCCTCGTGCCAGGGCGGCCTGGATCAAAGGAAAGGGGTGTAACCACCCCCTTCCTGGGTCCCACCCATAGGAGGGGACCTAGCAGGTAATCACGCCCCCCAGATTCGAATAAGAGTGGGAGCAGTGCCAATGCACTTTAGATTTCCTGAAAGAAACACAAGAAACGAAACTCTGGACCCTTGGACCTCCTACTCAATGTGGAAGCCCGAAGAATCTCCCTTGTGGTCAAGGAGTGACCACCCTGCACCAGCAGGCACCATCCAGCCCTCGACGTCTACTTTGTCGCAGTTCCCGCCGGAACTCGAGCGACTGAGATCGACGAGTTCAAGCTTGCCTGCCTTCCTACAGCCCGATCCACAGTCCCTGCAGAGCTGAGACCCGTGGAGGCGACCGGAAGCGTGGGGCACGCCATCTTGAATTGACCACGAGACGCTGACCGTGCAGCCCACGAGTGACCCTCGAAGCTGTGCACTGGGGTTTGAGAAGCCCCAACCCTGAGCCACTCTTGCACCGAAGATCAGCCCTCCACACTCGACGAGTGCTGCGTGGGGCCCTTCTGCTCCATTTGGCTCAACGCGTTGGCCCGGTCACTTGCCAGCCGGCTAGTGGTCCCTGTGCCGAC
Organism: Lissotriton helveticus; assembly: GCF_964261635.1. Taxonomy (NCBI): domain Eukaryota; kingdom Metazoa; phylum Chordata; class Amphibia; order Caudata; family Salamandridae; genus Lissotriton; species Lissotriton helveticus. Next base: position 493,759,889 of record NC_136062.1, on the reverse strand, counting down.
GAAACTACAAAAACGACTTGTGAATCTGGTTGCTCCAGATTTGCACCAGCTCCCCTGAAAAGGAGCCCCCACTCTGACCTTCCTGGTTTGAGTGAGAAGCAATCTCCCGGTTCCGCGTGGATTGCTTTTGCCAAGTGTTGTTTGCTCCAATCTTGAAGCCGACAGCGCCGACGGCGAGAGCCTGCGTGGGACAGATCGTGACCTGCTCCTGGACGTCGCAGATGCCCCAGAGCCCACGTGACAGCGGAGAGAAGCGCCTCGACGACCACCTGATTGCGCCCGACATTGCCTGGTTCCGTCCTGGTTCCACCCTGGTCACTGCTGAGTGACCCAGACTCTGTCCCCTCTGCTTTCAGGTACTTCTCGACTTGAGTCCACCCTTGGACTCCACCGGACACTTCTCCTTCACACCGCCTGCAGCCCTTTCAGCTTCAAGCACCAAGAGCCTGCGTGACGAAACCCGACTCGACTTCGACCCTATGCACCCGCTTCCTGTGGGTGAGGTAACTTTGCTCCGCCGGTGTTCCCACACTGGTGCACATCTCTAGGGTCTGTGTCTGAAGTTTTGTTCCTCTAGGTTCAGCGGAAGTGTCCTTAAACTTTAACTTTACAACTTTTACGCACCATTGGTTAACATTGGTGCACGCGTGCGCTTTCCGCACTGCACCCGAATCCCGTGGGCCATTCCCGACTTCAGCATTGCTTGTCCTGACTGCTCCCAGCGATTCCCTAGGCCCTAGGCTTAACCACTGCTCGATTGGTATCTCTTATACCACTTGTTTAGTATATGGTTTGAGTGGCCCCCGCCCTCATCCATAATCGTGCAACTTTGTATGTTTAAACAGTGCTTTTGATTTAACGCTTGTGCCCCTTTATTCATAAAGAATACTGGGGATTGTTTTTAGTAATAAACACATATATTTTTATAATATATACTTGTGTGGTGTCCTTTCATTTGATATTACAGGATTGTATGTGGTAAAACAGCTCGCTTAACACGGCCTCTTAAGTTAAGCCTTTAGGCTGCTTAGTCCATGCTACCCCTAGGATAGCTTGTCTAATAAGGTTGACTTACAACCAGACACCATAAGGGATTGTTTGGTCTGATAATCGGTGGTTCCAGAATTGGAAACATCACCTATCAGGCCAACTTCTCACATCAGCCTCCGCCAATACTGGTTTTCCCTTGCCTCCTCCCAGGTGAGCCTTTCCTTCCCCTTGCCCCGTCATGCCTCCTGCTCCGGTCGCAGAGCATATCTGTAACCCGTGCCGTTTTCCTCCCTCCCAGATTAATTTCTAGCCTGCCGATCCACGCTGGATAACTGCGCAGACTCACATCCAATGGATCTCCCCTGGATCGGACCACTCGGTCCACTAGATTCTTTCCTTTCTCCCTCCCCCCCCCCCCCCCGACTTAGAACGACCAGGTGAGCCTTAACTTCCCCTTGCCCCGTCATGCCTCCTGCTCCGGTCGCGGAGCACATCTGTAACCCATGCCGTTTTCCTCCCTCCCAGATTCATTTCCACCCTTCCGATCCACACTGGATAACTGCGCAGACTCACATCCAACGGATCCCCCTTGGATTGGACCACTCTTTCCACTCGATTATTCCCTTTCTCCCTCCCGACTTCGAACGACCAGGTGAGCCTAACTCGACCGGGTACCCACACCTGTTGACCAGCCCGATCCTCGCTGGCCACCTAGCACGCTCCCCACGCAGCCCAACTCAAGACATGCGCTCCATTCCCCCTCCCACGTCAGTCCTCCCTCGCGCAGCCCCCTGCTGCTCTCTTACATACCCAACACCTCATTGATCATTGCGCTGCTCCCTAGCTATTACCCCAACGCAACCTTCCTTGATTTCCCACTCACCCACGCAACGCCACTCACCCACGCAACGCCACTCACCCACGCAACGCCACTCACCCACGCAACGCCACTCACCCACGCAACGCCACTCAGCCACGCAACGCCACTCAGCCACGCAATGCCACTCAACCACGCAACGCCACTCAACCATGCAACGCCACTCAACCACGCAACGCCACTCAACCACGCAACGCCACTCAACCACGCAACGCCACTCAACCACGCAATGCCACCCACGCAACGCCACTCAGCCACGCAACGCCACTCAGCCACGCAACGCCATTCAGCCACGCAACGCCACTCACACACGCAACGCCACTCACACACGCAACGCCACTCACACACGCAACGCCACTCATCCACGCAACACCACTCACACATGCAACGCCACTCAACAACGCAACGCCACTCAACCATGCAACGCCACTCACACACGCAACGCCACTCACACACGCAACGCCACTGAAACAACAGCGCCACTCACACACGCAACGCCACTCACACACGCAACGCCACTCACACACGCAACGCCACTCACACAAACAACGCCACTCACACAAACAACACCACTCATCCACGCAACGCCACTCATCCACGCAACGCCACTCATCCACGCAACGCCACTCATCCATTTGCAAAACGAAAAATGTTAAACTCTTCTATTGCGATACCTATTGCATTTTCAATGCTTGTTTAATCCTCTTTCTTTGCAGACGGAACTGAAATTGTAAGGTCACTAACAGCATCATCAAACTTTAACCACGTACAAACCTACAGGAAGAATCCTCAAACCCTCTTGACCCGAGAGGTTGAAGCAGCAACCACTCTAAATCAGTCTTCTTTACTCAACGAGCAACCATTCAGCCTTCACACAGGTCTGCACCGCCTGTTCGATATATGTTCTCGTGGGAATCCTGCTTCAAATGCGTTTTGATTGTTTCATGTAAAAGCAAAAAATCAAGCCATAGAATTCATACCATCAAATATTATAAGTATCAAATTATCAGACATATCATCAGCAGGGCTGGAAACATAATTAAAAAATAGCAAATGTTTCAACAAAAAGAATGTACTTACAACAAACATATTCAAACAGTGCACCACAAATTAGGGTGGGATAATCCTCACTTTCATGTCCTTAATGGAATTGAAAATTATTATTACGTAAGCTAGAACACTTTTCATTCAATTTCCAGACCGAAGTCTCCAATTAGGCTTGTTTAAAGCTGTGCCACCACCACTGACAGTACATCAGTAACTGGTTTATATTAGACCTAAAAGTCAACTCAGAGGACCAGTCAGCTCCTTTTAGAATGTCTTCTAGGTGTGAAACCAATATGAACGACTTAAGAGGCCATAGCTCCTGTGGCTGAATGTGCGCCAAAAATGGAAATGTCTATACCAGCCTCTGAAAAAAGCCAACACATCCATCTTGACAAAGTAGCAAATGTCACAGGTTTGAAATGATTTTTGCAATGCAATAAGCATTTGCTCGCCTGGGTCTACCTAAAGTTCACTGGTGGCTGCTTTGTAAGCTTTGAGGCTTTGTACCAGCATTATTGGGAAGCGCTGGATAAGACACCATCCTGGTATTACCCTTATTCCTTCTGGAAATGGAAAAGGAAGCCCCGTCTGGGGAGAAAATCCTGCCAGAGAGATCAAGTTCTCAGACATCAGACACTCTCTTACATGAGATGAATATAATAAGTTTGGCCAATAGTTGTGCTAAAGGTACTTATTCTCTGACCCTAGGAAATTTAGGACAACAGTCAAATCCCATAGCGAATAGTGTAGCTTGAGAGGCCTCACACATACGTATTCCTCTCATGAGCTTGCACACCACGAGGTGCTCTCCAACAGGTTTCCTATCAATCAGAGAATGCTCTGTAGAAATGGCAGACCAATAATTATTAATAAACCTGTAAGCTTGTAAGCTAACCCTGAAGCCGCCAAAGAAGAAAGGAAGTTAATCACCAGACAGATATCTGTCCTAGCAGGATCAGAATTCTGTTCACCACACCAAGGAGCCATCGTCGCCATGTCGAAGCATATAGTTTGTGAGTACCTGAAGCCCATGCCTGATTGATATAGAAGGCAGCTTGTTGAGAAATGCTGGCACTTTCCATCTACCCCTGAAACTTTCCAGGATACCCACCCAAGAGAATCAACAGATGAAGTTGATACACTGGGTCCAGCAACAGGATCTGCCGAAATTGAACCAAAAGAAGAGTTTCACAAGACAAAGACAATTAAAGAGACATAGGGAACTACGGCAGAGCACTCTGTAGCAGAGACACCGGAATGATCTCCGCGGTTTGATGACACACGGAGACTGGACTCTGGGGATCGTGCTGAACAGAGGAAATGCATTTCCCAGATGGGGGAAAGCATTCGTCGCTCTCACCTCCAGATCCGGTTGCCAACTGAAAAACAGAGGAATTTGAAGATTGAGACGGAAGGTGAACAGATCCACTGAACAGGGATCCCACTAGTGATTGAGAATGAAGATCTTCAGCCGAAAGTCTCCAATCGCTAAAATCCCAGAGACAGTGGGAGTGCCAATCCACCACCAAATTCCTCTCCCTGAAAAGACATCCTGCTATGACCGATGATCCAATACTGAAGGCAGAATTGCCAAAAGTGTCTGGAAATCGCCGCCAACAGCAGAGATGTCGTTTCTCCCAGTTTGTTGCCAAAACAAACTTCTGAGATGTTGGCCATCCTCAGCAATATGCAATGATCTGTCAGCGATGGGGAAAGATTCTTGATTGCAAATGAACCCGCAAGGAGGAGCTGAAGCTTGGTCACTTTTCACAGGTGGAAGGGGGTCCACCTGTGAAAAGTGACTCAGATTTGTCTCCCCAGGCCCAACTGCTGGCATCCAATTCCAGAATGATCTCTGGAGAACTGCCAAACATCGCTTTGATGTTCCAGGCATCCATGTGTTTGAGTCACCATGTCCTTTCAGTTTTGACCTCTTCTGAGATGTGAGCTCGGTCTGAATGGAACATACCCTTCTACAGATGTTGGATCCTGAATCTTTGGAGAGCCCTGTAATTAAGGGGTCCAAGAAAAATGGTCTGGATGGAAGAAGCCAGGATACTCACAAACAGTGCTACTGATTTCAATGAGATTAACGGGCTCTATAACACAGAGTTCAACTCATTCTTGATAGATCAAATTTTCTGGAAAAGTAAAATCAGTTGAGACATACCTAATCTGTCTGAAATCCCAAACATTCCATGCATTGAGAGGGAGTCAGGCAATACTTCAACTGTTTTATGACAAAAACCCAGGTCCTGGAGGAGTTGAATTGTCCAGGACAGATGGAGAGTTACTGACTGGTGATCCAGTGCCAAGAGGATCAGATCGTCAAGATAGATAATTAGCCCCACACCTTTGGCCCAAAGAGCCTCCACTATGGGTCTCATTAGCTTTGTAAAACACCAAGGAGCAGAGGAGAGCCTAAGGGAAGGACCTTGAACTCTAAGTGACAATCCAGTCAAGTGAATTCGAGGAATTGTCGATAAGGGGATAATAAGGGATTCTTGAAGTGCGCGTCATTCAAGTCCAGCTGGACCATACAGTCGTCTTCTTGTAGAAGAGAGGAGAGGATGAATGCCCTCCATCTTGAAATGCCTGTACAATATCCAGGCATTGAAATCCCTCGGGTTTAAGATTAGGCTAGAACTACCCCCTCTCTTGTCGACCAAGGAAATGATTGCTGAGGAAACCCCTGGGGTGAGGGAAAGAACGGCAGCTTGCGTCTTTTGCAAGAGTGCTTGAATTTCTGCTGAGATGAACACATACTCTTTTTGGGAAAAATACAGCTCCTGTGGAGGGCATGGTTGGAAAAGTGTGTTGGAAAGTTCCAGTTTACAATCCTGGATAGATTTGGGCACCCAAGGGTTTTTAGTTAGAATTTTCCAATTGTGTAAAAATAATCTTTTCCTGTCTACAAGATGTCCTCGGAAAAAGGAATAATTCTCACCTGTGTAGCTGGGATCATGAGAGGCTCCATTCTGTCCTCTGTTGTATCACTTGCGGTAACGCTGGCAGCCCCCATGCTATTGGGTGGAGTAAAAGATATTGCATGAGGACTGATCCTGCCTGTTACCACAGCCGCAGAGGAGGAGTCTCTTTGGGTACCTTAGTAAAACGACGGCCTGAGCATCAGCCCCATAATCGTCTAGCCTTGCCAAAAAGGGTATTACAAAATACTTCTTTTCAAGGAGAGCTGCACCTTGTCTAGAATATTGTATGTTGAGGCAAACATGGCTAAATCCTTGATAAAGGGACTACTGAAGAGGAGATCCTGAGCCACTGACCCTGCCTCCGGAGAGGCTAATCATTTAACTTTGGGTTGATGCATGCGAAAATGGAGCACCTTTTGTTGTTGGATATGGACACATTGGTGTTTTCGCAACTAGCAGATCCCCACCCATCCAGGATATCTGGCTCTATGGGCACATTGGACTCCTTGGTGTGGAAGGCAAGCTACAAGATCTACGTAAGGGCCCTGGAATTGTCTAGCAGTTTAACCTGGCAGTTATGCCAGGCACTGATCTAGCCTTTTTTGGGGTCCTGGCCCTCTTTTTAATAAAATGAATAATGGTGGGGTCCACTTCGGGTGTCCTGATTTTAGACTGTTACTGCATATCAGCAATAAAGAAAAAATCTGGTTGTTGGAACATTTAATGCCTAGAAATTACAATGTAAAAACTACTTGATCACCTAGTGTGTGAAGTTCATTTTTACAGCATGTATGCATTGCAAAGCTTTTCACTAACCCCTTCAGAGATATTTTTACGTGCTCCAGGTGAACCAGTGATTAAATGGCCTGAATGGAGGGAATATTTTGGGAACTACGTCTCTACTTTGGAAGATGAAAACTGAGAGGAATGGTCTCCCTTATGGAAAGAAATCCTTCTGAGTACTTAAGATCCAGAAAGGTTGAGGATATACAATCAAATGGAAAAGAAAGTCAGATTGAATGAAGAGTCTGATGTATACAAAAGTACGTTGGAGGATTTAGAACACTACTTCCCACCCATAGTTTGTATAGCTATTGATTGCCTCCACGTCATTCAAAGGAAGAAGAACAAGAACGGACCAGACTAGGTTTCTTTTTTTTTTTTTACTTTTTTTTTTCAGTTTATACATCAAACAATAACACACAACTGGCATCCATTCAGTGTATGTATGCAGATAGACAACCTCATTAGAGGTACTTAGAACTACAGGCGGCATCAGGGAGGGAACGGACTCATGGGAAAGGGATACAAAAGCACATAATAACACAGTGAGAAGGAGCCAGGCATGACGCTGATACAGGCGGTGAATATTACAGGAGTCCACGCCCCTGCTCCCGTCAGACCCAGTAGGCGCGTCCAACCCACCACTTCCACTTCCACTTTCAGCCATATCACATGAGGAGGGTTCCTCTTCCGCCAGCCCCGATGCACACATTACGCGCCAGGCCATTAGATCATCCTGCAACTTCTCATCCCTCCAAGTGTGTTGAATGTATTTTTCCTCAGCCATTGACCACTCCCTTACATCCCTGAGCCAAGTGGATACCTCCAGGGCCCTTTGCCCCATCCAAGTTATTGCCACCCTGCGCCTGGCTAGAACCAACATTAATTGCAGGAATTTGTACAAAAGTTTCTTTTTCTTGGGCTTCCGGACCAGTGCAAGCAGGCAATGCAGGGGCTCAAGCACCAACCGGATGCCCGTGGCTGCAACTATTCGCTGGACCACCCCCACCCAGAATTCCCTAACCAAAGGGCAGTCCCAGGCTAAGTGCAGGAAGCCAGCTTCCTCAGCGTGACATCTAGGGCATCCGTCTCCCCTATCCTCAGAGATGCGATTCAATGACACTGGGGTTAGGTAAGTGCGGTGTAGAAAATTGAAGTGCGTCAGTTTAAACCTTGCATTGCATGAGCCCTTGCGCGTGAGGGTACCTGTGCGCGCCCATTGTCCCTGGTCCAGCGGAGTGCCGAGATCTGCCTCCCAGGCTGCCCGGGATGGCAGTACCGGAGGGGTTGAGTCCCATTTCATGGACTTATAGAGGAGTGAAATCAGCCTACGCCCCTTGCCACAGGAAAGGAGGATGTCCAAGGTGTGGGTCAGTGGTGGTACGTCTGGGTACTGGGGCCAGGTGACCTTTGCCACCTCCTGGAGTCCCCTGAAATGTAGGTATTGGTCCCGCCCAAGACTAAAGACCTCTTCCGCCTGCTCATAAGTAAGAAAGGACTCATTAGTGTAAAGGTCAGCTAGAACTTCGCAGCTTCCCTCCCTCCAGGAATGAAACGACATGTACTGCCCCATATCGATGAAGGGGGCCAGTATCCACATCGGGAGCTCCCTGTGAAAGGGGGCTCTCCGCAAGACTCTTCACAAACCGCTGCCATATACCGGCCGTGTGTCACACCACATATGGAAGGGACGTGTCCGCCCCCTTACCCTGCATCAGGGCAACCTGTAGCGTTTGGGTATCCGCCCTACCAGAGAGGAGGCGCGTCCCCCAATCATCAGTGTCTGTAAACCAACGGGCCGCATGTTGCAACTGGGCCGCATATTAGTATAGGTCGAAGCGCGGGGCTTCAAGGGCCCCCTCCTCGTAGCTGCTGACAACTGTGTTTAGAGCCACCCTACTGCGTCGGCCCGCCCACAGCAGGGACGTGAGAAGCGTATTAAGAGTGCGGAAGACTCGTGGTGGGAGCGGACACAGCGAGTTCTGGAGGACATATAACGTCCTAGGCAGCATCACCATCTTGGCGACAGCCAGTCGTCCCATCAACGAGAGTGGTAGAGATCTCCAGAAAGACACTGGCTGCTGTAGGGGCGCGTGTATACGATCCAAATTCTGGGCTAACGCCTGCTCGTCCATCGGAACCACCCGTATGCAAACATAACGGAACCCTTCCCGCTCCCAGTGCAGCCCGAGGTCAGGTAGGTCTTCCAAGTGCACAGAGTCCAACCCCGCCAGTGGGAAGATCAGGGACTTATGGCGGTTGAGTCGTAGCCCCGAAACCTCCCCAAAACGGTCCAAATGATGCAACAGAATCGGCACTGCGTCCCGGGGGGGCGGTCAAATAGAACAAAGCATCATTCGCGTATAGGGAAATGACACTGCACGTGTCCCCTGCCCTGACGCCCCACTGCTCCATGTCTGTGCGGACCTGAATAGCGAGGGGCTCTATGGCTAGGGCAAACAGTAGCGGCGAGAGGGGGCACCCCTGGCGCGTACCCCGTCCCAACCGCCACTCGGACCGTGCGCCCCCAAGTTTCACCCTGGCACGCGGGGCCGTGTACAAGATGCGAATCCAGCGACAAAAATTGGGGCCTAGCCCCATGGCCCGTAGGACTTCGAGAAGATAACCCCAGTTGACTGTATCGAACGCCTTGGCGAGGTCAATAGATACCAACAGCATCTGCTCTTCCCGCCCACGCACCTCGTGTAAAATGCGATTCAACCGCCGCAGATTCATGGCCGTATTATGTCCCGGTATGAAGCCGGACCAAATGAGTCGTGTACGGCGCTAAGCGCATGGCCAGGAGCTTGCACAAGATCTTAACGTCCGTATTGATCATCGTGATCGGACAATACAATGAAGGCTCTTGGACGTCTCCCCCCGGTTTCAGGACCATGCATATTTTCCCCAGCGTAATGCTCAGCAAGAGAGTCCTGCTCTCAAACGCCTCAAGATAAACTTGCAGTAGGAGTTGGGGGAGTACACCTCCGAAGGCCTGATAAAACTCAGGAGGGAATCCGTCACTCCCTGGTGACTTGGCCCTCGTCAGGCGCTGCAGGGCAGTAAGCACCTCACTCAAAGACAGAACTTCATCAAGGTCTTCCTGCGCCGGCCTAGGGAGAGACCGCAGGGACAATTCCCGAAGGTAAGAGAGATAAGATGACTCAGTAACCGTGGGGTCCGTAGCATACACCCGCTGGAGATGGGACAGAAAAACCCACAGCAGTCCCATTTCAGAGTGGAGCAAGCCCCCCGTAGGCCCCCGCAGGGCCACAATCCTCTCCGGGGCCCTCTCCCTTCGAAGAATCCAAGCTAACAGTCGGTCCGATTTATCACCCTCCCTATTAAGATGCTGCCTATATTATGTGAGAGTATATTTAGCGAGCCTACCTAGAATGTCGTGGATGCAGGTCTGAGTGTCATACTCTCCATCTCTCGTGACAGTGTCGTGGGCCCCAGAGGTCTGTAATTGCACGAGGCGGCTTTCCGCCTCCTGTAGCTCTTGTTTGGGCTGTTTTCGAGCCCCATAGGTTAGGCTCATGCACCACCACCGCCTTTAGGGCGTCCCATTTCGTGGCCAGTGGGATATCTTCCCCCCCCCCCCCAGTTATGGTCTACGTAGTCGGCGATGGCAGTTTCTATGTGGTGCTTCCCCACCTGGTCCTCAAGGATCTCCGCTGGTAACCTCCAGGTCCGGGGGCGACACACCAGGGCCCCCCACTGCACCACACACGCCACAGGGGAGTGATCAGAAGGGAATCGCGCCTGATAGGTAACCTCAAAGGACATGGTGGCTTCTGGGTTTGCGACTAAGACCCTGTCCAGATAACTATATGTATTGTTAGTGGAGGAAAAACAGGTGTATACCTTCTGAGTCGGGTGTGTCTGGCGCCAGATATCCTGGGCTCCTATATTCCCCATGACCTCCCGGAGTTTCTCTGTCATACGCGGCTTCGAGCCCGCTCGGGGTGGAAATCTATCAAGGATGGGATCTAGGACGCAGTTAAAGTCCCCAAACCAGAGCAGCGGAACCTCCAGTTCGGGACCAGAACCTCCTGTATGGTCTGAAAAAAGTCTGGGTCATCGGTATTCGGGGCATAGGTGTTGAGTATGGCAATATCCCTGCCATCTAGTTTAGCTCTAAGGAGCAGGAACCACCCATGGATGTCAGCCGCCACATACTGGACAGCAAACGGGACCCCGGGGGCCACCCACATTAGGACCCCCCTGGCATATATGGAAAATGAAGAGTAGAAAACCTGTCCCCTCCACTTTTTCCCCAATTTCTGAGCCCCGTCATCCATGAGGTGAGTTTCCTGGAGGCACGCTATCAAGACCTTGTGCCTGCGAAGGGAGGACAGGACCCTATATCTCTTGGTGCACATACCCAGCCCTCTCACATTTCAACTCAGGAATTTATGCCCCATGTAAGGTGAAGTAACCAATCATACCGTAGCCCACATCCTGTGTGGCCACCCCAATCCCTTGCCCGAAATGCAATACACATGAAGCCTGAATTAAACAAAGAACCCCCCCATGAACACCCTCCCCCTCCCACGAGCAATTTACTGACAACAACAAAACATGCAGCAATGTCCTTCCCATGCTAGTGCCAGGACGTGCACAGCCAACCCATGAGCCCAACCGGGCCAAACTACCCAACAAGTGGAGAAGAGAACCCCTTCCCCCAAGTCCAGCGCCCGGCACATGCCAGCCGCCCCAAGTAATTGTGCAGAGTCTCGGGCCAACTGAGTAAGTGTCCGGGAACTACTAAGTCCCCCCCTGTCCAGGCCTAGCGCCCAACTCAATGCAGCCTCCTCAGTGTGTATTTGGAGGTCTTTGACAGCCCAGGGGCATGCGCCCGAGCCCCCAGGGTAGTGCATTAGTGATCATCCAACCCCTATTTGGGACCCCAGCATCCCAGCTCTCTGTTAGTTTACTCCCCCACTATTTATGTGCGAAGATTCTCCGTCGTCGCCCACAGTGATTCACTGTCTCTCTCCCTGGGCGGCATCCGCCGATCGATTCCTGCGTCTGTTGCCTCTCCTCCTCGGCGGTCTGGAGCCCCAAGCACTCCGGGCTCCCCCAAGTTCACCCGGCGGGAGGGCATCTCCCCGGCTCTCAAGCCACTCCCATACCTCCTCCAAGGTATCAAAGAAGTGCGCCTTTTCCTTGAATATGACCTTGAGCTTGGCAGGGTAGAGTAACATGTACTGCATGTGGAGGTCTCGGAGTTTCTGCTTAACAGCGAGGAAGGATTTCCTCTGCTCCTACACCTGCCGGGTGTAGTCCGGTTAGATAGAGATCTTAGCGTTGTCAAAGGTGAGGTTCGCTGTTTCTGTGGCCGCTTTCAGGATAGTCTTGATCATTCAGGATTTTAGCAATTAGGGCACTCGGGGGAGCGCGGCGGCGGGACCAGCGCCCTATGGGCTCGCTCTACCACAAATACCTCCGACAGACCCGTGGGGCAGGGTTTCGTGCATATCCAAGTCTCCAAGAATCGTTCCGCATTGCCCCCTTCCGATCGTTCTGGAACACCCAGGACCCTGATGTTGCTGCGGCGTGCCCTCCCCTCAGCCTCCTCAACTGTGCACTCCAGTTCCCCTGTTGCGGAGGTGAGCTGCGAGACTGTTTTCTTCAGGGAAGCGACCTCTCCCTGTAGTTGGACGATATCCCCCTCCGCAGTGGAAACTTTATCCGCTACTTTCCTCAGGTCCACCCGCAACAGGTTTACATCAATAGAGACTCAATCTTCTTCTCCAGGGCAGTGCGGGATCCCTGTATCGCCTGCAGGAGCTTCGCCCGAGAGGGCTCGTCGGCCGCATCACCCTCCCCGTCCAGACCCGTCTGATGCGTAATCCGCTGCGAGGGGAGGTGTTGGGTGGTATATTGCATTATGGTATTGGGTTGAGAGGCGTGGGGCAGCCTGTCCTTACCCATTGTGTTGGCTTGCGAGGGTCACTTTGGGGTCCGCGTCTCAGGTGCTCTCCTCACAAAATACCTGCCCCATCGGCGAGCCAGCAGAGGCACTGCAGGAGTCCCCTGGGGAGAAGAACCCGGGCCCGACCACTGTGTGCCTCCCTCACTCCTCCTCGTCACGATGAGCATAGAATAAGGGAGAACACCTCAGGTGCGGCTCCACCGTGCCCCCGGGCTCATGCCACAGTCCTCAAGGCAAAGCAGGATTCAGCAATGGGCACCACCTCTGCTTCCACCAAGTCCACAGGAGCCGCCACCGAGCCCCAGACCACGCGGCTCACCTCCTGTTATGCAGGCCGCTTTCCGAACCTCGCGTAGCTACGGCCCCGGGTGTCTGGCTGTAGTTCGGGGTACCTCTAGATGGGGCGCCGTCCCCACGCACCCCCCCACCCCCTGCCGTACCTCAGATGGGTTCCAGGGAGACCCGACGGAAGATTGCCTGCGCCGGGCCGCCGATGTCCAATCGCTGGCCCCCCCGGCACCCCGCGGGATCTGCCGTCCACACGTGGGGGCCAGCGGCAATACAGGGGCCCAGCCTCTCACACCAGGCTCCAGATGTCTGTGGGCGCGCCTCCGGTCACAGCGAGACGCCCAATCCGGTCCCCCGAATGCGCAACAGTCTCAGGCAGCAGGCCTCACCCGCGTCGATGCAGGCCGCATCCTTGGCCTTGCGGAGGTGCGGTCCCTGGTTCCTGGCTGCCAGTCAGCCCCCACCCCGACAGGGCGCCGCCGCCACCACTTTGCCGCAGCTCCGGAGTGATCACAGGGACAGTCGAGGAGCTCCTCTGCAATCCCCAGGCTCCCCGTGGCTCCGCACACAGTCCAACATCCACCCATTGGGCCGGATGCGATACGGATGTTTAGCCCCCCGCGGGAGGACCCCGATGGCAGTGGGTGCCTTCCCCTGCAGCAGCGAGGCGCCGGGGTCAATCCGCCGGGTACGAGGCGGCCGCCAGCATAGAGTCTTCTTCACGCCAGCAAAGGCCGCATCCCCGCACTCGCGGAGTTGCAGGCCGGCAGTCTCGCGGGCCCAACGCTGTGATGGCTGCTCACAGACCGCGGGGCAGTCCGAATTCTCCACCGGGTGTTCCCCCCGTCTGTAGTGTCCCGGACAGACTCACGGGTCCGGTCTGAGCTCTGCCATAAGGATTTTTTCAGGATGTGTGTGGCTGGCTGGTCGGGAGCCGAAGGAGCTCACGTCCTGTCGGCCATGCTGCTTGGCCACGCCCCCCAGACTATGTTTTTTACTAAAGGAAGTGAGGTATAACCTGTAAATTTGGCAATCTTCATGATGACCTCATTAGAGATCAAATCATCATGCACATGCATCCAGGAGAATTTGTGGGTTTATGATTTGCTTTTGAAAGATTTCATGAAAGAAAGCAGAGTTATCCAAGAGATGTCCTAAGGCTACTAATATTAACCCTTTGGAAGCGGAGTAGTGCGTGAAGTTGTAAATAGGAAATCTCATACACAGCAGAAAGACGCCGCCACTAGCAAGGTCAGTAAACCTACCAAAGTTCTGACAAACTTGAAGGTTTTCAAATAAAAAAACAAGAAGAATGTTAAGTACCAAACACTTAGCCTGTAACAAAAAACACCCTGCTGCAAAGCAAAGATGTTCACATTGTGGGATCGTAGACAGTGGGAGTTGGTGCTCTTGTTTTACACTCTAGATTCCTTTTGTAATGTCATACTCATAGCACTTGATGGGTTTGGGCTGCTGACCTTTGTCAGGTTCGTTTTTCTTCTGTTGGCCAGATTGGGAATGTGAACAAGACCCTTTCCTCTGAGAGTTGTTTTGGGGGCCCGAAGAGAAGTCCTTTTTCTATCCCCCCCTCCTTTCTCTGGTGGTAACCCTGACCACCCTTTTGGGAATCCCCCCTAAGTATATTTTTGGACACTCTAGTGCTGACACAGAGGTTTGGTTCCTCAGCCAGGTTCCTGAAGTCAGTAAGCTTGCTATCAACCATGTGTCGGCGCAGCTCTGGGAAGCACGTTTCAAGAATGTGCTCCTTTAAAAACAAGTTGTACAAGCCTTCATAATCAACTTTGCTTGCCCTCACCCAGCCCTTCAGTGCCTTACCAGCAAATCCTAGAAAAGCACACCCGTTTGTGGAGAGAGTTTCTAACTGGCCCTGAATCATTGCCTGGACTTCTCAGGGGTCAGGCAAAACTTCTAAAGTAAGAGTTCTGTAACGATGTATCTGGTAGAGACGATTCTAGCCGCAGATTCCTTCACATAGAATTATCCCCAGACATGAGACTGGATCCGGAAAACTTTTGCCACAGCATCCCTGCGCGCTGGGGGTGCGGCGACACCGCGCGACTCCGCCCAGGCGTCGTCCGCATACGTGACTTCAGCTAGGTCACACAAGACCCACCTCAGCGCACCTACGTCAGTTTTCTTCGGAGAACTTTTCCGCAGCACAACGCGGAGCCACCAGACAAAAAACTATGACAGCATGGGAACAGTGTGCGAAAGAGTAGAAAAAGGAGAGACAAACTACACCAGAAAGAACAGTGCAACACTGCAGTGCCCAAAGGCAGGGGCCAAGAAAGAACAGGGCAGAGCCCTGAGCAGCCACCCTGCCAGCCCATAGTCCGCCTTTCCCCTGAAACAAGGAACATGCGCAAAGCCATGATACGCGTAACAGGCCCACCACCCCCATCCAGAAAAGGAAGGAAGGCCAGTCCCAAGACAGAGAGAAACACAAACCTCCAACCCACCCCATCATAGAGGGCAACCACCCCCCAGGGAAGAAGGGCAATGCCCAGCCAGATGACCCCTATTCGGAGGAAAGCAGAGGGGCCAGGACCCTCAGCAGCAACAGGAAGGAAAGGGAGGGAAGGACAGAGATTGAAGGGAAACCCCCCCTTAAACCTGGAGTAACCAGAGCAGGGGGGCACAGAAGCACCGTAACACCAACCTCCAAGGAACCAAGAGGAGGAATGAATCTCAACCAGACGGAGCCACCTGTCAGGAGACAAAGAAGGTTCTCACAGGAGACACAGCCCCCCACCAGGAGGAGAGTACAGAAGACCAACCCAAGGGTCCTCGCAGAACGGGGAGGAAGGGCGGGCCGTGAAGGAATCTGCAGCTAGAATCGTCTCTACCAGATACATCCTTACCGATGGATTACGGGAATGCTCTTCTGCTCTCTATAAATTAATACCATCTGAAGAGGCTCCAGGTTCTCCAGAACACAGCAGCCCGGCTGGTTCTTAACCTCCCGAGAAAAACATCCTCCGCTGCCTGTTTAAAGAGCCTACATTGGTTGCCAGTAAAAAAGCGTATCCTTTTCAAAACACTAACTCTGGTGCATAGACAATTGTATGGAAAGGGTCCTAAATACTGGTCCAAAAAACTCAGATGGTATCAGCCATCAAGAAATCTCAGGTCCAAGAATGAATTTCTATTAATACCTCTGAGAGTACGTACCTCCAGAAATGGTGGCCGAGCATTCTCGTGTTTGGCCCAGCCGCATGGAACAAAATTCCGCTCTATCTCCGTAACTCCCCTGACCATGGCCGTTTTCGCAAAGGACTAAAGAACTGGTTATTTGCAAATTAATACTGTTTTCTGATGTCAGAGTCTGCTGCAGGCGCCATGAGACTTCCTGGAAGTGATTTGTCCGAAGGTAAGTAAGTCGTACATCTGATAGAGACTACTAGCCGCAGACTCCTTCACGTAAAATAGATACCCTAGCAATACCCACGGGGAAGGAGGGTCTGCGAAAGGACCCCACCAGCCTGGACGGAACAGGGGACCAGATCTGCAGGCTAGAAGAGAAACTTCATCCCCGCAAGGCAAGAGGAACCTTCACAAGGAGAACACCACCGACCCCAGAGGGTATATAAGGAAAAAGAGTCTGAGGAGGCCCGTACCCTCACAGCAGAAGAACCAAGGGCAAGGCTAGAGGGGCAGAAGCACCCCACTCCCTCACAAGGCAACAGAACTTCCATCCAATGCCAAGACAGGAAGAGGAGGAAGAAGAAGAAGCCCAGAGAGCCCAAGGAAAAGAGGGAAGGAATGCGAGCTCCCTCTACATGGAAGGCAACAGGCCAGCCAGAACAGTGCCAATAGTCATAAGCTGCCAAAAGCAAGAAGAACAGCCCAGAGCCCCAGAAAGACCGGGCAGTCTACGCCTGACAAGGGAGCACTCAGAATCACCCCAGTCCTCGGGACAGGGGCAGGAAAGTGAGAAACTGCCCGGCCACACTACTATAAGGGCCAAGCACACAACTTCAAGAAGCAAAAGCAACATACAGAAACGCCAAGGAGAAACGGCACCCGAAGGCGACCAGAACTCCCTAGCAGAGCGCAAGCTATATAATAGCTACCACTACCCCACATAAGGTACGTTAAGACCCAAGACATGGGAACCCAATTTGGAAGAACTTCCGCAGCAGAGGAAAAAAACAAAAGGGCCACGGGGAAAAACACCCCCGCAGAAGGCTTGACAAGCAGCCCAAGCAAAGCAGAAGTCCTATTCTCAGGGCAAAGTCTGCACAACAAAACACACACATAGTCAACAAAGGGCCGTCCAGCAGCCAACAATGCCAAAGTCCCAAAGGAGGACTCAATGGCCAGAAAACACACTCCTCAGTCAGAACAAGAGGCCTATGAAGGCCCAGAACCACCCCAACTCAGCAGTCACTGAGGAGGGGATGGAGGAGGCGGAGGAGGACAGAGCCCTGCCAGGAATCTTTGGAGGGCGGAGTCAGCTGGGGCTTGGAACAACAGGCTGCCATCAAACGGAAGGTCAATGAGTCACTCCCGAATATTCTCGGGGAACACTCTGTCCCGAAGCCAAGCATGGCGATGGAGAGCGACTGAGGAAGCCATGGCCCGGCCCACCACCTCAGATATCCAGAGCAGAGCGGAGAATAAACGCCGCAAGCTCCCGGCCATCCAACGCATGATGCTGTAAGTCAACCTGAACACACTCCTGGGTCGCTGAGGATCCCAGAGACTTAGCCGAGTCCCAAAAACAGGAGGAAGCCCTAGCCAGAACCCAAGAGGTGATAAGAGCCCGCAGGGCAGCGCTGGTCGAGGCGAACATGTTGCACCCCCAAGAGTCCAGCCAACAGGCCTCCCGGGATAGGGGGGGTCAACAGTGGTTGCAGGGAGGCAAAAGCAGTCCTCAAAAGAGGACTGGCGGCAGAGGGGTGAAGGGAAAGACACGCTGGGTCACGAGGCGGCGGAAGGTGCCGGTGCAGAAGATGCTGAGGCACCGGATCCCCTGAGGCAGGATGCCTCCAAGCCCCCCGTATAGGAAGAAAGGAGCGAACCCTCGAAGGGAAGCAAGATTTCCCTCCCACCAGAGCCCTGGTGGAGAACCTCCAAGAGATGGTCCGCCGGAAAATGAGCAACCGGGTCACCCATGAGCAGGATGCCCACAGCCATGGACACTGCATGAGCAAAGGCCGCACCCACCTCTGTAGGGCCCTGCGGTGGAGAAAGCAGCTCCTCCATGGGCGACGTCTGCAAACTAAGGCAGCCGTCCCCGAAGCCGAGCGGGACGGGCAAGTGTCAGACCTGGAAGTCAGAAGGAGCCAAGGAATGCGGGACCTGCCTCTCTTCCGATGAACACTTCTGCCTCAGGAAAGACGGGGAGCCGCCCTTCGACACCACCGGTGAAAAAAGATACCACACGGCGACCAGTCTCCGGGGAGGACAACACCAATATACAGCCTACCTCCGGAGAAGATGGAGCGTCGGAAGACTAATCCACTAGCACGACCCCTGCGCGGAGCCGTAGAGTCCGCCACCTGAGACAGAAGGCCGGCACCTTCCGGCTTCGCCGGACAGGTTGCCTCCAAGTCACAGCGCATCGGGGACCGGAGTGGAACCGGAGCCAAACTGGCCCCGGGACGGCGCTGGAGCGACGCTGACTCAACCTCCGCCGAGGCAGCCGCCTGCGCAGAGGAATGAGAAGGGCCTGGGGAGCGATACAAAGTCTTCCGCCAGCCGCGGCCCAGAATGCGGCAGAGATCGTCCCGCAACCCATGTGTCGGCACTAGAGACGAATCAACCTCAGACTCGCCCTCCGACGAGGCAGCCGCCTGTGGGGAGGGACAAGAGGGTCCCGAAGAAGGACGAGGGGTCCCCACCCAGCCACGACCCGGAGCGGGACAAGGAAGGTCCACCGACCCCTGTGGCTCCGCACGGTTCAGTTGCTGCCAGCGCCGTAGCGGCGACACCTCGGCCTTAGACAGGACCACCTTGTCAAAGGACCGAGAAGGGCTCGGGGATGCGACCAGAGCCCGGCCGACCTCCTGCGACACCACAGGGACTCCCGCGGAAGTTTGCGGCGAGGCAGAGACGCCGTGGCCTGAAGGAGATGCCCCGGTGGAGCCGCACCCCAACAGTACCACATCCTCCAAGACTGGATCCGAACCAGCCGGGGCCGAAGCCGCCGGCAGCGCCACAGAGGGCTCCACGCAAGGCAAGGGATCCACCGGCGCCCCAGGAGGGGTAGGAGGAGGAGACTCCGGCGAGGCTTGCAAAGACACCTTGTATGTCTCCATCTGGACTCTCGACACCCCAGCACCGGGAAACTGTGGATAGGATGGCACGCTGGGCCGCATTGCCCGCGGAGAGCCCATGCCCGCAGCAGGCCGGAAACCAGCCCCCAGGGACATACTGCGTCATTTACCCACCGGGGAGCGACGGTCACGTGACATCGGAGAAAGGCAAGGACGACGACCACGGCCGTATCTGAAGCCGTCCGCCGAAGCAGACCAAGGGGATGACGCCGACCTGGAGAGATGCGCTGAGAGAAGTTTCATCCGGCACTCCCCGCCGCAATTTCGGCTTCAACTGTTGGCCTCGGCTTCGCACAATCAGTGGTGCCTCCCCCAAAACACCACCTACAAATGAGGTGAGGGTCCGACATAAGACGCCCACACGATGTGCAAGTCTTGAAGCCCGAAGGCATTCGCACACTGTTCCACAAAAAGAAGGGACAATGGATGGAAAAAAGAGGGCCC